>NC_086097.1:235210022-235543922 GCF_963921235.1 Mobula hypostoma | reverse complement strand
TTCAAAATAAAATCGTTATCCAGTATAATAAGAAATATTCACATGAATGAATCTCTTCAAAACAGATCATACTCTACCAAAGTAACATCAGCAGGCACTATGGCTAAACCTCTGTTACGTAAATATGATTTTTGTTGCACTTATTAAAAGGTGGAGATGACAAATTTGTGGGATTATTAGCCTTAGCAGTGCAAGAGGAGGACAAACATTGTAGGGTTTGGAGGCTTGCATGTCTCAATGACCCAGAGAGCTATGTTGGCTGGAGTCAGGGCCTTGTGCTTTGACTCTTAATAGGATCACCTATGCCAAACAGGCCAAAGGATAAAGTCTAATAAAGTCCACCAGTCCTACACGTTCAGGGGTTCAGCTCAGGGCTAACAAACTTGACTGATAAAAAGAAATTGTTACCGAAACCATAAATTGCTGCTCTAAGTTCCAGCAGCATAGCTAACTAAATGCAATGCCAAATCGAGAGCCATGTTCCCTTTTTTTCGGATTCCAAATCATGGAAAGTATACATACAAGCAAATTATTGGAGCTGCTTCAAAATTATCTACAACATAATGGGACAGTACTTCTCAGTTCAAAAGTTAAGGTCTGAAATCTTGGCAAGGATAGTAATGCCACAATTGGAAAGCGTGTTGGTGCTTTCATTTGGGAAACCCACAAGAACCGCTTCCCTGGCATTTAGGTAGAGACACATAAGTAGAATAATACCCTCAGTTTTTGCACTAAATGTGCACCAGTGGGTACCATGCAAAACTGCACAGTACTTTTTTGAATGGAATATAGAAAGGACCCAAATTCTAAGATGGATTTGCATAAATTTTGGAAGAGTTTCTTCATAGAAATGTGATGAACCAGGTCAGTGTCTCGACTGAATTGCTACTGAGGAGGGTGAAGAATCAAAAAAAGAAGAGTTCACCTGCCGCAGTGCAGAAAGAGACTGACTGGTGTACAGATACACTGGCTAAGGTAATCAGCAAAAGCAGAAGCCAGGCACACTAACAGATTCTGAGCAGGACATGCTTTAATGACCAAGGAAGGTCAGGGAAGATAAGTATGTTTGCACACTCATCAGCATCCTGTGTACCCAAACACCCTGCCTGCCTTGTCAAAACCTAATCCGTCAAATCTCTTCTCTCATCCACTGACCATGCAAGCACACTGATCCTTCTGTAAATACGCATTTTTTTATACCCCTCTCCAGCAATAACCACTTGCTCTGATCCTAATGCAAGCAAATCTCTTTCAGAATTTGCTGTTTTCTCCAAGACACCACATCCATTCGGTGAATTAGTGGCTTTACAGTTACTGATGCATTTGTTTTTCTCTGCTTTGAAAAGGAGTATGAGGGGAAAGTAGAGGACCCAAGGGGATTGTTTTTTTTTTGAGGAGCTGTTGTGTGACAAGCTCCTGTGTCGATGATGGTAAAATTCAAATATAAGAACAGAAATAGGAGCAGGGGTAGGTCTTCTGGCCCATGGATCCTGCTCTGCCATTCAATAATCTAATTAATAACATATTTTATATAATTTTTTATAATAGTTGGGTGTTTTTTTTGTTGCATGTAATATCAACACACCACAGCAAATTCCTAACACGTAAATATCCACAGTGGATAAAGTTGATCCTCATGTACCTACTCACAAGTTTCTTAAATGTGCTTAATGTTTCTGAATCCACTATTGCCCCTGGCAGGGCATTCTATGCCCCCACCAATCTCAGTGTAAAAACCTACCTCTGGCATTCCCCCTCCCCCCTATATTTTCCTCCAAACACACTCAGGGCTGATCTGGCTGTGGACTCTTCTCCATCTTCCTATCTTTTCCTCATAACTCTTAATTCCCCTGCCAACCAAAAATCTACCTAACTGTGTCTTAATAAGTAGCCTGTACTGCTTTCCTAGGCAGAGAATGGGTTCACTACTCTCTGAAACAAACTTTCTCTTCATCTCCATCCTAAGACTGTTCTCACATATCTTGAAGCTATGTCCCTGAGTTATAGACAGAATCAGATTTAGTATCACCGGCATATGTCATGAAATTTGTTAACTTTAAGGCGGCAGTACAATGTCATACATGATAATAAATAAAGAGAAAAAATGTGAATTACAGAAAGGAGATATATATGTCTATTAAATAGTGAAGTTAAAATAAGTAATGCAAAAAAGAAGAAAAATAATGAGATTGTGTTCATGTGTTCAATGTCCATTTAGAAATCAGATGGCAGGGGGGAAGAAGCTGTGCCTAAATCACTGAGTGTGTGCCTTTAGATTTCTGTACCTCCTCCCTAACAGTAACAGTGTGAAGAGGGCGTGGTGGTCCTTAATGATGGACAATGGCTTCCAAAGGCACCGTTCCTTAATGATATCTTGGATACTACGAAGGCTAGTATACCTGATAGATAGTCTCTAATATAATAATAAATATATATATATAATTTTCACCATTTTACTAATTTTAAATGAGGTAAGTCTGCATATATTCTGTACTATAATTGCACATTCTTTAGGTGATGAGTTATTAAGACATAGAGTTGGATGATTTTATATTGGGAGATAAGACCACTTTGCATACTCTATGTAATACAAAGGAGTTTTTTTTTCCATTTAATTATTACAAAGTGCGATGTGCAGTGATGACTGCACAAAAATGAAAAGCCCTTCAGTCAGTACAAGTTCTTCTTGAACTGGCAGCATCACCTGCTACAAACCTGGTTAGTGAATTTTGGCCTACAGCCCATCAACCATCCGCCTTTTGCAGGCCCCGCAGAAAAGATAACAAAGTAGGACAATTCTGTTATTGAGCTAATGGTAATTCTGAGGTCATGAGCCAGTTGAGTGGCAGGGGCGAGTCTCAATTTCTGCGAAGTTATTTATTCTCCAATTTGATTTGAATGAAACACCTCCACATCACAGGCAGGAAGGATTGAGCAAGGATTCTGATTGCTTATAATGTGATTAGTATAAGATGAATGCATTCACATGGAAAATAAATATTATTATTTTAATTTAGATTAAGGCAATCCCCCTTAGCTGTGGTGCACACATTAACCTTTTATATTCCCCAAATGTCTATACATAATCCAACAGTCATAAATATTCCCTCACTGGAAGTTTTAATGGTGAAAATAAAATGTTCTTCTCGTGAGATTTCACCTGACTCACAAAAATGCCCCTTGTAATTCTGCCAACATTTCCAAATCCCAAAACTGGAAGAGCTATTTATGTATGTACAACAAATCTAGATATCTATCCAATCATTATCAATTCTATCCAGTCATTTAAGAAAATGTATATAAAAAGTGCAGTGACTTAAAAAAAAACCATTGATTCCTCTAACTTCCAGTAATTTTCTCCCTTCCTTTTCCTGTTCTTTCCATTCTCCACTCTGGCTCCCCTCTTACTCCTTATCTTCTCTTCACCTGCTTATTACCTCCCCTTGGTGCTCCGCCTCCTCTTGGTCCACTCTTCTTCAGCCCTTTACCTTTTCCACCTACCACCTCCCAGCTTCTCACTTTATCCCCCTTCCCCACCTAGCTGGCTTCAGTTATCACCTTGTACTTGCACTCCTTCCCTTCACCCAGCTTCTTATTGTGTCTGCTTACCCCTTCCCTTCCAGTCCTTTGAAGAGTCTTGGTCCAAAATGTTGACTGTTTATTCCTGTCCATTGATGCTGCCTGACCTATTGAGTTCCTGCAGCATTTTGTGAGTTGAAAGCATTGCACAGGCAGAAGGGATTAGTGTGATTGGAATTTGAACATTGATGCAATTAACTTAGCACAACATTGTGAGCGGAAGGGCCAGTTCCTATGTTCTCCATGTTCTGTGTAAATTTCTTCTTCCCAGGCGCTATCATGACTTGCTTCTACTCTGGGTTTCTGGGTTCTATGATGGATGGCTAATGAGGCCAGGTGAGGATGAAGGTACCAAATGATGACAGGTGAGTTTTCTATGAAATGGTGCATTCCTCCTGCTTTTGATTGAGAAAGCTATGGTTTGTAATAGGTACCGCTTAGTGAATTTGTGTTGGAGTTGTTGCTCAGCGAAGATCAAGTCCTCTGTGTCTCTAGACAGAAGAATCAGTACTGTGATGTGGGAAAGAGGCATTTGGACGCTAGGATGAGATGGGTTAGGGTAGGGGCTCCCAATCATCGACCTCTCAGTTAATGGCACGGGTCCATGGCATAAAAAAGGTTGAGAATCCCTGGTTTAGGAGGTCTCTGGTGATACTTTCCTGTGGCAGCCAGAAGAAGTACTGTCTAAATGAGGACATAGAAAAGTGGTCCAGAGTTCTCTTAAACATCAACCATGATGTGAATCTCAGATAGTATTGACAGCCAACTCCTAGCGCAGAAATAGTTACTACAAGAGGGTATAAAGTTAAGATGATTGCAGAAAAGTATTGAGGGGTTGTGAGAGGTAATAATTTTACCCAGAGAGTAGTAGATGTGTGAATGCACTGCCAGGGTGGTGGTAGTAGATGCAGATACATTAGGGACATTTAAGACAATCTTAGTTAGGCTCATGGTTGGAAGAAGGTTATGCAAGAGGGGAGGTTAGATTGATGATTAAAAGATCGACATAACATCATAGGCCAAAGGGCCTGTAGTGTG
Source organism: Mobula hypostoma (assembly GCF_963921235.1). Taxonomy (NCBI): domain Eukaryota; kingdom Metazoa; phylum Chordata; class Chondrichthyes; order Myliobatiformes; family Myliobatidae; genus Mobula; species Mobula hypostoma. The sequence continues at coordinate 235,539,305 of NC_086097.1, read as the reverse complement.
CCATTATGTTCTACGTGCTATATTCCAAGTCACCAAAAGAACATTTGATATGGTTTCAGACAAAGGTAAGAATATGATAGAATGAATGTTTAAAGAATTGAAAGGATCAAGAGAAATATTGGTTCAATGTACTGTCAGCATCCATGTTGAATTCCAATTGCCCTCATTACAAATTTAATGAAACCACACAGGCACTTTGTAAAAGATCTGGAAAGTAGATGGGAAGTTGATGAATGATCAGTAAGTAAACATAACTGCAAAGATACATTGGATATGACTCTTTTGACAATTACTTTAATAATTTTTCAGCCGTGGTTAAAACATTTATCTTGGAGAAAATGCCAATACATGAAGATGATAATATATTGTGTTTGCATTTATTCACTTTATACTTATCTTTGTTTTTTTGCGTTGTTCCAGGATTAGCCCTCCTTTCATCCATTACAATGATGGATATGCATTAAGTGATAGACAAACAGTTGACATTCAAGTACGCAGCTTTTCCCTGATTACACTTTTTTTAAGCATATTGGGAAAGGTGTACATTTGGAAATTGCACTTTGCATAAGTGAGTTTGCAGCATAATTTATGATAATGCCAGAGAGAGGCAACATCTTGCAAGCAGCTAGCAGCAAATAGTTTTGTACTTGAGATTTCTTTTTATTTCTTTGTTCAACTATGTATGCCTGCAAGAAAATGAATCTCAAGGTAATATATGGTGACATGTACATAATTTGATAAATTTACTGAAGCAGGAAAGACTTCCTTTATCCCCACTCATTGCTTCTTACCAATTAGCCAATGCTTTACCAATGCTAGAATCTTTCCTGTAATACAGTGGGCTCATACCTTATCAAACAGCCTCATGTGTGGCACCTTATCAAAGGCCTTCTGAAAATCCAAGTACACAACATCAACCAATTCTCCTTTGTCTATCTTGCTTGTTACTTCTTCAAAGCATTTTAACAGATTTGCCAGACAAGATTTTCCCCTGAGGAAACCATGTCGACCATGGCCCATCTTATTATGCTCCTCCAAGTACCCTGAGACCGTATCCTTAATAATTGACTCCAACATCTTCCCAACTACTGAGGTCAGACTAACTGGCCTATAGTTTCCTTTCTTCTGCCTCTCTCACCTCTTGAAGAGTGGAATGACATTTGCAATTTTCCAGTCTTCCGGAAACATTCCAAAATCAAGTGATTCTTGAAAGATCATTAATAATGCCTCTACGATATCTTCAGCCACCTCTTTCAGAACTCTCGGGTTTACACCATCTGGTCCAGGTAACTTCAGACCTTTCAGTTTCCCAAGAACCTTCTCTTTAGACAGATTGGGAGAATGGGCAGGAAAGTGGCAAATGAAATACAATGTTGGAAATCTATAGTCTGGGAAAGTAACTGCAGTGCAGTTTGTAGGCGCTTACACACTGCAACCTCTAAGGTAGTGGGAAGTTTCTGAGTGCAACATCTTGGAGGATCCACCCTGTGCCCAACCCATCGATGCAAAACAAAGAAGGCATAACAGTTCTTGTCATAAGTTTGTGGCTCGCCATAGCGCATTGGGCATCTAGATTTCTCTAGCACTTGTATTTACTAATTAATGGCTTAATAACAGTCATTAAGCCCTTGTGTTTTCTGTTTAATCTGGTTAAGTTCATTGTGACTGGCTTGGGCTCCCTGCATGCTATGACTATTGAAAGGGGGCTCTTGTTTAGTGATGTGGTGGAGTCCTTGTGGGTTTGTGGAGAATGTTTTTTCTTGTGGTGTTGCTTGGTTGTGCCTCCAGTGCTCTGTTGATAACCTTCGGTTTCTATCTCTTCATGTGGAGTCTGCTGTTCATCCACACCTGGGTCCAGTCCTGCCAGTGACCATTGTGACAGGTTCTACTTCATTAGGAGTTTTAGGAGATTCAGTCTGTGACCAAAGATGCTTAACAAATTTCTACAGATGTAGAGCGGAATGCATTCTGACTGGTTGCATCAGTGCCTGGTATAGGGGCACCAATGCACAGAATCCTAATTCTACCTTGGATTATATTTCCCTCAAGTTGCACTAATAATATGTTTATTTTTGTGTATCTTGTCACGTAAGTTTTATGTAATTTATGTTAATTTTTATTTCTCATATTTGTAATATACTGTGCTGATGCTGGCAAGAAAGCTCACTTTCATGATATTTATACTGAGTGTAGATGTCCATGAAAACAAACATGAAATTATAACTGATCCTAAGCTCCTTCTTTCTGATGAGGATGTTGGTGATCTGATTGAAAGATTCACAAATACCACTTTAAGACAATCAGCAAATGAACTGCACTAAGTATTTTGCATCAGTCTTTATTGTAGAAGACACTCGCAGTATGGTGGAAGTTCCAGGTGTCAGGTGCATTAAGTGTGTGAAGTTGCTATAAAACCATAAGGCATAGGACTAGAATTAGGCCATTTGGCCCATCGAGTCTGCTCCACCATTCAATTATGGCTGATCCTTTTTTCCCTCCTCTGCCCACTCCCTAGTGTTCTCTCCATAACCTTTGATGCAGTGTCTAATCAAGAACTTATCGAGTTCTGCTTTAAGTACACCCAATGACCCGGCTTCCACCGCTGCCTGTGGTAATAAATTCCACAAATTCACCACCCTTTGGCCAAAGAAATTTCTCCACATCTCTATTTTAAATGCATATCCCTCTATCTTGAGGCTGTTGCTCTTGTCCTAAAGTCCACCACTATGGGAAAAATCCTTTCCATATCTGCTCTGTCTAGACTCTTCAACATCCAAAAGGTTTCAATGAGATTCCCCCTCACTCTTCTAAATTCCAGCGAGTACGGAGCCAGATCTATCAAACCTTCCTTGTATGTTAACATTTTCATTCGAAGATTCATCCCTGTGAACCTCCTCTGAACCCTCTCCAACGCCAGCACATCTTTTATTTTGCAGTGATTTAGAACATAGAAATAGAACACATAGTACAGTACAATACAATCCTTTCGGTCCACAATGTTGTGCTGATTTTTTAACCTCTTCCAAGATCCATTTCCTCCGTTTGAAGGAACAAAACTTCATATTCCATCTGGGTCGCCTCAATTTGATGGCTTGAATAATTAACATCTAGTAATTTCTGGCCTTCTCTGTCTCAATTTTTTTTGCATTCCCCATAAGTAATGCCTGTTTCTCCAATATTGGTGTACAACAGAAGTTATACACCTTACTCCCCCTTCTCTCTTTATCCATTCCCCATTATGGCTTTTCTCTCACCCCTTCTCTTCTCCTTACCTGCCCATTTCCTCCCTCTGGACGATTTTCTTCTGCTATTAGATTTTTTCTTCTTCAGTCCTTTACCTCTTCCACCCATCACTTCCCAGCTTCTTACTTCATCCCGTCTCACACGCCCATTCTCTTTCCTCCACACCTGATCTCACCTATCACCTGCCATCTTGTACTCCTTTCCCTCCCCCCATCAATCTTATTCTGGCTTCTTATCCCTTTCTTCCAGTCACAACCCAAAATGTTGACGTCCATGCTGATGATGCTGAGGATGTTCTAAGAGTCTGTGGTGGCCAATGCGATCATGTTTGCTGTTGTGTGCTGGGGTAGCAGACACCAACAGAATCAATAAACCCATTCGTAAGGCCAGTGATGTTGTGGGGATGGAACTGGACTCTCTGATGGTGGTGTCTGAAAAGAGAATGCTGTCCAATTTGCATGCCATCTTGGACAATGTCTCCCATCCACTACATAATGTACTGGTTGGGCACAGGAATACATTCAGCCAGAGACTCATTCCACCGAGATGCAACACTGAGCATCATAGGAAGTCATTCCTGCCTGTGGCCATCAAACTTTACAACTCCTCCCTTAGAGGGTCAGACACCCTGAGCCAATAGGCTGGTCCTGGACTTATTTCCTGGCATAATTTACATATTACTATTTAACTATTTGTGGTTTTATTACTATTTAATTATTTATGGTGCAACTGTAACGAAAACCAATTTCCCCCGGGATCAATAAAGTATGACTATGACTATGACTATGACATTCCCTGACGAATCAGGAATCTATCAATGTCTGCCTTAAATATACATAAAGACTTGGCCTACACAGATGAATTCCACAGATTCACCACTTTCTGGCTAAAGAAATTCCTCTTCATCTTTGTTCTAAAGGGATACCTCTCTATTCTGAGGCTGTATTCTCACAGTAACACAAGGATCTCTTGTGCTCTGCCCCTCATAACCATTTTTCTTTCATCCTTGTGCCTAAGAGTCTCTTAAATGTCCCTTATATATCTGCCTCTATCACCACCTCTGCCAGCACGTTTCATTGACCCACCACTCTCTGTGTAGAAAACCTATCTCTGTCATCCCCCTGTACCTTCATCCAATCACCGAAAACCTACACCCCCTTGTTTTAACCATAGCTGCCTTGGCAAGAAGGCACTGGTTGTCTACTTTGTGTGGTTTTCACCAAATGTGCTTGCTCTCAAGCAGAGAGCTGTCTGTAAGGAGTTTGTAAGTGTTATAGAGAAATTACGTTAGCAGCAACCTAATTACATTGGAATTAGCGGTACTCCTTCTTCCCTTTCTTTATGGACTTTTACACTCTACTATCAGATTCCCCCTTCTCCAGCCCTTTATCTCTTTCACCAATCAATTTCCCAGCTCTTTACTTCACCCCCCTCCTCCTCTCCTGATTTCACCTGTCACCTACCATCTTGTACTCCTTCCTCCCCTCCCCCCACCATCTTGCTATGACTTCTCATCTTTTGTACCAGTCCCGATGAAGGGTCTCAGCCTGTAATGCTGGCTGTTTACTGTCTTCCGTAGATGCTTCCTGGCCTGCCGAGTTGCTCCAGCATTTTGTGTGCATTAATTACCTTAACGGTTTCTTTTCCCATGGGAGGCAGTGACTGATGCCATCTGCTGAAGGCTAACCTGTGGAAAATGTCAATAGCACAGCCAGGAAAACAGACGACCATGAACCCAACCACTGTAGAAAGTGCCAGTGCCTTTAGCTTCTTCCAAATAACTGCCAAGCACAGATGCAAAACTGATTGAGTGGAAGCTCATAGATGCATCAGATAAGTAACTGAGGGAGAGCACCTTCATCATGCTCCACCTGAATCTTGGTAACAGTCTGCTGTGCAGTAAAGCAACCCCCAGTGTGCAAAGCATTACTGATGGACCCATGTGCTCATCCAAGCTCCTGTACACCCAGTTGACGGCATTCCCGAACAGCACTCCATCAATATGAAACCGCTCAGTTGCAAGTGACAAAGGATCAGGAAGATGAATGTCCACTGACCAGCCATCAATCAAATTTAGTTATTTCAGGCAACTTACTGTGCCTGGATTTTCAGAAGGAAAAGGTAATCTGTTAGAATAGACCTAAGAAGACAAAGCTTCACCAGTGAACCTCACTCATCTTACATTTGCAGTGGCTTGGTTCTGCAAGAACAGCAGAACCCATGAGGCCAATAGGAACTTACTGAGTGTATAATAACAAAGTTTCTGGTTTCTGCTCACCCATCTGATGCATTAGTTTCAACTGGGGCTCCATGAAAGTCCTTGATCTCAATTTATATTTTTCTGGGCAGAATGAGAAAAAACTCTTTTTCCTTTGCATTGACTGTCTTAACCGCTCTCTCTTTTTCTCTTTCATTTTCTCTCTCTCTCCCTAGAGTGCTCTCTCCTTCTCCGTATCTCTGTCTGCTTCTCTCTCACTCCATTTCACTCTGTCTCTGTCTGTGTCGCTGTCTGTCTCTCTGCCTCTCTCTCACTCTCGCTTTCTCTTTGTCTCCTTGTCTCTGTCTGTCCTTCTCTCTCTGTCTCTGTGTTGCTGTCTGTCTGTCCTTCTCTCTCTCTCTCTCTCGCCCTCTTTTGCCCTCTCTATCTTGCAGTAATTTACTTGTTGCATGGCTCTGTCGATTTAAACCATATCATTATTCTGCAGCATAGTAGCGTAGTGCTTAGAACAATGCTTTATAGTACCAGCGATCCAGGTTCAATTCCCACTGCTGTCTGTAAGGAGTTTGTATGTTTTCCCTTTGATCTCATTGGTTTCCTCCTCTAGTCAAAAGGTGTACCTGTTGGCAGGTTAATTGTTCACTGTAACCTGTCCTGTGATTAGGCTGGCATTAAATTGGGTTCGGGGTTGTGCACCATATTTCTTGAACCAAAGATCACTAAGCCATTATGCAGATTAGCAAAAAAATATCTCGATAAAGTCCAGAAGAGTTGGACAACATAATCATTATTATGGTATTTAGACATCCTCTCCTTCAATTTCACACTGCACAGCTGCATTAACAAAATGTAAGTGCTTACATTAATTAAAAAGCTTCCGAGCTTAAACGACGATGATTTTTTATTACAATTGCCCCGTGATTGGCTGATCTTGTTTGCAACACATAAGGAATCATAATGATCACATGCCTCAGAATTGAGAGTTTATTCATCAACATTTGGAGATTATTAAGAGAAAGCAAGCCTCTCCAGATTTAATAAGTTGTCTAACTATATAATTATGGAGCGTTAGGCATATCATGGATTGATTTTACAGTGTAGTGCAATTAGGCACACAAAAATAGTTGTATTTTAAATTGATTCAAATATTGCTTTCATAATTATAGAGAGTAAATGATTGGATATTGCTAGACTATTGCTGGATTTCTGATAGCATTGACATGGCAAGCCAATGGGCTGGTTTCTGTGCCATATGTCTTAATGACTCTATGAAAGTTTCAGGGAAGTAACTAGTCACTTTGCTCATTGTTCATTGAAACAATGCTTTGGAAGACCTGTCGATTTATAGTTACACAGAGAACTAAGCACATAGAACAGTATAGTACTGGATAGGCCATTCAGCCCACGTTGTTGACTGTTCGCAATATAGCCCGGTATTGAAACACCAATGCCCTTGAACATAAGATCCTACAAAAATTAGTGGATATGGCCCTGTTCATCACTGGTAAGGCACCCCCCGCCCCCCCCCCACACTGAGCACATCTACACAGAGCATTGCTGCAGGAAAACAGCATCCATTATCAAGGAACCCCACCACCCAGGCGATGCTCTCTTATCATTGCTGCCATTAGGAAGAAGGTACGAAATGCACCACCAGGTTCAGGAAAAATTATTACCCCTGAATCATCAGGCTCTTGGACCAGTGGGACAATTCACTCAATCTTTCATTGAACTGTTCCCACAATCTACGAATCACTTTAACGGACTCTTCATCATATGTTCTTGATATTTATTCTTATTATTTTTGGCATTTGCATCGTTTGTTGTCTTTTACACATCAGTTGTTTGTCTGTCCTATTGGGTGCAGGCTTTCATTGATTTTATTATGTTTCCTGGATTTACTGAGTATCTGGGTTGTATGTGGTGACATATATGTACTTTGATAATCAATTTACTTTGAACTTTGAACTTGAACTTTGTTGTGTTGATCTTAACGCCAATTTTTACAAATGTTAAATGGTTTCCTAGTAACCATTTACCATTTATAAAAATTGGTATCAAGATGGACTCTTGACCTCACCATTTTATATTTTATTTTATTGAGATAACGCGGAACGGGCCCTATGAGCTACTCCGTCCGGCAATCCCCCAATTTAATTCTAGCCTAATCATGGGACAAGTTACAATGACCAATTAACCTCCCAACCAGTACGTCTTTGGACTGTGTGAGGAAACCAGAGCACCCGGAGGAAACCCACACAGGAGAACATACAAACTCCTTATAGGCCGCTAGAGGAATTGAACCCAGGTTGCTTATATTGTAAAGCGTTGTGCTAACAATTATGCTCTCATGCCATCCCAACAACATACCTCACTATGAATTTGCACCTTACTATTTACCTGCACTGCACTTTCTGTGTAGCTGATACACTTTATTTTACATTGTTACTATTTCACCTTGTTCTACCTCAATGCACTGTGTTCGATATGATCTGCATGAACATTGTACAAAACAAGCTTTTCACTGTATCTTGGTACATGTGACAATAATAAACTTATTCCAATTCCAGTTCCTGCTGTGTACCATCCACATCCCTTCACTGCCTTTATATTTATGCGTCATCAAGAAGTATCTGCTTGCTTCCACTACTACCCCTGGTAATCCATTCCAGACATCAAACACACGATTAAAAAAAAACTTGCTCCTCAAGTTGCCTTTAAACTTCATACTCCCCCCACCCCACCCCCTCAGCAACCTCCTAACCTCCTGACCTTAAAAGCATGTCCTCTGGTGCTTGACATTTCTACTCTGGGGAATTATTCTAACTGTCTACCCAAACTATATTCTTCATAATTTAAAAAAAAACTTCGTCAGCTCTCCCTTCAGCTCCTAAGGAAAACAATCGAAGGTTGTCCAAACTTCCTTCATAGTTCATGTGCTCCAACCCAGGCATATCCTGGTAAGGCTTTTCTGCACACTTTCCACAGTCTTTAAATACATCCTATAATGGTACAACCACAGCTGCACGTAATACTCCAGATGTGGTCTGATTGAGGTTTTATATTGCTGCAGCATGATTTCCTCACTTTAGCTTGACACCCCTGCCAATAAAGGCAAACATAACTTCTTTACAATCTTGTCAAACTGTGCAGCCACTTTAAAGGAGCTATTGACTAGTACCCGAAGATCCCCTCTGTACCTCAATGCTATTACATGACCTACCATTAACTGTACACTTTCTAGTTTAATTTGACCACCCAAAGTGCAACACCTCACACCTTTTTGGATTAATCTCCATCTGCCACTTCTCTGCCCATGTCTATAACTGATGTATATCCCACTCTATGAAGAGTCCTTTGCACTATCCACAACTTCACCAATCTTAATGTCATCCACAAACCTGGGAATTCATCCATCTACATTTTCATCCAAACCATTGATAAAACAACAGAGGTCCCAGCACAGATCGTTGAGGAACATCACTGGTCATAGACATCCTGCCATAATAACAGTCATAATAACAGTCTTCTACTCCAACCAGATGGCATGAAAGCAGGCCATATGAGTCAATTCATCCATACTGACCAAGATCCCCTTCTGTGCTAATCCCATTTGCCTGAATTTGCCCATATTCTTCTTTATCTTCTCTGTCTATGTCACTGTCCCAATGTATTTTTAAATGTTGTAACTGTATCTGTCCTAATAACTTTTAAATGCTGCAATTGTACCTTCCTATAGCAGCTCTGCTGGCAGCTCATTTAATACATCCACCAGTCCCATGTGAAAAACCTGCTTCTCAGATCCCCTTTAAATCTTTCCCCTCTAACTGTAAACCTACGTTTCCTAACTTCTGACTTCTCTACCTGCGAAAAAGATTGTGATTACTCAATCAATCAATCCCCATCATAATTGTATAAACCTCTTTGCCATCTCTTAGCCTCCTTCAATCCAAGTGTAACCCTCAGGTTTGTCTAGGGGAACCAGCTTTCGGCCCCGCCAAACTGGATATTCACGTTTGTGTGGATGCTGTGTAATGTATCCCAATTACAAGCCCACAATGCAAAATATCAGATAGACTTTATGAATCTTAATATGAATATAGGGTTAGTATGACAATAAACAAAAAAAAAGGGCACAAATTAAAGTCACAGTTTCAGTTGGAGCTCACTCAGCAGGCATTCCTCCACCATCGATCTCCGTCAAATGTCGCCGACCCTCGGACCCTCAGATCCCAGTATACGCTGTCTGGTGGTGTACTAGCGCTCTCCACACGCATCCTTCCTCTTCCTCACTCCTCGACGAAAGCCTGCGAAAACCCCCCTCCCAAACACACAAGAAAGAATAACATTTCTCCCATTCGTTAGCCACTGAATTCCAAAGTCCCGTTATCTCTATTTATAACCCAAACATTTCTGCTACAGAGAAATCATTATCTCAGCAGTTAACATTACAGAGAAGCTATTACACAAGGAAAACAGTCCCAGCCTATCAAATCTCTTCCTGTATCTCATGTCCTCCATTCCAGTCTCAGACCTTCAGTCCAAAATGAGCTTATAAGTCTCGTAATTTCATATCTTAAAGTAATATACTGTCATATATCAAGGAAGAATATGATGAAATCTTCCATGGTATTCAGCATGGAACTTATGAACTAGCTTTAACCAGGTAGCACTTACAATGTACAAAAGCACAAATAAAAGGGATTCTGAGGACTCTGGAAATTCAGAGTAACACAAACAAGATGCTGGAGGAATTCAGCAGGTCAGACAGCATGAAGGTGAATAAACAGTTGATATTTCGGGCCGAGACCCTTCATCAGAGTGCAATACGCAACTTAATGACTCTTCAACAGGACTCAGCATGTATAACTTGTTACCACAATGAGAATTCAAAGCAAATAACATAATTCCTTAGAGGTGGAATCTAACTACATGAGAAAGAAATAACAGGATATATTGATTTGATAGGATGAAGAGAGGTGATAAGGAGTTTACGTGCCACAAGTTAAACCAAGTTGATTGGGACAGTGAACTCTATATAATTCTCTTTTCAGATTATTTCATTTCTATAGGCTGCCCTGGTCATTATAAGACCATAAGACCGTAAGAGAGAGGAGCAGAATTAAGCCATTTGGCTGATCCATCTTCCCTATCATGCCCATTCTCTTGCCTTCTTCCCATATCCCTTGATGCCCTGACTAATCAAGAATCTATCAACCTCTGCTTTAAATATACCCAATGACTTGGCCTCCACATCCACTCCATTATCAAGAAATGTGGGCATCACAGCAGAGGTTGAGGAATTTATAACATGGAAGAAATTGAAAATTTCATACTGGTAGTGGTAAATGTACTTATAACATACCATCTACAGGTAAGTTTCCAAGTTGGCAATTCCATTTAAGACCTGGCAACTGTTAATCTCAGAGTATAACTGTACATTTATGACTCTGCTCAGAAAATGGGGAGGAATAATATGTAACACATTGTCCATTTTGCCTTAAGTTAAGTTCCCTTTGCTTTTGAAGACTCTAAAATAAATATGAATTCATAAAATTGAACCAATCATGCATTAACATGAATTATATTCCTTTGTTGCATCATGCCTCTTCTAAATAATTTAAAAAGACTGAGATTATTATGGATTTTCCCTCAGTTTTATTGCTGATGTAAAAAGCCAGGATAAAAATGATGGACTCCAGTAAAAAATGGGGAATATAATTAAAAGTCAATTTTGGTTTTGAATTTGAAAACCCAAATTTTATAATCTATAGGCAGTAGTTTGAATTTAATGCTGTATGTGAACCAATAAAATTAAATGGCCTTAATTCTCACACTGCTATGATCCAATTTTGACTTTACTGCCTTACATTGAGCAATAGTTTCAGAAGATTATCTCAGGAATTAATTTAAGTTGATATACAATAGAATATTAGTGGGATGTTATTCAATTCCTTGCTGGGTAGCTACTAAAAGATTATGGATACGTGAAACCAGGTCATCAGCTTTTAACAGGACAACGATGTTAAAATGATTCTGCAAGTGCATGCAAGAGCACAATATTGCAGATGCTGGGAATCTGTTTCCTAAATTTTCTATTTTATTTTTACAAATGCAGATTTGTCAAGTTCAAATTCAGGTTTATTGTAATTTAATTGTATATGTCTATACTGCCAAACAAAACAGTGTCCCTCTGAACACAGTACGTATGACTCACGCATAACATGCAAAGTAATAACACCACAAATAAGTTAACAAATATTAAGGTGAATTTACAACCATAATTAAAATGTAAACAATATAATGCTACTGCGAGCTTCACATGTGATGCGACCTGGGTGGTGGCTGGGAGTTCAGTAGTCTTATGGCATGAGTGAAGAAGCTATTTCCCATTCTAGCAGTCCTTGTCCTAGTGCTATGGTACCTCCTACCTGCTGGTAGAGAGTTGAAGAGATTGCTGGATGGATGGGAAGGATCATTCCTATAATGGGGTGACCAAAACTGTTTGCAACACTTCAGATGCAGCCTGAGTAGAGTTTTATAAATTTACAACATCTTGACTTTTGAACTCAATGTCTTGACTAATAAAGGCAAGCCTTCTTAACCTGTGTAGTCAATTTCAGGGAGCTGTGAACTGGGACTCCACGATCCCTCCGCTCATCAACACTGTTAAGGGTCTTTCCCCTCAGCAGTGTACTGTCTCTTTATATTTGACCTACCAAGGTACAACATGTCACATTTGACTGGGTTAAACTCCATCTGCCATTTCTCTTCCTATATCTGAAACTGATCTAGGTTATGTTGCATTCTTTACCAGTCTTCTACATTATTCACAACACAACCAATACAAATGATATTGTATCCGTTAAATAGGGGCCGTAGACAATTCTGATTTGATGGAGAATGGACGTGAAAGCACAGAGGAACATCTGGAGAAATTTCTGAAACGCCTCTTCACTGCTGTCGTTACTGCGTGGGCATGAATCTTTCGGAGGATAGGCCTCAAAATCCCCGGCCTTACCTGCTTTTGGCGACCAAGAAGGAGGTCGAATCGTTCGGACAGAGATAGCGCTCAGTACTCGGTGTCGGAGAGCTGATCAGAGCTCGAAGGTTTCAGATGACTCAGACTCGGATTGTGATCGGCACGGCAGGGAGAGTTTTTCTTCCTTCTCCCGTCTGCGTGAGATGTGGGACATTTGAGAAACTTTGAACTTTACTGTGCTCACGGACTTCTTCATCAAGTTATGGTATTGTTGCACTGTTCGTAACTATATGTTATAATTATGTGGTTTTGTCAGTTTTTTCAGTTTTGGTCTGTCCTGTGTTTTGTGGTATCACACCGGAGGAAATAATGTATCATTTCTTAATGCATGCATTACTAAATGACAATAAAAGAGGACTACGTGTCTTCATAATCATAATCATAATCTTTGTATCACCTGCAAATATACTACTGCACGTATCTAAATTTTCATCCTGGTTATTTATATATATGACAAACAGCAGAGGTCCCAGTACAGATCCCCATGAAACACCACTAATTACAAACCTCTCGCTGGAATAAATTCTTCAACCACTATGGACAAACTAGTTCTGAATCCAAGCGGCCAATTCACCAGGGATTCCCATGTTAATCTTCTGGGTGAGCCTCCCAAGAGGGACCTTGTCAAACACCTTACTAAAATTCATTCAAAACAAAATCCACAGCTCTACCTCCATCATTTCCCTTGTCACCTCTTCAAAATACATAATCAAATTAGTAGGACCTGACTTGCCCTGCACAAAGCTATGCTCTCTCTCCCTAATTAGGCCATAGTCTTCCAAATTATCATAAATCCTATCCCTAAGAATTCTCTCCAATAACTTCCCTACCACTGATGCGCGATTCACCAGTTAAAGTTTCCAAGATTATCCCTGGAGCTTTTATTGAATGATGGAACAATATTAGCTGATCTCAAGTCCTTTGGGACATCGTCTATGGCTAGTGAGGACATGGAGATATTAGGCAATCTGTTCTTCTACCTCTCTCAATACCCTGGGTATATCCCATCAGGCCCCGGGGACTTATCCACTTTAATGCTTTTTAAGAGACACAGCACCACTTCCTCCTTTACCTTCAAATGCCCTAGTATATCAATACGCTCAGCAATGATTTCCCTATCCTCCACTTCCTTCTCCCTGGTAAATAGTGATGTAAAGTACTTATTATGGATCTCACCTGCATCCTCCATGTAAATGTCCACTGTCCCTTTATTCTTGAGTGCTCCTACCCTCTCCCAAGTTATCCTCTTGCCCTTGATGTATGTACAGAATGTCTTGGAATTCACTTTAATCCTACTTACCTAGGACTTTACATGGACCATCCTGGCCTTCCTAATTCCCTTTGTGAGTTCTTTTCTGTTTTTTTATATATAATCCTCACAGGCTCTGGTTGATTCTAACTTCTGAATCTTAATATGCGTTTCCTTTTTCCTTTTGAATAAATTCAACACCTCCCTTGATATCCGAGGTTCCCTTACATTGCCGTCCTTGTCCTTCCTTCTTTCTGGAATATACCTGTCCTGTACTCTGTGCATTTAGTCTTTAACCACCTTCTGCATGTCAGATGTGGACTTTCACTTAAACAGCTGTTCCCAGCTAGTTCCTGCCTAATTTGTAATGTGTCCTGTTCCAATTTAATATCCTCCATACTTACCCTTTCCTCTAGTTATTTTAAAACTTAAGGAGTCGTGATCACTGTTCCCTAAATGTTCACTCACTGACTGTCTGAAACCTGGCCAGGCTCATTACTCAACACTAGATTCAGAACAGCCCCTCCTCTTGTTCACCTATCTATATTCCTACTGACCAGGGCTACGGTAGGAAACTTTGTCACATGGTGTGAGCAGAATTATCTGCAGCTTAATGTGAAAAAGACTAAGGAGCTGGTGGTAGACCTGAGGAGAGCTAAGGTACCGGTGACCCCTGTTTCAATCCGGGGGGTCAGTGTGGACATGGTGGAGGATTACAAACACCTGGGGATACAAATTGACAATAAACTGGACTGGTCAAAGAATACTGAGGCTGTCTACAAGAAGAGTCAGAGCCGTCTCTATTTCCTGAGGAGACTGAGGTCCTTTAACATCTGTCGGACGATGCTGAGGATGTTCTACGAGTCTGTGGTGGCCAGTGCGATCATGTTTGCTGTTGTGTGCTGGGGCAGCAGGCTGAGGGTAGCAGACACCAACAGAATCAACAACCTCATTCGTAAGGCCAGTGATGTTGTGGGGATGGAACTGGACTCTCTGACAGTGGTGTCTGAAAAGAGGATTCTGTCCAAGTTGCATGCCATCTTGGACAATGTCTCCCATCCACTACATAATGTACTGGTTGGGCACAGGAGTACATTCAGCCAGAGATTCATTCCACCGAGATGCAGCACAGAGCGTCATAGGAAGTCATTCCTGCCTGTGGCCATCAAACTTTACAACTCCTCCCTTGGAGGGTCAGACACCCTGAGCCAATAGGCTGGTCCTGGACTTATTTCATAATTTGCTGGCATAACTTACATATTACTATTTAACTATTTATGGTTCTATTACTATTTATTATTTATGGTGCAACTGTAACAAAAACCAATTTCCCCCAGGATCAATAAAGTATGACTATGACTATATTGATTTAAAAATCTAATTTCTGCCCTACCTAAACTTTTTGCACAAAGAATGTCCCAGTTTATATTAGAGAATTTCAAGTCTCCCATAACAACAACTCTTTTGTTTTTGCACCATTCTTTAATCTTCCTGCATATCTGTTCTTCATTTTCCCAGTAGCAAATGGGTGGAGGGGGTCTGTAGTACAATTCTATCAGAGCGATTGCATCCTTCCCATTTGAGAGTTCTACCCATATGGACGCAGTGGATGAGTCCTCCATTATGTCCCCTCGGAGTGGAGTTGCAGTAATGTCCCTGATTAGTAGTGCAACTCCCTCCCCTCTTTTATCTCCATCTCTGCCTTTTCTAAAACATCAAAACCTTGGGACATTATGCTCCCATCCCAGTCCCTCTCTCAACCAAGTCTCTGTAACAGCCATGACATCATAGTTTCATGTACTGATCCATGCTCCATGTTCATCACCTTTGCCCGTAATACTCCTAGCATTAAAATACACACAATTCAAACTATCAGTACCATCATATCTATTACTTTGCTCATGCCTGTCTTTACTGGCCCTTACACCCATCTTCCTCTCCATCTCTCCATTTTCTGACCTGTTGCTCAGGTTCCTGTCTCCCTGCCAAACTAATTTAAACTCTCCTGAGTAGCACCAGCAAATCTCACTGCCAGGAGGTTGGTTCCCCTCCAGTTTATGTGCAACCCATACCTCTTGTACAGGTCACCCCTGCCCCAGAAAAGGTTCCTATTATCCACGAATGTGAAACTCTGCCCCCTGCACCATTTCCTAGCCACTTAATGTAGGACTACATTAGGGACCCCAGCTGCAGATTTTTCACGTGGGGTTTATTCGAGTCCTTCTACACGAGCTGCCAAGCCCCAAGCCACTGATTTTAAGGCACCAGTAACCCATATTTGCCCCTTCCCCTGTCAGTAGAAATGGTTCCGGCAGGCTTAGTAGCTAAGCCACACGTGAAGGCCAAGAACTGGACTTGATTGTCAGAGGCTGAGGCGCATATCATTAAGAGCATTTAATAGGTAGTGAGAGCTTGTCCCATACAACCCTGGCTATAACAACCGTACGGCACTGGGAGAAATCCATTGGAGCTTTTGTTCTTCAGCCTCTTTCCTAGTTCCCTGTACTCCTTTCCCCCTTTCCATCTATGTCATTGGTGTCAATGTGCACCATGGACTCCGGCAGTTGATCCTCCCCCCGAAGGACTCCGGTTTCTGGGAGGTATCGCACCATCCTATGTCCCTTTTGCACCGGCAATAATCTTCTGTCTGTCCCTCTAACTATCAAGTCTCCTATCACTATCAATCTGCCGGACTTTACCCTTTCCTGCTGAGCCCCAGAGCCAGCCACAGTGACACTGGCTGCTGCTCTACTGTGCCCTGATAGGCCAACACCACACCCCCCACAGCAGTATCTAAAGAGGTATACCTTTTACTGAGAGGAAAAGTCACAGGGGATCCCTGTGACTGCTGGTTACTCCACTTTCTCCCCTTGCTTCTCCTGGTGGTCACCCATCTGAAACCTGCACTCGTGGTGTGACCATCTCAGTGAACGTATCATCTGTGAAGTTCTCAGTCTCCCAGATGATCCTTAATACATCCAGCTCCAGCTCCAGTCCGTTGACCTTGTCAGTCAGGAGCTGAAGTTGGGGACAATTCCCGTAGACTTAGTCATTAGGGAGTCGGTTAGGTATCCTGGAATCCTACATCTTACAGGAGGAGCATTCCACTGCCTGAACTACTATCTTGCCTACACTTAGAAACATAGAAAATATAGAAATCCTACAGCACAATACAGGCCCTTCAGCCCACAATGTTGTGCTGAACATGTACTTACTTTAGAAATTACCTAGGGTTACACATAGCCCTCTATTTTTCATAGCTCCATGTACCTAGCAAAGAATCTCTTAAAAGACCCTATCATATATGCCTCCACCACCATCACCAGCAGCCCATTCCACGCATTCACTACTCTTTGCATGAGAAAAATATACTGCTGACATCTCCTCTGTACCTACTTCCAAGCACTTAAAAACTGTGCCCTCTCATGCTAGTCATTTCAGCCCTGGGAAAAAAACCTCTGACTATCCACACGATCAATGCCTTTCATCATCTTATACACCTCTGTCAGGTCATCTCTCATCCTCCACCACTCCAAAGAGAAAAGGTCGAGTTCACTCAACCTATTCTCATAAGGCGTGCTCCCCAATCCAGGCATTATCCTTGTAAATCTCCTCGGGACCCTTTCTATAGTTTCCACATCCTTCTTGTAGTGAGGTGATCAGAACTGAGCACAGTACTCCAAGTGGGGTCTGACCAGGGACCTATATAGCTGCAACATTACCTCTCGGTTCTTAAATTCAGTCCTATGCTTGATGAAGGCCAATGCACTGTATGCCTTCTTAACCATAGAGTCAACCTGCACAGCAGCTTTGACTGTCCTATGGACTCGGATCCCAAGATCCCTCTGATCCTCTACACTGCCAAGAGTCTTACCATTAATTGTATATTCTGCCATCATATTTGACCTACCAAAATGAGCCACCTCACTCTGAACTCCATCTGCCCTGTTTTGCATCCTATCAATGTCAAAGTGTAACCTCTGACAGCTCTCCACACTATCCATAACACTCCCAACCTTTGTGTCATCAGCAAATTTACTAATCCATCCCTCTACTTCCTCATCCAGGTCATTTATAAAAATCACGAAGAGAAGGAATCCTAGAACAGATCCCTGAGGCACACTACTGGTCACCAACCTCTATGCAGATTATGACCCGTCGACAATGACTCATTGTCTTCTGTGTGCAAGCCAGTTCTGGATCCACAAAGCAAGGTCCCCATCGATCCCGTGCCTCCTTACTTGTTCAATAAGCCTTGCATAGGGTACCTTGTCAAATGCCTTGCTGAAATCCATATACACTACATCTACTGCTCTCCCTTCATCAACGTATTTAGTCGGATCCTCAAATATTCAATCAGGCTCATAAGGCACGACCTGCCTTTGACAAAGCCACGCTGACTATTCCTAATCATATTATGCCTCTCCAAATGTTCATAAATCCTGCCTCTCAAGACCTTTTCCATCAATTTACCAATCACTGAAGTAAGACTCACTGGTCTATAATTTCCTGGGCTATCTCTACTCCCTTTCTTAAATAATGGAACAACATCCGCAACCCTCCAATCCTCTGGAACCTGTCCCGTCCCCATTGTCATCGCAAGAGGCTCAACAATCTCTTCCCTCATCTCCCACAGTAGGCTGGGGTACTATCAGTCTGAGCATTTCCCTTCTCTATCACCTGCCTATCCTCTCTCTCGCACTGTCTCAAAGCCTTCTCTATTTGTGAGCCTACCGCCCATTCCTCCGTCTCCTCAGTTCGGTTCCCAACCTCAGCAACTCTAGCTTAAGTTCTCTCCAATAGCCTTAGCAAATCTCCCTGCCAGGATATTGGTCCCCTTCAGATTCAAGTGCAACTCATCCTTCTTGTACAGGTCAGGCCTGCCCCAAAAGAGGCCCCAATGATCCAGAAATCTGAATCCCTGCCTCCTGCTCCAATGCCTTAACCATGCATTCATCTTCCACCTCACTCTATTCCTATACTCATTTTCGTGTGGCACAGGCAATAATCCTGAGATTACTGTACTACCTTTGAGGTCCTGCTTCTCAACTTAGAACACAGAACACAGAAGAGTACAGCACAGTACAGGCCCTTCGGCCCACAATGTTGTGCCAACCCTCAAACCCTGCCTCCCATATAAGCCCCCACCTTAGATTCCTCCATATACCTGTCTAGTAGTCTCTTAAACTTCACTAGTGTATCTGCCTCCACCACTGACTCAGGCAGTGCATTCCACGCACCAACCACTCTCTGAGTAAAAAACCTTCCTCTAATATTCCCCTTGAACTTCCCACCCCTTACCTTAAAGCCATGTCCTCTTGTATTGAGCAGTGGTGCCCTGGGGAAGAGGCACTGGCTATCCACTCTATCTATTCCTCTTCTTATCTTGTACATCTCTATCATGTCTACTCTCATCCTCCTTCTCTCCAAAGAGTAAAGCCCTAGCTCCCTTAATCTCTGGTCATAATGCATACTTTCTAAACCAGGCAGCATCCTCGTACATCTCCTCTGTACCCTTTCCAATGTTTCCACATCCTTCCTATAGTGAGGTGACCAGAACTGGACACAGTACTCCAAGTGTGGCCTAACCAGAGTTTTATAGAGCTGCACCATTACATCGCGACTCTTAATCTCTATCCTTCGACTTATGAAAGCTAACACCCCATAAGCTTTCTTCACTACCCTATCCACCTGTGAGGCAACTTTCAGGGATCTGTGGACATGTTCCCCGAGATCCCTCTGCTCCTCCACACTACCAAGTATCCTGCCATTTACTTTGTACTCTGACTTGGAGTTTGTCCGTCCAAAGTGTACCACCTCACACTTCTCCGGGTTGAACTCCATCTGCCACTTCTCAGCACACTTCTGCATCCTATCAATGTCTCTCTGCAATCTTTGACAATCCTCTACACTATCTACAACACCACCAACCTTTGTGTTGTCTGCAAACTTGCCAACCCACCCTTCTACCCCCACATCCTGATCGTTAATAAAAATCACGAAAAGTAGAGGTCCCAGAACAGATCCTTGTGGGACACCACTAGTCACAATCCTCCAATTTGAATGTACTCCCTCCACCACCACCCTCTGCCTTCTGCAGGCAAGCCAATTCTGAATCCACCTGGCCAAACTTCCCTGGATCCCATGCCTTCTAACTTTTTGAATAAGCCTACCATGTGGAACCTTGTCAAATGCCTTACTAAAATCCATATAGATCACATCCACTGCACTACCCTCATCTATATGCCTGGTCACCTCCTCAAAGAACTCTATCATGCTTGTTAGACATGATCTGCCCTTCACAAAGCCATGCTGACTGTCCCTGATCAGACCATGATTCTCTAAATGCCTATAGATCCTATCTCTAAAAATCTTTTCCAACAGCTTTCCCACCACAGATGGAAGGCTCACTGGTCTATAATTACCCGGACTATCCCTACTACCTTTTTTGAACAAGGGAACAACATTCACCTCCCCCGGTACCATTCCCGTGGACAATGAGGACATAAAGGTCCTAGCCAGAGGCTCAACAATCTCTTCTCTTGCCTTGTGGAGCAGCCTGGGGAATATTCCATCAGGCCCAGGGGACTTATCTGTCCTAATGTATTTTTACAACTCCAACACCTCCTCTCCCTTAATATCAACATGCTCCAGAACATCAACCTCACTCATATTGTCCTCAACATCATCAAGTTCCCTCTCCTTGGTGAATACCGAAGAGAAGTATTCATTGAGGACCTCACTCACTTCCACAGCCTCCAGGCACATCTTCCCACCTTTATCTCTAATCGGTCCTACCTTCACTCCTGTCATCCTTTTTTTCTTCACATGATTGAAGAATGCCTTGGGGTTTTCCTTTACCCTACTCACCAAGGCCTTCTCATACCCCCTTCTTGCTTTTCTCAGCCCCTTCTTGAGCTCCTTCCTTGCTTCCCTATATTCCTCAATAGACCCATCTGATCCTTGCTTCCTAAACCTCATGTATGCTGCTGTCTTCCACCTGACTAGATTTTCCCCCTCACTTGTCCCCCATGGTTCCTTCACCCTACCATTCTTTATCTTCCTCACCGGGACAAATTTATCCCTTACATCCCGCAAGAGATCTCTAAACATCGACCACATGTCCATAGTACATTTCCCTGCAAAAACATCCCAATTCACACCTGCAAGTTCTAGCCTTATAGCCTCATAATTTGCCTTTCTCCAATTAAAAATGTTCCTGTCCTCTTTGATTCTATCCTTTTCCATGATAATTATAAAGGCCAGGGAGCGGTGGTCACTGTCCCCGATGCTCACCCACTGAGAGATCTGTGACCTGACCCAGTTCATTACCTAGCACTAGATCTAGTATGGCATTGCCCCGGTCGGCCTGTCCCCTACTGTGACAGGAATCCATCCTGGACGCACTTAACAAACTCTGCCCCATCTAAACCCTTGGAACTAATCAGGTGCCAATAAATATTAGAGAAGTTAAGGTCACCCATGATAACAACCCTGTTATTTTTGCACATTTCCAAAATCTGCCTCCCAATCTGCTCCTCTGTATCTCTGTTGCTACCAGGGGGCCTATAGAATACCCCCAGTAGAGTAACTGCTCCCTTCCTGTTCCTGATTTCCACCCATACTGACTCAAAAGAGGATCCTGCTACATTACCCACCCTTTCTGTAGCTGTAATAGTATCCCTGACCAGTAATGCCACCCCTCCTCCCCTTTTTCCACCCTCTCTATCCCTTTTAAAGCACTAAAATCCAGGAATATTGAGAATCCATTCCTGCCCTGGTGCCAGCCAAGTCTCTGAAATGGCCACTACATCATAATTCCATGTATGTATCCAAGCTCTCAGTTCATCACCTTTGTTCCTGATGCTTCTTGCATTGAGGCACACACATTTCAGCCCTTCTACCTTACTGTCTTTACACCGTTTATTCCGCTTCTCTTTCCTCAAAGCCTTCCTTTCTAACTCCCTGTAGTCTGTTTTCAGGACCTCCTCCCTTTTCCTACCTATGTCGTTGGTACCAATATGTACCATGACCTCTGGCTGTTCACCTTCCCACTTCAAGACATCGTTGAGGCGATCAGAAACATCCTGGATCCAGGGACCTGAGAGGGAAACTACCATCCGTGTTTCTTTCCTGCATCCACAGAATTGCCTATCTGACCCCCTAACTATAGAGCCCACTATTACTACTGTCTTCTTCCTTTCCCTACTCTTCTGGGCCACAGGGCAGACTCAAACAGGAATACTTAATGTTAAGTGGGACAGTCACAGGGGTACTCTCTATTATCTGACTCTTGCCCTTCCCTCTCCTGACTTATTATACCTCTGTCTCTAACTTCTTTAGAAGTTCCACATTCAACAAAATGAATCCAAATGACTCAGCACCTTTAACCTCTTCCTGTTCTTGCTGAAGACTGTTGAGCCAAAGACTTCCACTCTAACCTTGGCCCACTCCAACAATGGCTACTCTGAGTACACCTCACTAATTTTTATTGGCCCATAGAGAATTAATCAAGAGGGAGGGGAACGAGAAAAAAAATGAATGTGGGAGAAATCAATGTTCATGCCATAAGGTTGGAGGCTACCTAGATGGAATATGAAGTGTTGTTCTTCCAACCTGAAAGTGGCCTCATCATGCTATTGAAGGAGGCCATGGTCCAACATGTCAGAATGAGAATTGGAGTAGGAATTAAAGTGGTTGGCCAATAGGAAATCCTGCTTCCAGCGAATGAAGCACAGGTGCTCAACAAAGTGGTTCTCCAATCTACGCTTGATCTCACCAATGTAGAGGAGGCCGCACGGGAAGCATTGGGTACAGTAGACAACCCCAACATCTTATGGGATTGCCCGTAGTGACACTGTGGAATCATCTTTTTGATGTGTGGTATCGCAGAGCTCATTGATTTCAAAGTGAACCTCAGGAAACAAAAGAGAAGATAAGGTTTTAATTATTGTGGAGTTATAAACTCTTCTTGGGCTTCCAGCCAGGTATAGGTATTGATTTTAACTGACATTTCAATGACAATCTCTGCCATCTTCTCATCAGGGATCCCAGATGAATATCAATACCTGGACCTTGCTGGAAGCCTGAGAAGTTTTTATTCATAATATATACCAGGAAAGAGAGTTGTAAGAGAGCGCCTGAAGGCTTTGTCTGTCAATGCAAGGAGCATTCGTAATAAGGTGGATGAATTGAAAGTGCAGATTGTTATTAATGATTATGATATAGTTGGGATCACAGAGACATGGCTCCAGGGTGACCAGGGATGGGAGCTCAACGTTCAGGGATATTCAATATTCAGGAGGGATACACATGAAGGAAGGGGAGGTGGGGTGGCGTTGCTGGTTAAAGAAGAGATTAACGCAATAGAAAGGAAGGACATAAGCAGGGAAGATGTGGAATCGATATGGGTAGAGCTGCGTAACACTAAGGGGCAGAAGACGCTGGTGGGAGTTGTGTACAGGCCACCTAACAGTAGTAGTGAGGTCGGAGATGGTATTAAACAGGAAATTAGAAATGTGTGCAATAAAGGAACAGCAGTTATAATGGGTGACTTCAATCTACATGTAGATTGGGTGAACCAAATTGGTAAAGGTGCTGAGGAAGAAGATTTCTTGGAATGTATGCGGGATGGTCTTTTGAAACAACATGTTGAGGAACCAACTAGAGAGCAGGCTATTCTGGACTGGGTTTTGAGCAATGAGGAAGGGTTAATTAGCGATCTTGTCGTGAGAGGCCCCTTGGGTAAGAGTGACCATAATATGGTGGAATTCTTCATTAAGATGGAGAGTGACATAGTTAATTCAGAAACAAAGGTTCTGAACTTAAAGAGGGGTAACTTTGAAGGTATGAGACGTGAATTAGCTAAGATAGACTGGCAAATGACACTTAAAGGATTGACGGTGGATATGCAATGGCAAGCATTTAAAGGTTGCATGGATGAACTACAACAATTGTTCATCCCAGTTTGGCAAAAGAATAAATCAAGGAAGGTAGTGCACCCGTGGCTGACAAGAGAAATTAGGGATAGTATCAATTCCAAAGAAGAAGCATACAAATTAGCCAGAGAAAGTGGCTCACCTGAGGACTGGGAGAAATTCAGAGTTCAGCAGAGGAGGACAAAGGGCTTAATTAGGAAGGGGAAAAAAGATTATGAGAGAAAACTGGCAGGGAACATAAAAACGGACTGTAAAAGCTTTTATAGATATGTAAAAAGGAAAAGACTGGTAAAGACAAATGTAGGTCCCCTGCAGACAGAAACAGGTGAATTGATTATGGGGAGCAAGGACATGGCAGACCAATTGAATAATTACTTTGGTTCTGTCTTCACTAAGGAGGACATAAATAATCTTCCAGAAATAGTAAGGGGCAGAGGGTCCAGTGAGATGGATGAACTGAGCGAAATACATGTTAGTAGAGAAGTGGTGTTGGGTAAATTGAAGGGATTGAAGGCAGATAAATCCCCAGGGCCAGATGGTCTGCATCCTAGAGTGCTTAAGGAAGTAGCCCAAGAAATAGTGGATGCATTAGTGATAATTTTTCAAAACTCGTTAGATTCTGGACTAGTTCCTGAGGATTGGAGGGTGGCTAATGTAACCCCACTTTTTAAAAAAGGAGGGAGAGAGAAACCGGGGAATTATAGACCGGTTAGCCTAATGTTGGTGGTGGGGAAACTGCTGGAGTCAGTTATCAAGGATGTGACAACAGCACATTTGGAAAGCGGTGAAATCATCGGACAAAGTCAGCATGGATTTATGAAAGGAAAATCATGTCTGACGAATCGCATAGAATTTTTTGAGGATGTAACTAGTAGAGTGGATAGGGGAGAACCAGTGGATGTGGTATATTTGGATTTTCAAAAGGCTTTTGACAAGGTCCCACACAGGAGATTAGTGTGCAAACTTAAAGCACACGGTATTGGGGGTAAGGTATTGGTGTGGGTGGAGAATTGGTTAGCAGACAGGAAGCAAAGAGTGGGAATAAACGGGACCTTTTCAGAATGGCAGGCGGTGACTAGTGGGGTACCGCAAGGCTCAGTGCTGGGACCCCAGTTGTTTACAATATATATTAATGACTTGGATGAGGGAATTGAATGCAGCATCTCCAAGTTTGCGGATGACATGAAGCTTGGTGGCAGTGTTAGCTGTGAGGAGGATGCTAAGAGGATGCAGAGTGACTTGAATAGGTTGGGTGAGTGGGCAAATTCATGGCAGATGCAATTTAATGTGGATAAATGTGAAGTTATCCACTTTGGTGGCAAAAATAGGAAAACAGATTATTATCTGAATGGTGGCCGATTAGGAAAAGGGGAGGTGCAATGAGACCTGGGTGTCATTATACACCAGTCATTGAAAGTGGGCATGCAGGTACAGCAGGCGGTGAAAAGGGCGAATGGTATGCTGGCATTTATAGCGAGAGGATTCGAGTACAGGAGCAGGGAGATACTACTGCAGTTGTACAAGGCCTTGGTGAGACCACACCTGGAGTATTGTGTGCAGTTTTGGTCCCCTAATCTGAGGAAAGACATCCTTGCCATAGAGGGAGTACAATGAAGGTTCACCAGATTGATTCCTGGGATGGCAGGGCTTTCATATGAAGAAAGACTCGATGAACTGGGCTTGTACTCATTGGAATTTAGAAGATTGAGGGGGGATCTGATCGAAACGTATAAAATCCTAAAGGGATTGGACAGGCTAGATGCAGGAAAATTGTTCCCGATGTTGGGGAAGTCCAGAACGAGGGGCCACAGTTTGAGGCTGGAGGGGAAGCCTTTTAGGACCGAGATTAGGAAAAACTTCTTCACACAGAGAGTGGTGAATCTGTGGAATTCTCTGCCACAGGAAACAGTTGAGGCCAGTTCATTGGCTATATTTAAGAGGGAGTTAGATATGGCCCTTGTGGCTACGGGGGTCAGGGGGTATGGAGGGAAGGCTGGGGTGGAGTTCTGAGTTGGATGATCAGCCATGATCATAATAAATGGCGGTGCATACTCGAAGGGCCGAATAGCCTACTCCTGCACCTATTTTCTATGTTTCTATGAAAGCACCAGATCTGTAAGAGGCACATTCAGATAAATCTTTTTCTTTTTTGGGAATTATTAAAACTGATGCATCATAGAAAGTTTTTGGAAGGGTCCCGGAGGGTGTAGAACTAGAGAAAGTCTGGCATAAATGAGGTGTAAGTATTTCAGTAAAAGTCTTAAAAAATTCTACTGTAAATCGTACGGTCCGGGAGCTTCACCTGATTGAAAAGAGAATGTAGCCCTTACTGTTTCCTCTCTTTTAATAGGCACATCTAATGTATTCATACCTTGGATAGAAATTTTGGGTTTATTCAATCTTTGCAAGAATCTATTCATAAAAGTAATATTGTTTGGAAAATCAGATTTATAAAGGTTAGAGTAAAAATCCAGAAATACCTTATTAATTTCCTGACAATCTGACGTTTCAGTTCTATCAGTTCTTCATATTTTCAAAATCTGTCTTCTAGTCATAGATGCTTTAAGTTGACCAGCTAACAATTTACCTGATTTAGCCCCATGTATATAAAATTGACTTTTAGATTTCAAAGGTTGCTGCTCAATGAGAAAAGTCAGAAGTAGATCATAATGTGTTTGACGTTCTACCCTTTCCTTATATAGATCTTCAGTAGGTGTTACTGAGTAAACTTTTATCTATTTGTTTAACCCTGTTAGTAATCACTAAAAGTTCCACTTTAGTTTTCCTTCTTAAAGCTGCTGAATATGAAATTATCTGTCCCCTAAGAAAAGATTTCATTGCTCCCCAAATAACCGAATTTGACATACCCTCAGATGTATTTAATTCAAAAAATAGAGAAATTTGCTCTTTAATAAAACTTACAAATGCTGAATCATGCAGCAATGTAGCATTGAATCTCCACAGAGATGCATTTCGTTTATTGTCAGGGAACTTCAGTATTAGAAGATTTATCTAAATGTGCCTCTTACAGACCAATTTCCTTATTAAATGTGGATTCTAAAATTCTTTCTAAGATTTTGACTAACAGGCTCCAGAATATTCTACTTAAGGTTATTTCTAAAGATCAAACTGGATTTTTTAAGAAAAGATACTCATATTTTAATATTAGGAGATTATTGAATATTATTCATTCCTCTCCATCTAAAGAATCCGAATTTGTTGTTTCCCTCGACGCAGAGAAAGCCTTTGATAGGGTAGAGTGGTTCTATTTATTCGAAGTTTTAGAAAGATTTAATTTTGGTCCAGGTTTCATTTCCTGGATTAAGCTGATCTATCAAGCTCCTTTGGTGGCAGTTATAACTAGCAATCAAAAATCTCCTTGCTTAAGGCTATACAGAGGTACCCGGCAGGGTTGTCCTGTTATTCAATCTGGCTTTAGAACCTCTTGCTATTGCCCTTTGGGACTCCAACAATGCTCAAGGTATTAAGAGAAGCGATAAAGTGCATAAGGTTTCATTATATGCAGATGACTTGTTAGTTTATATTTCAGATCCTAAGAAATCTATTCCTTCTATGTTATCTATATTTTTTTCTGAATTTAGTAGTTTTCTGGATATAAATTAAATTTGCACAAAGTGAGTTATTTCCTATTAATAACTACTTGGATCAATACGATCAAATTCCTTTTCGTATTGCTAAAAATAACTTTACTTATCTTGGTATTAAAATTACCAAAAATTTTAAGGACCTGTATAAATATAACTTTCTTCCATTAATTGAATACATGCAACAAATAATTTCTAAATAGTCTTCTATGTCATTATCTTTAATTGGTTGAATTAATGCTATTAAAATGATAGTGCTACCAAAGTTCTTATATGTATTTCAAGCAATCCCTTCATTTGTTCCTAAATGATTTTTTGACAAAATAGACTCAAAAATTTTATCTTATCTTCAGAATAATATAAATCCTAGGTTGAGTAAACCTCTATTGCAGAAATTTAAAAAAGCATGGTGGTATGGTTTTGCCAAATTTTAGAATGTATTACTGGGCAATTACTATTCAATATATTTTGTTTTGGATTCGTTATTCAGACATACATGATTGTCCTTTATGGGTAGATTTGGAGAAAAACTCGGTGAAGGGGTATTCTTTGACCTCTTTACTGGGAGCTTCTCTTCCTTTTTTGCTTTCTAAGATTGGTAGTTGAGACATCAATCCTATTATTAAACATACATTAAGAATTTGGTTTCAGTTTTGTAGATTTTTTGAGTTTAATAACTCTGTTCTTTCTAGTAAAATCCATCTTAATTATTTTTTAAACCATCAATTTCCGATCAGACCTTTTTAATTTGGAAATCCAAAGGAATAATAACTTTTTTGGACTTGTTTATGGAGGAGGGTTTAATGTCTTTCACTCAGTTAGTGGACAAATATGATTTACCTAATGCACACTTTTTACGTATTTACAAATTAGGAATTTTTTACGTAGTTTACTTCCAACTTTTCCCTCTGTTTCTCCACCCAACATGATAGGTACTCTTTTTCAGGTTAAACCATTTCAAAAAGGACTGATCGCTATAATTTATAAATGGTTATTGAATTTGCGAAAGGTATCCAACAATAAAATTAAAGGTGCGTTGGAATTGGAATTTCGAGAATCATTTTCAGATAATCAATGGGATAAAATTTTTCATTTGGTAAAAATCTCATCTATTTGTGCCCGTCATTCCTTGATACAATTCAAGGTAGTACACCGGGCACATATGTCAAAGGATAAATTAACCCGTATTTTTCTTAATATTAATCCTAATTGTGACAGATGTAATATTGAGGGGGCTACTTTAACTCATATGTTTTGGTCTTGTATCAAGACAGATAATTTTTGGAAAGATGTCTTTAAAACTTTATTAAAAGTTTTGAATTTGGACCTACAACTGAATTTATTTACAGCAATTTTTGGGATAATTCCACTGGAAGCAGGATATGTTCCTGTTTCCGCTCAATGGATGATAGCATTTACAACTTTATTGGATAGGGGAGCTATTTTGCTTAAATGGAAGGACTTTAATCCACCCTACTGTTTTTTATTGGCTTTCCTCCATTCTGTCCTAAGTTTAGAGAAAATAAGAAGTTGGACTTTTTTTTTCATTTGTCAGCAAATGTCTCTCTCTTTTCAATATTTTTATTGATTTCTATATAGAAGAATACATTCAAGAGAATACATATTATGAAACAAAAGACAAAATTTAATAATACCAGATACAGTATATTGAATCACATTAACAAACTCCTTACTCTATATTCATATGGATTAGATTAATTCGTATATTAGAATATAAACAATTATATTATAGAAGTCGGACATTTGATACATCCTTTAAATTTGAAGAAACCTGGTGACCTTTGATTCAATTTTTTCATATGTTTTGATTCATTGCTGTCCCAATTACTCTCTCGAAATTTTGGATTTGATCAGAAAGTTTTTCTTTTTTCTTACTTTATTCTCAATGTGGGTGGCCCAGTAGCCCCTTCCTTTTTCTTCTTTTACTTTTTATTTTTTATTATTTTTTGTTTTTATTTACAGAGAACAGTGGTTTTTCCTATATATAAAATTATAAAAGTTTTTTTCTCTTTTCATTAAATGATAAGAGGAGTATTTTATTTTTTATTATACATTATTTAGATTCATACTGTGTATGATCTTGATAATGTTTATTTTACTTTTTACATGTATTGTTATTGATATAGATATCTGAGATAATCCTCCTGTTTGTACATATGTACATTATTTAAAATCAATAAAAAGATTGATAAAGAAAAAAAGAAGGAAAGTACTAGATCGTTTTTCCTTACTATGTACTTCTTCATATATTTGATGAGTGTTGTGCTCTTCTGCATTTTTAATTAATCCTACTTTGTTTTATTAGTTTATTTTCAGTTACTATCTACTAATGTAATAGTTCTGAAGTGCCACTGTATATCAAAGACTTTCAAAAGACATGGCCCTTGTGGCTAAAGGGATCGGGGGTATGGAGGGAAGGCTGGTACAGGGTTCTGAGTTGGATGATCAGCCATGATCATACTGAATGGCGGTGCAGGCTCAAAGGGCCGAATGGCCTACTCCTGCACCTATTTTCTATGTTTCTATGTTTCTATGTAAAACTATGCCATTTAAAGTTTCAGCTATGTTGTAGCATTTCAGGGGCAGGGACTTTGAACAGGATCATTGCTTGAACTGCTCACCAGACCAGAGGAAGAAAAGATTTATTGAGATTGGTCCCTGCAAGCCTGTGGGGGATTTCTGGGTCGTGGGTCCAGTCTGTCATGTTCTGTTCAATAGCAATGAGGGCTGTGTAATTTCTAGCTCTTGCAAATGCTTCAAGCTTCAGGGCTTAATGATAAAATTCTTGAAACATTAAAATAAATTCACTTGAAGTGTAATATGTATGTATTGAGTGATTACAGCTGAGCCGCACAGAAGTTGTAACTGGGAAATATAAAAGTCTTTATTCACACAGCAGGTCTCCACAAGAGAGAGAGTTCAGAAGAATCCAAGAGAATGGAACTCTCCTAACACAATGTTTTATACTTCTTCAACACAAAGATAACAATTGAAGATGACTTACTCTTTCAATTGCTATAATCACTTAGTTGACTTTAACATTGAACATAGAATGGTACAAGCTCTGGAACAGGCCCTTTGGCCCAAAATGTTGTGCTGAACCAATTAAATTAGTAATTAAATGGCTAACTAAATTAATCCCTAGTACCTATACAATGTCCATATCCTTCCATTTTCCTCAAATTCACGTGCCTATCTAAATGTCTCTTAAAAGTCCCTAATTTATCTGCCTCTACCAACACACCTAAAAGCACATTCCAGATGCCCACCACTCACTGTGTAAAAAAACTTGCCCCTCACATCTCCTTTGAAATCACCTCCTCTCACTTTAAATGCTTGCTGTCTGATATTAGACATTTCTACTGTAGGAGACAGAGACTCCCTGCCTACTCGACTACATCTTAAATATAGTCATGTAAACTTACAGTATTACATGCTTACAATGGCAGCACATGTCAATTTCACGTTCCTGGGTGTCAGTTTCTCTGAGGGTCTAACTTAGACCCAACATATCAATGCACCACCAAGAAGGTACATCAGCGGATACATTTCGTTAGGTGTTTGAGGAGATGGACAAAGGAGAATTGGTTGATGTTGTATACTTAGATCTTCAGAAGGCCTTTGATAACATGACACACATGAGGCTGCTTAGAAAGCTACGAGCACATAGAATTACTGGAAATATGTTAGCATGGATAAAGCAGCAGATGATTGGCAGGAGGCAAACAGTGGGAATAAAAGGAGCCTTTTCTGACTGGTTGCCAGTGACTAGTGGTGTTCCACAAAGGTCGATGTTGGGACCGGTTCTTTTTATGTTATTTGCCAGTGATTTGGATGAAGGAATTGATGGCTTTGTTGCAAAGTTTACAGACAATATGAAGTTAGCTGGAGGGGGCAGGTATTTTTGAGGAAGTAGAGAGGCTACAGATGGACTTGGGCAGATTAGGTGAATGAGCAAAGAAATGGCAGATGGCATACAGTGTTGGGAAGTCTATGGTCATGCACTTTGGGAGAAGAAACACAAGGGTTGATTATTTTCTAAATGGAGAGAAAATACAAAAAAAAACTGAAATGCAAAGAGACATAGGAGTCCTTGTGCAGAATTCCCTGAGATTGAGCCTGTGGTAGAGGAAGGCAAATGCAATGTTAGCATTCATTTCAAGAGGATTAGAATATAAAAGCAAGGATGTAATGCTGAGACTTTTTAAAGCATTGGTGAGGCCTCACTTGGAGCATTGTGAGCAGTTTGCAGTCTTAAAAAGGATGAGCTAATACTGGAGAGGGTTCAAAGGAGGTTCACAAAAATGATGCCAGGATTGAATGGTTTGTCAAATGAAGAACATTTAATGGTTCTGGGCCTGTATTCACTGGAATTCAGAAGAATTAGGGGCAATTTCATTGAAATCTATGGGATGGTGAAACGCCTTGATTGAGTGGATGTGGAGAAGACGTTTCCTGTGGTGGGAGAGTCTAAGACCAGAGGGCACAGCCTCAGAATAAAGGGCATCATTTTATCATGGAGATGAGGAGGAATTCCTTTTGCTATTAAGTGGTAAATCTTTGGAATTATTTGCCACAGGCAGCTATGGCGGCCAAGTCTTTATGTATATTTAAGGCAGAAGTTGATAGATTCTTGATTGGTTGGGGCATGAATGAATACAGGGAGAAAGCAGGAGATTGAGGCTGAGAGGAAAATTTGATCAATCCTGATGAAATGGCAGAGCAGACACGATGGGCCAAGTGGCCTAATTTTGCTCTTATATCTTACGATCTTATGGAAATCTGGTATGTTACCTAAAGCATTCACAAATTTCTACAGTTGTACTGTGGAGAGCATTTTAACCAGCTGCATCACTGTTTGTTATGCTGGGGCTGGGAGATGGGGTGGGGTGGCTACTGTACAAGATCAAAGTAAACTGCAGGGAATTGTAACCTTAGTCAGCTCCACATGGGCACCAGCCTCCCCAGCATCCAGGACACTTTCAAGGAGTGATGCATCAAAAAGGTAGCGCCCAGCATTAAGGGCGCCCATCACTCCAGCACACGCCCTCTTCTCATTGCTACCATCAGGGAGGAGGTACAGAAACCTGAAGAAACACACTCAATGATTCAGGAACAGCTTCTTCACCTGTGCCATCCAATTTCTGAATGGACATTGAACCCATGAAGACTACCTCACTACTTAATTTATTTCTGTTTTTGCTCTACTTATTTAACTACTTTATATATACATATATATGTGTGTGTGTGTGTGTGTGTGTGTGTGCGTGTGTGTGCGTGTGTGTGTGTATACACATACACACAGAATATATTTGCTGTAATTCACAGTTTTTTGTCCATTATTATGTAATGCACTGTACTGCTGCCGCAAAGACACCAAATCTCATAACATATGCTGGTGATATTAAACCTGATCCTGTTTCTGAATTGCAGGACCTTTTTGAATATTCAATGCTGTTTGCAATCTCCTGCAGACTGAACAATGCAAACAAGTCTTCTCCCCTTGAGTTTCTCACATTGAAGAACAGGAGCGTAGGGAGGGCAACAAGTGGGGTGGGGTGGGGGAGTGAGCAGAAGATGAATGAGGAGGATCAGGAAGGGGAGATGTAGTGAGCTGTGAGTAGAGCAAAACAAAGATTTAATGTCTGGTTTGGACAGTTGCACTTCATCAGTGCAGCTGGATGGTAGTCATTGAACAACACACATAAAAGTTGCTGGTGAACGCAGCAGGCCAGGCAGCATCTCTACGGTCGATCTAGTCATTGAGACAGCTCACTGTGCTCTTCTGGGGTGTTAGTACACTAGATGCCTTTTTGAAGCAGACTGCAGAAGTGAGCGGTTAGGACTGCGGTTGAAATAAAGTAATTGATGGCACAGTATTCAACCACTCGCTTCAGTGATGCTTCTCAATCGACACCTTCCAGATAATCCGCAAAACTGCTTAGTTCACATTGTTTATATGTTTTTCATCTTAAGTGTGTTCCTTTAACTGTTAGAGGCTGTGATTTACAGCTTGAAGATCAACTGAGTGATCCAGCGCTTTGTTGTCTCCGAGAAGATTCTGGGAAGAGAGATCGCGCTCCAATGCCCTCGAGGTGAAGAAATTTCGTGACGGGGTGTGAGCTGATGTTCGATTCCATTTCGCCGATTAAAGCATCCTCTGCATTCGAATGGTGTATTTCTCTTACAATGATGTCAGGGGATGTTACCAAAGTTCTGTGTTTATAGAGTGGACTAGGAAATTTTTCAGGCTTATGGTTTTTTATATTCTGTTTTCACCCATTCTTTCTCAT
This sequence comes from Mobula hypostoma, assembly GCF_963921235.1. Classification (NCBI taxonomy): domain Eukaryota; kingdom Metazoa; phylum Chordata; class Chondrichthyes; order Myliobatiformes; family Myliobatidae; genus Mobula; species Mobula hypostoma. The sequence continues at coordinate 235,505,696 of NC_086097.1, read as the reverse complement.
TGTTTTTTTTTGTGCAGTGGGAGGGGGATTTGGGGGTTGATGGTCTTGATGCATTTTGTGCAGAGGAAGAGGGTTTGGAGGTCAACGTTCTTACTATGGAGGCTTTGTGACTTGTGATCAAATCTGACAAAAAACTTTCGGTCTTCCAGGTGCCCCTGTGGCGGGGAGTTTGTACTCCATACCTCTATTACCATGCCAAAAATTATATATTGGTGAGACTGGAAGGCCAACCAAGACCAGGATAGTAGAACACAACAGTGCCTCAAAAAATTTGAGAGCAGAACAAGATGGGATCATTGAACACTGCCTATCATGCTCATGGAGGCCAAGGTTTGATGAGGCCAACATCACTGGCAAGGAAGAGAGTGCCTACAAGAGAAAGACTAAGGAATTACTCGAGATGGAGCATGTGGGGGACCTAAATGTAGGTTCTAAGAGTGTAGAAATAGATTTATTCTGGACCCACACATTCCTACAGATGTTTTGACCTAAAAAATGGCCAGACAGATCAAAGCCAATTTAAACTAGCCAAGCAGTAATAGGGAACTCAGATCCAGCCAATCATAATCAACCATTGAGCTCCACCCATGCCCTACTCACTTAGAGGGTAGGTAAGGAGGTGTCGCTAGGGGGACTTGTCATTTGACTATCTTGTGCCTGGGGAAGATGGTTGGATTTACTGTTGAAATAGTGCAATCAGTATCTGTAAATATGTGACTGTTAAGGCCAAAGGATAGTATGGATAGAGTTGAAGTTCTTGCTGTGTTCTGTTCCTTTTTGTGTGAGGAGGTGGGTTTGTTGTTTCTCTTTGAACTGACTTTCACAGTTTTCTTTGTTTCATGGCTAACTGGAGTATGAATCTCAGAGATGTATACTACATACATGCTTTAATAAATGAAACTTTGAATCTTTTTAGAATCAGAATCAGAATTTTATTGGCCACTCCATACAGATGCTGATGTAACTAGTTAGAGTACTCTCTGTGGTATATCTCTAGAAATTTGTGAGTGTCTTTGGTGACATACCAATTCTCCTCAAACTCCTAATTAAATAGCTACTACATGCTTGTTAATAAAAGTCTTGATGCAACAAGTTCCAAAGAGTTTTAGACAGTGACATTCTAAAGGGTTAGTAAGTGGTTTTCCTTTGAGAGGTAACCTTGATGTTAAGTTTCCTGAAAGTAATGAAATAGACATAGATTTTGTGGCCATTACCATTTTGACATTTCCTTAACATCTAGACCTTGGGCCTCAGCAGAACAAACTGTCAGCAGACTTCAACAAATTGCTGTCTATTCCATATTTTAAAAAAAATCTTTTTTAAAAATCATAATACCAGAACAGTTCTGAAGTTCATGTACAAGAGAAAATCAGCAGATTCTGGAAATCCAATCAACACACAGAAAATGCTGGAGAAACTCAGCAGGCCAGGTGGCATCTATGGAAAAAAGTACAATTGATGTTTCAGGCCATGACCCTTTGGCAGGACTGGAGAAAAAATAAGTTTATGTATGTAATTTGAGACACAAATATAAGAACGGATGATCCTTGCAAAGGGAAACAATCCATAAGAGCTAGGAATTCCATTTTTCAGATGAATTTTGCAGACTACTACAGTGTTAACATATTCTAGGGCAGATCAATGCCAGAACAAAAGGGTATCGGAGCAAACTATAATTCCATCAATAAATTAGGAGTCAAATTTCCTGAAGGATTGAGCCATAAGAGAGGGCCTTAGTCTGCCAGTGGAGATGCAGAGAAGACTGCCATGAAGATGAGGGAAACACAGGGGAGAGGACAAGAATCTTTGATTTGTGCTTCAGTTGACATAGTGTAATTAATGTCTCTTTGCCAACTTGCTGTGGAATTGCTCTGCTACCCTGGAAGCTAGTAAAAAATGTTGTAAGTTGCATGTTATAGCCGGTAATGCAGAAATGATTGATATGTGCTGACGAAGTCATCACATATGTCAATGACACTGGAGAAATGTCATTCATGCCATACTTGAAGGTTCCTGGTCCAGTTTCCTGCAAGGGAAGACTTCCACCAAAATTGAATACTAATATGTTAAATCATGCACAACTGGTACAATTAGATCCAATTTCCAGGTAGAATTTTGTAAAAGAATAAGATTACAAATTAAATTTGCGTGCATCAGAATTTGTGCAGTACGATTGAGTTGGATGTAAAATTCAATCCCTATCTGCATTTGTTTACTTTAGAACAATATTTTGTAAATTCTAACCATCTCTTACTTGTGCAAGTCCTGCTCTATCATTGATAAGACCATAAGATATAGGAGTAGAATTAGGCCATTTGGCCCATCAAGTCTGCTCCACCATTTCATCATACCTAATCCATTTCTCTCTCTGCCCCAGTCTCCTGCCTTCTCTCTGTATCCCTTCATGTCCTGATGAATCATGAACCTATCAATCTCTGCCTTAAATATGCCGAATGACTTGTCCTCCACAGGCAGCTGTGGCAATGAATTCCACAGATTCACTACTCCCTGGCTAAAGAAATTCCTCCACACCTCCATTCTAAATGGATGTCCCTCTATTCTGAGGCTGTTGTCCTCTGATCTTAGACTTCCCCCCAAAAGGAAGCATCCTCTCCACATCCACTCTGTCAAGGCCTTTCATCATGCAATAGCATTCAATAAGATCCCCCCCTCATTCTTCTGAATTCCAGTGAGTACAGGCCCAGAATATTTTAAACTTTAAGCACTTGGAAATTTGCTGGACAGTGACAGAATAGGCCACTCATACATTGCTTTAATGCCAGTTCCTCATTTTGATAAACTTCTAACCCCAAATTAGTTAATATATTCTCAGGTGGAGTTAATATTTTGCATAAATATTCTCAGTAATTCCCTTTAATATTTAAATATCCATGATTTCAGCTACTAAAATTTACTGAATATTTCATTGTTTTTAAATAATGTATCATTCAACAAAGTTGAATTCAAAAAGACTGGAAGAACTATTAGTGGTTTCAAAGGAAATCTTGCTACAAACAATACTCCATATTAATTTGTGTCTGTGATTTACAAAACGTTTTATCAGATATGGTGTTGGCGCGTGGCCAAGTGGTTAAGGCGTTGATCTAGTGATCTGAAGTTCACTAGTTTGAGCCTCAGCTGAGGCAGCGTGTTGTGTCCTTGAGCAAGGCATTTAACCACACATTGCTCTGCGACGACACCGGTGCCAAGCTGTATCAGCCCTAGTGCCCTTCCCTTGGACAACATCAGTGGTGTGGGGAGGGGAGACTTGCAGCATGGGCAACTGCCGGTCTTCCATACAACCTTGCCCAGGCCTGCGCCCTGGAAACCTTCCAAAGCGCAAATCCATGGTCTCACGAGACTAAAGGATGCCTGTATCAGATATGATTTTTAATTATTTCAAGTTAAAAACTAACTATGATCTGATTTTATTTGATTGTTTAACTAATTTCTCATAGTGCAATGAAATCAAAAGATTTTATTTAATGATGAGTGAAGAAAATGGACAGATTTGTGACACTTGCTAAGATTTCTAATTAAGATTTATGAAACCTAGCAACTTGGGTAATAGATTTAGATACATTAAATATATCGTACTATTCACAGCATCTGCGATCAACTTTAACCTGAATGACGAGTGACTGTGTATTGATTTCTTCTGCACAAGAAGGCATGTAATTAAATGATCAGACCATTATAACATGCCACAAATAAACAGAATAAACATTATTTGTGAAAGGGTGCGGAAACACTAATGTATTAACGGTGTTTGCACAGTTTGCTAAAATGGACTGGAATTTACTGTTGAACTAAATGTGTCTGAAGCTTCATGCACAAAATTGCCAGCAATTTCCACAAATGCTGTTAAGGATTATCATTTTGGATGTGATGAATTGCAACGCCCTTCTACAAAATATGGAAAAATAGCAGTTTGCTATTCATAGACTCGGGATCTCTATTCAAACACATTTGAAACCTAGACAGGAAATCTAAACCCAGTTATACTCTTCTCATCAATCTGTTGACTATGGGATATCATTCAAATATTGATACATTAATTCTCTTTTTAATTATGGCTGCAAATATAGCTAATAACACAAGTTGTTTTCTTGAATATTAATTTTCTTATACATTTATTGCAGGAGTGATATCTCTCTCTCTCTCTCCCTTGCAAATGAGAGGAGCCTGTCTGAGATGTCGAAGTGTTGGGATGGACTCTTGCTTGCATAGCGGGGGAAGGGGGTCAGTACTTTAGCAAGTAATGAGGCAGAGGGGGAGGGTTGATTCTTTTGCTGCTGCTTGTGTGTGGGAGGGGGCTTTGGGGTTCTGATCTTTCTGTCATTCATTCTTTGGGTTTATTTCTGTTTTGTGGATGTCTGCAAACAGTAAGAATTTCAGGTTGTATACTCTATATACAACCTGCAATTCTGTTATTAAAATGAACCATCAGAGTTAATTCATCTTAAGAATCAAAGTAAGGATGAAATATATTTGACTTGCCCTAGGTTAGACTATCTTTAAATTACAACTTGCAGCTTTATTTTTTACCTGAATGATTTTGAGCCAATGTTTAAGCTGGTTCCAATGAGTAAATCCAACTGGAAGAGTTTACTGATGATTAATTTCAAAGCTCAAAGTCTGAAGTTCAAAGTTCAAAGTAAATGTATTATCAAAGTACTTGTATGTCACCGCCAACTTTGATTCCCAACTTGTATCTTATTTTTTGTAATATTGTTTTACTGTACATATTAAATAAATCAGGGGAGAAAACACACCCCTACCTAATGCCTCACTTGATTTTCGTAAACTGACTCACTTCTCCATCTATTCTTACAGCGGCAGTTTATTCCTAGTACAGATTTCTGATTAGGCGGAGGTCTTTCGAATCTAGACGTTGAGTTTTCTGTACAGTACTATTTCAAATAGCTTATTGTGCTTCAATTTATCAAATGCTTTTGTGTAGAAAACATCAATAATTTCAGATATGCAGATAACACAGTGTTAATTGCAAGTACAGAGGAAGAACTACAAAACTTAATTGATATAATTGTTGAAGAAAGTGCAAAAATGGGTCTATCTATCAATTGCAAAAAGACAGAATGTATGGTGATATCCAAAAAGAAGGAGAATTCTATCTGCAAGCTGAGAATAAACGGGGAAGACATAAAACAAGTACAGAATTTTTGCTACTTAGGAAGCTGGGTGACATCAGATGGCAGGTGTGACATGGACATCAAAAGAAGAATCGGGATGGTAAAAGACACCTTTACAAGAATGAAGAGTATACTGACCAATACTAAACTAGGCATGACAACCCTCCTCAGAGTACTGAAATGTTACGTTTATCCAGCTATGTTATATGGCTCAGAATGTTGGACAATATCTAGTAACATGAGGAAACGAATTGTAGCAGCAGAGACGTGGTTTTTGAGGAGGATGCAAAGAACATATTGGTTGAAACGAATATCTAACAAGGATGTCATAAACAGAGCAAACACAAAAAGAGAAATAATGTATGAGATCATGAAAAGGCAACGTAACTTCATTGGACATGTGATTAGGAAAGAGGAGTTAGAATGCACGGTAATTATGGGAAAGATTGAATAAAGGAAGAAAGCAAGAGGAAGACAAAGACAAGTCATGATGGTGACAGCAGCCAGAGAACTGGAAATGAATACCAATGAATTGATCCACTTGACCCGAAATAGGAGTGTGTGAGCCATGGCAATCAAAGCTCAAACTGGGCACCGCACCTGATGATGATGTACGTCACCATATATTACCTAGAAGTTCATCTTCTTTTCTTTCTTTTTAAATCTTTTTTATTGAATAAGTATACCAAAAGGTAAGCCATATAAACATTAATACAATGTTAAAATATAATAAAATTACAGAAGGTATCAATACCGAAAAAAAATACTACAAACAATGTAATTTAAACATAAGAAACCAAGATAACATAATAGTATACTAAATTTTATATATATATCGATAGAAAAAAAGAAAAAAAAAACCCCAAAAAAACCCCACCGTGCAACTAACTAAAAGCAAAGCAAAGCAATGGGCTAACTTGAAACCAAACAGAGTTAAACTTAAAATCACGTCCTCAATCCCGACCTCCATTAAAAACAGTGAAAAAAAAACAAGAAGGGTATATATTACATTAAATGAAAATATTGAATAAAAGATCCCCAAATCTGTTCAAATTTAAATGAAGAATCATAAAGGTTACTTCTAATTTTCTCCAGATTCAAACATAATATCGTCTAGGAGAACCAAAAAAAGGTAGTTGGAGCATTAAGCTCTTTCCAATGTTGTAAAATACATCTTTTCGCCATTAAAGTAAGAAATGCAATCATTCTACGGGCCGAAGGGGAAAGATTACTAGAAATTTTAGGTAGTCCAAAGATAGCAGTAATAGGGTGAGGAGAAATATCTATATTTAACACCTTAGAAATAATATTAAAAATGTCTCTCCAAAAAGTTTCCAAAGTAGGGCAAGACCAAAACATATGAGTTAAAGAGGCTATCTGCCCCGAATATCTATCACAAAAAGGATTAATATGCAAGTAAAAACGCGCTAACTTATCTTTGGACATATGTGCTCTATGAACAACTTTAAATTGAATTAGGGAATGTTTAGCGCAAATAGAGGAAGTATTAACTAATTGTAAAATCTGCCCCCAATCATCCACAGAAATGGTAAGCCCCAATTCCTGTTCCCAATCTACCCTAATCTTATCAAATGGAGCTTTCCTAAGTTTCATAATAATATTATAAATCATAGCCGATGCACCTTTCTGACATGGATTAAGGTTAATTATCGAATCTAAAATATATGTAGGAGGAAGCATTGGAAAGGAAGAAAGTATAGTACTTAGGAAATTTCTAACTTGCAAATATCTAAAAAAATGTATTCTTGATAAATTATATTTGTTAGATAGTTGTTCAAAAGACATAAGGGAACCATCTAAAAATAAATCCAAAAACCGTAAAATACCCTTAGTCTTCCAAGTTTGAAAAGCGCGATCCGTAAAAGAGGGAGGAAAAAATGTTACCTAAAATAGGAATCGCTAACCCGAATTGATTAAGATCAAAAAATTTTCTGAATTGAAACCAAATACGCAAAGCATATTTAACTATCGGGTTAGACACCTGCTTAAGGCGTTTCGAATCAAAAGGGAGAGAGGAACCTAAAATAGAGCCAAGTGTATAGCCCTGAACAGATTGTAGTTCCAATGCTACCCATTTAGGAATAGATAGTATATCCTGATCAAGTAACCAAAATTTCATATGTCGAATATTAATTGCCCAATAATAGAATCTAAAGTTAGGTAATGCTAAACCTCCATCTCTCTTAGCTTTCTGTAAATGTATTTTACCCAGTCTCGGATTTTTATTCTGCCAAATAAATGAAGAAATTTTAGAGTCAACTTTATCAAAGAAAGATTTTGGAACAAAAATTGATAATGCCTGGAACACATATAAAAATTTTGACAAAAGAAACATCTTAACTGCATTAATACGACCAATTAAAGTTAAATATAAAGGAAACCATTTAGATGAAAGTTGAGTAATATGGTCTATTAATGGTAGAAAGTTAATCTTAAATAGAAGTTCATCTTCTTACTGGCATTCACAGTGGAATGGAGAAATGAAATAGAATCAATGAAAAACTACACACAAACAAATACTGACAACATAAAAATTTACTTGAAGGAAAACTTGATATTCATGCCATCAAGTTGAAGAGTACCCAGATGGAATAAGAGTTGTTGCTCCACCCTGAGAGTGGCCTTATCATGGCACAAGACGAGGCCATGGACTGACATGTCAGAGCAGGAATGGGAATAGTAATTAAAATGATTGGCCACTGGGAAATTCCACTTTTGGTGGGTGTTCTGGAGTTGTTCAAAAAAGTGATTCCCCCAATTTATAATGGGTTTCAGTATTATAGAGAATCCTGTCTGGGATCTTTTTGGTCCCAATTTACTTCAAGGATTGCTTGGAAGCACAAGGCCAGTTTGTATTGACAAATGGTTGTGTAGAGCTGAAGCAGGTTCTACTGCAGGTGAGTTGCAGACTTGTCTCTGCCACTGGCTTCACCATTATTGGTGATGCAACTTGCACAATTTTATTTGAATAGTGAAGGTGATTTTCAGCAAAGGACATATTGTATTTTAATTAAATATTAATGATTTTCATTTATTTGATTAAATTATTCAGAAAATGCATTAAGCTTAGTTTTAAAAATGTATATTGATTTTTAAAGTACCTAAATATTTAAAAACAAGTGTATTTAATTACAAGTATATTTAAATAGCATGGTTATCAATTGCCTATAATTATCTCTCATCAGCAACACTTAGAACTGTGACAAGGACTTCCATAATGTGAAGCTGTCAGGGGTCTGGGTATCTCACCACCCACCGCCTCGGCATACCTCCTCTACCACCTGTCCCACACCCCTCTCATGGCATTCCACCATTGCCATTTCCAACATCCTTTGTACCCACCAGATTTACAAATTCACTCTCTGCTCTACAGTGAAAAACACAGTACTGTGCAAAAGTCTTAGGCATCCTAACTTAAGACTTTTGCACAGTACTGTATATTACTTATTTTTATTTAGAGATGCAGCCTTTTCTTCTACATTGAGTCTTAAAAAGTACATCCTAAATTGTTAAAAATAATAACGAAGTTCCGGCTTAAGATAGTGCTACCGAACGTTTGCGACAGATCGCTGATGGTTCAAAGGGGAAGAAATTTGACTAAAAAACGTTCCATTAACACCTTTTCTGAAGTAAATTCTGGTAAATATTCACTGCCAGCAACAAAAAGGCGAGAGAAGGTAAAGCAGTATGAGGGATGAGCCATGCTGGGGCATTGCAGAATCAACACAGATAGAGTGAGTATTTCAATGAGGAGAAGTTGAGGCAGAGGAGTTCTGATGCCAATATAACTGGCCTGGGTGTGACGTTGGATCGCTCTAGGCCCTAAGCCAATTTGAAGAGTTTGAGAGTGGCTTTGGGCTGGGCAGCGAAATCTCGGCCTGGAGAAAGTCGCTCAGGGGCATGGTCTACTCCAGGAGCCTTTCGCTGCACTGTGGCTCAGGTCCCAATGTGAGGTATAATACGCTGTTTGGACAATTTAAAATGCCCACCCAGATGGATTGGAAAGACAGGGTGTCATGATGGGAGGTGAGAGACGGTTTTGCTTGCTCTGTGATGTTCACTCTTCTTTCCATGGTGCTGAGGTTACGAAGAATGTCCCGACTGCTGTGTCCTGTGCCCGCTAATATTATGGACTGATACCGAGGCTTTAGGCCTTCTCTGTGCTACTCCAGAGTTCAAATCTAGTAGGGTAGCTAACTGTCCCGTATTAGCCAGGACATCCCGTATATTGGGCTAAATTGGTTTGTCCCATACAGGACCGCCCTTGTCCTGTATTTCCCCCACTAAGGTAGAGTGTTCCTATGAAATCTTTTGTGCTGAAATGGCGTAAAGCGAAGAAGCAATTACCATTAACTTATATGGGAAAAATTTTTGGGCGTTCCCAGACCCAAAAAATAACCTACCAAATCATACCAAAAAACACTAACATATAGTAAAAGCAGGAATGATATGATAAATACACAGCCTATATAAAATAGAAATAATGTATATACAGTGTAGTTTCACTGAACAGAATCGCCAAAACTGATTTGTAGAAAAAAAATCGGCACGTACACACAAGCACACGTCATGCATGCACACGCAGGTGCCTGCGCAAGGCTTCATGGTCATGGTAGTCTTTCTTGGGGTAAACACAAGTGTCCCGTATTTGACTGCTACTTTTGTCCCTTATTTGGGAGTGAGAAAGTCGGTAACCCTAAAGTCTAGTGACATAACATAGAAACATAGAAAATAGGTGCAGGAGTAGGCCATTTGGCCCTTCGAGCCTGCACCGCCATTTATTATGATCATGGCTGATCATCCAACTCAGAACCCTGTACTTGCTTTCTCTCCATACCCCCTGATCCCTTTAGCCACAAGGGCCATATCTAACTCCCTCTTAAATATAGCCAATGAACTGGCCTCAGCTGTTTCCTGTGGCAGAGAATTCCACAGATTCACCACTCTCTGTGTGAAGAAGTTTTTCCTCATCTCGGTCCTAAAAGGCTTCCCCTTTATCCTTAAACTGTAATCCCTCGTTCTGGAGTTCCCCAACATCGGGAACAATCTTCCTGCATCTAGTCTGTCCAATCCCTTTAGAATTTTATACGTTTCAATAAGATCCCCCCTCAATCTTCTAAATTCCAACGAGTATAAGCCTAGTCGATCCCATCTTTCTTCTCGTTCAAAATTTGGTTCAAAATGTTGTTGCTTGCTTCTATTGTTTGCATGATTTGTTTTCTTTTGCTTTCTCTTGTGCATTGGGTGTTGGTCTTATTTTTTTGACTGGGTTCTTTCCAGTTTGTTGCTTTGCAGCTACCTGTGGGGAAACAAATCTCAAGGTTGTATAACTTGTACATTCTTTGATGACAAATGTACTATGAAACTTGAACTAATCATAGATTCTGAGTTGGGACAATAAGGTTGGCTCAGTAAACAATGCTTACCAGTGCCGGAGCCCCAGGTTCAATTCCCGCCACTGCCTTTAAGGAGCTTGTACGTTTGCCCCGTGACTGACTGACTTTCGTCCGGGCACTCTGGTTTCCCCCCACAGTGCAAAGATGTACCATTCGGTAGGTTAATTGACCATTGTTTATTGTCCCGTGATTAGACTAGAGTTAAATCGGGAAACTGCTGGGTGACTTGGTTTGAAAGGTCAATTCTGTACTGTCTCTCAATAAATAAAAAATAAAATAAATAAATAAGATGTATGAGCAGAATTAGGCCATTTGGCCCATTATCTGCTCTGCCATTCTATCATGACTGATCCATATCCCTCTCAACCCCAGTCTCCTATTTTCTCTCCGCTATCTTTGATGCCCTTACTAATCCAGAACCTGTCAACCTCTGCTTTAAGTATGCCATTTGACTGTTACCCGTTAACATCTGTGTCAAATTTCAACTGTGAATTCAAAATTACTTGTCAAAATCTCAATTTTAAAAAAATCTAATATTTAGCTGAATTTAATAGCTCAATTATAAACTACCATTGTATCGAGTTCGTCACTTTAAATCTCACCCTTCAGCAAATGTAAGAAGTTTCTACCTACTGTTCCATAATAACATGTTAATGCCTCATTTATACATAGATTTATGTAAATATGAAATTATGTCCTCCTCTGATTCCTGGTTTTGCTTTATAAAATACTAAGGAATATATTAGACCAAAATGATAAGAGAAACTAAATTAGGCCATGAATTTTAAATTTGCAACATAATTAGTTGCACATTTTGTTTTTCCACCTCACGGCAAATGCATTTTAATAAGAAGTATGAATCTGTTCCAGGCATTAATGTTAATTATCATTGCTTTACTTTATTTCCCAATGGAAATAAGACAAGAAATCCTTTTGGGTTATTTTGGAAAACGCACATGCTGAGCTGGCATCCTTGAGACTTGGAAGACAAGTGTGGACTACTTCAGTGTCAACCAATTCATAATCGAATTTAAATGAAGTGCCACTTGCATGAATTGTCAATGCTGTATTTTAAGTGATTCTGCTGCAGGACAGCAGTTTAACAAAATAACTGATCGCTCTGCTAATCCCAAATGACTGAAATATTTAAGATTCACAAGGTACCTTTAATATTAAGTAGACAAAAACAATATCGCCTGTGCTTAATGGTGTTAATATATGTTTAATGCATGTGCAATATTTACATTTATGAAGAGGATTTAAATATGTCAAATCATCATTCTCTGGAAATATTGCAGCAGTGTACTGCACTGTGCAAAATTCCTAGGCACACTAGATTTTTTTTAATATGGTTTCAGATGTTATGACCTCCACAGAGCCCTGATCTCAACATCTTTGAGGCTGTCTAGGATTACCACAATCAGAATCAGAAGATAGAGTTGTGGTCACTACCTCCAAAATGCTCTCCGACTAAGAGATCTGACACCTGACCAGGTTAATTTCCCCATGCCAGATCAAGTGCAGCCTCTCCTTGAGTCAGCTTATCTACATATTGTATCAGGAAATCTTCCTGAACACACCTTACAAACTCCACCCCATCTAAGCACCTTGCTCCAAGGAGATGTCAGTCAATATTAAGAAAGTTAAAATCTTCCATCACAACAAATCTATTATTATTACACTATTCCAGAATTTGCCTATCTGCTCCTCGATGTCCCTGTTACTATGGGGGGATCTATAAAAAACACCCAGTTGATTTTTTGCCCCCTTCATGTTTCTGACTTCCACCCATGCTGACTCAGTAGATAATCCCTCCATCTTTTCCTCCTTTTCTGCAGCTGTGACACTATCCCTGATTAGCAATGCCACATCCTCACCTCTTTTGCCTCCATCCCTGCCCTTTTTGAAACATCTAAAGCCTGGCACTCTAAGTAGCCATTCCTCCCCCTGAGTCAAATCAAGTGTCTGTAATGGCCACAATGTCATAGTTCCACGTATTGATCCACGCTCTACTCAATGAGGCATGGAGGCTTCCTCAGTAAATATATTTAAGACAAGGTTGGATAGATTTTTGCATAGTAGGGAAATTAAGGGTTATGGGAAAAAGGCGGGTAGGTGGCATCCATGGCCAGATCAGACATGATAGTATTGAATGGTGGAGCAGGCTTAACGGGCAGGATAGCCTACTCCTGCTCCTATTTCTTATGTTCTTAAGTTCATCTGCCTTGTTTATGATACTCCTTCCATTAAAATACACATCTCAAACCACAACGCTTGTGCACAACAAGAAGTTGATCATGAAGCATACTCTGCCTCCTCTGGTTTTGAAAGACTCATTTGTTTAATTATTCATTGCCATTCTTGAATGAGTTTTTAGCTTGACCTCTTGGTTGTGTGAATCTTACCACTGATCAGACTGACTTTGTTGTCATATGCATATGGTTCCATGTTGTATTGTGAGCAAGTTGGCATTTCATGTTGTTGGATATTGCTCTGTTGTTCCTGGCAGGCTCTTTATGGAATCAGGGTTGGTTCTGCTCAATGGTAATCATTTTACTTCCAAAGTTTTGAGGTCACAGATGATGGTGGAATAGTTCTCATTCAAGCACTCAGAGCATTCAAGAGCTGAATCAATTTTTTTTTGTGACACTGTGTTTGTTCCTCAAACCTGAATGCTGGGATTGATCACTGTGGCTCTCTGATCCCAAAAAGCCACTCATCAGAATCCAAGTGATTTCATGGTCCTTGAAAGCACAAAATATTTTCCATGCTTTTCACCGAGGTGCCTACAGTGGAGAATCCAGTAAAATCTCTCCATGATAGCTCTGGGCCTGTACTTCTTGAAAGAGATTGAAACAGACGAAATATTGAAAGGCCCATATTTCAAGTAGGGGTTGATAGGCTCTTGATTAGCAAAGGCATCAAAAGCTATGAGAAGATGGCAGGAGAATGGGGTTGAGAGGGAAGATGTATCAGCTGCGGAACAGATAAGATGGGCTGAATGGCCAAATTCTGCTCCTATATACCTGTAGAAAGACTACCACTTCCTAATCCAGCCATAATGCACATCGCCTCTGGGAGCTGCAAGATCCTGTAACCTTTCACCTGAGCTAGCTAATCAGAAGTAAATTACCATTGGCTAGATGGTAAAATCAATGAATTGTGTGCACAGCTTTCTTCTGGTGTGTTGCCTACAATGCTATCAACAGACACGGCTTAATCTCACCCTGCAGTGTCTACACCTGAATTTGGAATGACTGAATTTAAGTCAATTTTGGTACTTAAGCTCCTATTAAGTGAATGTTAACTTTTAAAAAATAATTATTTCATTGATGGGCTTTGCAGAAATCCTGCTGCTGTAATGAATACCACCTTGATATTTTGAAAGCTGTTTTTTCCCTCTAGTGAGTAATATCTAGATTTCACTGCCCACAGATGCTGAATGGCTGGACAACCTGTGGAATAACCCATTCATTTATTGGAAGTCATCAGCATGGAATTGAGTTGATTTACTCAAATTTAAAATATTCTTTCAAAATATTACTTCCTATTTACAATATATTTGTTGTTTACAATATATATTAATGACTTAGACGAGGGAATTAAATGCAGCATCTCCAAGTTTGCGGATGACACGAAGTTGGGCGGCAGTGTTAGCTGTGAGGAGGATGCTAAGAGGATGCAGGGTGACTTGGATAGGTTGGGTGAGTGGGCAAATTCATGGCAGATGCAATTTAATGTGGATAAATGTGAAGTTATCCACTTTGGTGGCAAAAATAGGAAAACAGATTATTATCTGAATGGTGGCCGATTAGGAAAAGGGGAGGTGCAACGAGACCTGGGTGTCATTATACACCAGTCATTGAAAGTGGGCATGCAGGTACAGCAGGCGGTGAAAAAGGCGAACGGTATGCTGGCATTTATAGCGAGAGGATTCGAGTACAGGAGCAGGGAGGTACTACTGCAGTTGTACAAGGCCTTGGTGAGACCACACCTGGAGTATTGTGTGCAGTTTTGGTCCCCTAATCTGAGGAAAGACATCCTTGCCATAGAGGGAGTACAAAGAAGGTTCACCAGATTGATTCCTGGGATGGCAGGTCTTTCATATGAAGAAAGACTGGATGAACTGGGCTTGTACTCGTTGGAATTTAGAAGATTGAGGGGGGATCTGATTGAAACGTATAGGATCCTAAAGGGATTGGACAGGCTAGATGCGGGAAGATTGTTCCCGATGTTGGGGAGGTCTAGAACGAGGGGTCACAGTTTGAGGATAGAGGGGAAGCCTTTTAGGACCGAGGTTAGGAAAAACTTCTTCACACAGAGAGTGGTGAATCTGTGGAATTCTCTGCCACAGCAAACTGTTGAGGCCAGTTCATTAGCTATGTTTAAAAGGAAGTTAGATATGGCCCTTGTGGCTACAGGGGTCAGGGGGTATGGAGGGAAGGCTGGGTTCTGAGTTGGATGATCAGCCATGATCATAATAAATGGCGGTGCAGGCTCGAAGGGCCGAATGGCCTACTCCTGCACCTATTTTCTATGTTTCTATGTTTCTATATCCCCTTTGCCAATCACCTGTCCAGCTCTTGGCTCCATCCCTCCCCCTCCTGTCTTCTCCTATCATTTTGGATCTCCCCCTCCCCCTCCCACTTTCAAATCTCTTACTAACTCTTCCTTCAGTTAGTCCTGATGAAGGGTCTTGGCCCGAAATGTCGACTGTACCTCTTCCTAGAGATGCTGCCTGGCCTGCTGCATTCACTAGCAACTCTGATGTGTGTTGCTTGAATTTCCAGCATCTGCAGAATTCCTGTTGTTATTATCTGAATGGTGGCCGATTAGGAAAAGGGGAGATGCAACGAGACCTGGGTGCATTGTACACCAGTCATTGAAAGTGGGCATGCAGGTACAGCAGGCGGTGAAAAAGGCGAATGGTATGCTGGCATTCATAGCAAGAGGATTCGAGTACAGGAGCAGGGAGGTACTACTGCATTTATACAAGGCCTTGGTGAGACCACACCTGGAGTATTGTGGGCAGTTTTGGTCCTCTATTCTGAGGAATGACATTCTTGCCATAGAAGGAGTACAAAGAAGGTTCACCAGATTGATTCCTGGGATGGCAGGACTTTCATATGATGAAAGACTGGATCGACTAGGCTTATACTCTCTGGAATTTAGAAAATTGAGGGGGTTCTTATTGAAACGTATAAAATTCTAAAGGGATTGGACAGGCTAGATGCAGGAAGATTGTTCCCGATGTTGGGGAAGTCCAGAACGAGGGGTCACAGTTTGAGGATAAAGGGGAAGCCTTTTAGGACTGAGATGAGGAAAAACTTCTTCACACAGAGAGTGGTGAATCTGTGGAATTCTCTGCCACAGCAAACTGTTGAGGCCAGTTCATTAGCTATGTTTAAAAGGAAGTTAGATATGGCCCTTGTGGCTACAGGGGTCAGGGGGTATGGAGGGAAGGCTGGGTTCTGAGTTGGATGATCAGCCATGATCATAATAAATGGCGGTGCAGGCTCGAAGGGCCGAATGGCCTACTCCTACACCTATTTTCTATGTTTCTATGTTTCTATATCCCCTTTGCCAATCACCTGTCCAGCTCTTGGCTCCATCCCTCCCCCTCCTGTCTTCTCCTATCATTTTGGATCTCCCCCTCCCCCTCCCACTTTCAAATCTCTTACTAACTCTTCCTTCTGTTAGTCCTGATGAAGGGTCTTGGCCCGAAATGTCGACTGTACCTCTTCCTAGAGATGCTGCCTGGCCTGCTGCATTCACTAGCAACTCTGATGTGTGTTGCTTGAATTTCCAGCATCTGCAGAATTCCTGTTGTTATTATCTGAATGGTGGCCGATTAGGAAAAGGGGAGATGCAACGAGACCTGGGTGCATTGTACACCAGTCATTGAAAGTGGGCATGCAGGTACAGCAGGCGGTGAAAAAGGCGAATGGTATGCTGGCATTCATAGCAAGAGGATTCGAGTACAGGAGCAGGGAGGTACTACTGCATTTATACAAGGCCTTGGTGAGACCACACCTGGAGTATTGTGGGCAGTTTTGGTCCTCTATTCTGAGGAATGACATTCTTGCCATAGAAGGAGTACAAAGAAGGTTCACCAGATTGATTCCTGGGATGGCAGGACTTTCATATGATGAAAGACTGGATCGACTAGGCTTATACTCTCTGGAATTTAGAAAATTGAGGGGGTTCTTATTGAAACGTATAAAATTCTAAAGGGATTGGACAGGCTAGATGCAGGAAGATTGTTCCCGATGTTGGGGAAGTCCAGAACGAGGGGTCACAGTTTGAGGATAAAGGGGAAGCCTTTTAGGACTGAGATGAGGAAAAACTTCTTCACACAGAGAGTGGTGAATCTGTGGAATTCTCTGCCACAGGAAACAGTTGAGGCCAGTTCATTGGCTATATTTATTTTTTAGATATGGCCCTTGTGGCTAAAGGGATCAGGGGGTATGGAGGGAAGGCTGGTACAGGGTTCTAAGCTGGATGATCAGCCATGATCGTACTGAATGGTGGTGCAGGCTCGAAGGGCCGAATTTGCCTACTCCTGCACCTATTTTATATGTTTCTATGTTTCTATTAGACTGCCTGTAATTTTTTAGGGCAGCAATGAAGGTCCTCTATCTCTGTCTGTCCTTGGCTGCTCAAATGCAGAAGCTTTTCCATAACAATTTTGGTTTACCAGTCAGGATTGTTGCCCCTGAGCTGAACTCACGAACCTGGTGGAGCACCCTTAGTCTGGCCTTTACCCTTTGACCTGTTTGGCATGGGTGACCCCACCAAGAGCCAAAGCATAAAGCCCTGATGCCAGCCGGCATAGCTCTCCGGGTCAATGAGGCACACAAGCCTCCAATCCACAGGGTTTTGGAATCTCCAAGAGGACCACATATAATTTGCTTATTTTCAGATGCATTGCAGCTCATTTGGTAACAGTAAGTTTGAAAACCAGTGGCAGCCCCACATCAGAGAAGGAAGATGCAGTTTGCCACAAGATGACAAGGCATTCATTACCTCTGAGGGTTGTCTCAAAAACATTAGATTCAATGACACAGTAGTGTACCAGTTGGTGTAATGCTGTTACAGTGGTAGTGGACTGGGTTCAATTCTGCCGCTGTCTGCAAAGAACTTGCAAGTTCTCTTCACAATGATGGTGTTTTTGTCCACGTGCTCCAGTTTCTTCCCTTATTCCAAAGATGTACAGGTCAGGAGGTTAATTCATCACATGGTGTAAATGGGCAGCACAGGCTGTTCGAGCGAGTAGGACCTGTTGCCATGCTGTAGCTCTATATAAAATAAAGCAAAAATAAACTGCCTTTTTCTTATTTCAGGCAGAGAAATGTATTCAAAAATGTCACAAGGACATTTCTGTAAAATGTATCAACAAAGTACAGGTTTCAAAGGCAAAGGAATTTGATAAGTTAGCTGAAAGAAAAATAATTTAGGGAAAAAGTATTGAAAATGTGAAAAGTTTTGAAATATTTCTGCTTTGTTCTTTAAAGTTGCTTTTACTTGTCCCTAGCCCTCATCAATCGCAAGTTCCCAGTCAGTAGAGACAGGGCTGTTAGCAAACGTAAATGAGGAGGAAATAGAAAATGGGACAAATGATATCACCAAGGAAACAGTGACAAAAAGATTGGGGGGAGTCCCAAAGCAGGGGCTGCATACATACCTCTTCCCAAGAAGTATATGTATTGCTCTGGAAGAAAAGAAGGAAAACCCCAGTGTAGCTTAAGCCTCCAACACAAGCTTATCAATCAAAAGTGTCACAAGTCAGATTTGGGTGACAGCACACTAATATAAAAGTTAATGTGAAGTCGTTCACTGTAGTTCTGCAACAATGTTGGTAATAGTGCAGAAGGTGAGGAGGGAATAAAATCTGAAAACATTCGCTCAGCTGAAATTCTATTAATGTTACCATTTTTCATCATGGCATAGTCATTATCCATCTAGATATTTAAACCCGGCAAGTAATTTAAAACAATGAAGATTATAAATCATGAACAAAGAAAATATTAAACACCCACCAAAATGTCAAGAAAGCATTTATTTCTGCATTTGCAAAGTGAAAAATAACACTTAATCACAAACATTTATGCACAAATGGCCATAAACGATTGCATTAAAGAAAAGCTGCCCTCTTTGAGAAATGACAAGACATGTGTAATAATTACTACTTACTGGTATTGATCCAGACTTTGAATTTGGTGCAAAAACTGAACCCATTCGTAAATAAAATCCCACAAAGAATAGATCTAGATAAAGAGCCTTGTGTACTCTATTATTTTGTAGTTTTCACTAGATTTCAATCAGTTCAAATGAAATTGATCTCTACTTAAGGACTACAGATAAGAAAATATTGATATAATTAATATTTACCATGAAATAAATCAATCATGTTAATATCACTGGCATATCTCATGGGATGTAATGTTGAAATTGTATAAGGCATTGGTAAGGCCAAATTTGGAGTATTGTGTACAGTTCTGGTCACCGAATTATAGGAAAGATGTCAATAAAATTGAGAGAGTACAGAGGAGGTTTACTAAAATGTTACCTGAGTTTCATCTCCTATGTTACAAAGAAAGGTTGAACAAGTTGGGTCTTTATTCTTTGGAACATAGAAGGTTGAGGGGGGACTTGATAGAGGTGTTTAAAATTATGAGGGGGATAGATAGAGTTGACGTGGATAGACCTTTTCCATTGAGAATGGGGGAGATTCAAACAAGAGGACATGAATTGAGAGTTAAAGGGCAAAAGTTCAGGGGTAACATGAGGGGGAACTTCTTTACTCAGAGAGTGGTAGCTGTGTGGAACGAGCTTCCAGCAGAAGTGGTTGAGGCAGGTTCGATGTTGTCGTTTAAAGTTAAATTGGATAGATATATGGACAGGAAAGGAATGGAGTGTTATGGGCTGAGTGCAGGTGGGTGGGACTAGGTGAGAGTAAGAGTTCTGCATGGACTAGAAGGGCTGAGATGGCCTGTTTCCATGCTGTAATTGTTATATGGTTATAATTTGTTAACTTTGCAGCGGCAGTACAATGCAATAGATGATACAGAAAAAAATGAATTGCAGTAAGTATATTATATACTATATCAGTTAAATTACATCGTGCAAAATATAGGAAATAAGTAGTGAGATAGTGTCCATAGGCTCAGAAATCTGATAGCAGAGGGAGAAAAAGCTGTTCCTGAGTCATTGAGTGTGTGACTTCAGGCTTCTGTGCCTCCTCCTTGATGGTAGCAATGAAGAGGGCATGTCTTGGGTGACTGGAAGGGGGCGTTAATGCTGGACGTAGCCTTTCTGAGGCATCACTCCTTGAAGATGTTCTGGATACTATGGAGGCTAGTACCACATGAAGAGCTGACTGAATTTACAACTCTTGCAATTGTATTGAAGATGTGCTATTATTCTTTAGATAAATGGACCAATGTAATTCCTATGTACACTTTTAAATTCTAGGAATTACTGTTACAGTACTTTCAAAATAGTGAAGTTAGAATAACCACAATGGTTGCGTTAATATGAAAATGATTAATATGCTCATAGTTCATTAAGATAAATTTATTTCAATTACTCAGAATTTCTAATTTATTATTAATACCTACCCCTTGAGTTATCTTCATGGAAAAATAAAATTGCTGATTTTAGTAAAACTATTTCATTGTGTCTGTGTGTATATACTGTAGATAAAGAGACATCATGCTTCAAATTGATTTAAATTTTACTCTTTACTTAGTGGAACAAATTGAAAATAGTGATTTCAGACAAAACTAAATTAAAGTAGAGGTAATAGATTGGACAATGCCTGAAAAATAGTTATTAATTCAGAATAGATCTAAAAAGAACTTTATTCCTGAAAGTGCTGAAAGAACTGCTGTTAGTCATAATAGAACATAGAACACTACAGCACAATACAAGTCCTTTGGCCCATGATGTTGTATCAACCTTCTAATCTTCTCAAAGATCAATTTATGCCTTCCTCTACATAGCCCTCCATTTTCCTAATACCCGTGTGCCTATTTTAAGATTCTCATAATGTATCTAGTTCTAACAGCACCCATGGTAGGATGTTTTCACATAACCCCACTCACTGTGTTTTTCAAAAAAAAAACTTGCATCTGAAACCCTCTATACTTTGCTCCAATCACCTTAAAGTTATGTCCCCTCATATTAGCCATTTCTATCTTTGGAAATAAGTCTCTGGCTATCCATTCAGTCAATGCCTCTTATCACCTTGTACATAATTGTGTATTTAATATTTCAATAATTAAGTAATCTTGTACATATATTGGTTGATTAAACGTTCATGTATATTTAAATAATTACAGGTTATATGTAAGAATGTGAATTGCGTACATCATCATGTGATACCAGGCATGCCTTGCTTAAAATAAAGACTAAGATACACCCATATTCCCAAGCTCTTGTGTCTTCTTTGGAATTAGTTTAATTAGTTTGAACTACAAACCTTCACATATACCTTTTTCAAGTCACATCTCATCCTCCTTTGCGCCATTGAGAAAAACCCTAACTTGCTCATAAAACTTGCTTTCTAATCCAGGCAGCATCCTGGTAAATCTCCTCTAGAGCCTCTCTAAAACTTTTACATCCTTCCCATAATGAGGCGACCAGAAATTAACACAATATTCGAAGTCGTTACTTTCTCCTATTACTATTTTCATCAAATATGTCCAATGTATTCAATGGTGAACATTGGCAAACAGAATAACTCATTGATTTAGTTGTACTCATGTTGTTAATTTTCTAGTGACTCATCTGGCTTGTTCTACAGGACATTAGTCATTAGCCTCCAGATTAAACCAAAACAGAAAAGAAAACTGAGATCAAAGGGAAAATAATGTAGGTGATAGAAATGTGATATAAAAGCAGAAAATGGTGGAAATACTCAGTTGGTGAGGCATAAACAGAATTAATGATTCAGATTAACGGAAAAAAGTGGTTCAAGGAAAATGGAATAAAAGGATAGGTATCAGGAAGGAGTAAGTGACATACTTGAATCGAGGTGTAATGAAATCTAGGACTAAATCTTCTATCAGAATTTAGACAAACATCAGGGGAAAAAAATTAGCAGTGGGAGTGTGCTGCTTCGTCATTAGTAATGCATTGTCCTTCCTAACTTGGTTTGTTACTTTATTTCTAATTACTAGATCTTATTGCTTAAATCTAAGTTCACATCTGTTGATTACTTTTTATTGTGTTGTTAAGCAATTAGTTTTGTCATTAGTTTGGCCCTTTTTTATATCGTTTGTATGCTTAATCTGATTGCTATTAGAAGCACTTTGTTGGAAGTCAAAAGAATTTTAATCAATATTTGAATCTATTTTTCATGGGAAGTCTTCTTACTCAGCTGCTTTGTATTGTAACGCATCAGTGAATAATAAAACCACCTTCAAGCTACAACTGCGCTGGGACTGGAGTCTATCTATCTGCCTAGCTTTGGAAAATGGGGAAACTCTTGAGCGAGTGCAGAATAAGTAGAGTTAAATTTTTTTGAAAGGCCAGCGATTTGAGGAATATGGACATCTGGCACAGCAGAAGCTAAGTCCTGGTGTAGATCTGACATGATGAGACTGCTCAGTGGGATCATCTCAAAGGATCCTGGTGGACAACTTCTATTTTCCTGTGTCAGGAAATCAGGTGACTGAACATCAAAAGATAAATGTGGGAAAGGTGTAAGTAGGAGGAGAGAAATAAAAAAATTTGAAAATTAGAGAAGATAGGGAAGAGAAAAATAACAATAAGCTGAAATGTGAGATACAAGACTAAATATCAAAAAAAGCTGAATTCAATGTTTATCCCAGTTGTGTTGTGACCAACATCATGAATTGTTTAAACGTCAGTGGTGCCATGCTCCAAGCATCAATCTTTCATTGCTTTTTCTGTCAGAACTTCCACGGAAGAAAAATTGAAACTTTAAAAAATAGCGTCGGAAACTTTGGAGGAATTGCCTACACGTCTCTCTGTAGACTGAGAACTCAGCCGACAAGAACTCTGCTGATATTGTATTCCAAATAAAATGATATGTTCTTCAAAAGAGAAGCATTCTCCTTGATCTGTGCCATTCTAGGCAGAAGCAGTTCCTGATGTTTCCACTTCAGGTTGCACTGGGGAAATGTGGGCAGCTGCCATGGAAATTTGGTTATTAGTGATCTGTGAAAAATAAATATTAAATATGATCCTAATACATATGTCACAACTTTGATGATTCCTCATATTCATGTGTACACAGGGAAGCAATTAAATTGGTAGCAAACAGTTCAGTACAGTAGCAAGTATGAGAGATATTAAAGGCTTCAGAGAACAAATGATATAAAGGATTAGGAATTATAGAAGACAAATTTCAGCATGTCACTCAAAAACATTGTTAATCCTTCTGATCTTGTTACTGTTTGACATAGTCTAGTTTTTTTAAGGTAATTCTAAGTTCATTGCCTTAATACTGTTTGATGGCATAAACAATCCACATCTGCCTCAAATGCATCCAAATAGCTCTTGGAGACATTCTAATGTTGAGCAACATTTATCATGGCCCTGAGCACAGAGGTTTTGGAATATTAACTTGTGTGTTGTGGAACTCTTGGCTGTGATAGTGATTTTTGTTTGAATAATTGTTCAACCAAATGAAAAGTGTGCAATTCTCAGGAGAGTGTTTGGAAATCTCGAGTCAGATGATTGTGCCAGGGGAAAACATTCTACTGTATCCTCTTCTAATGGAAGGAACATAGAAAATCAGACAAATATGTCACATGCATTGAACATCATGCCAAATTAATCTAAATTTCTTCTGCCCGCACATGATCACAGTCTGATATGGAAATACCAATGACCTTAAGTGGAAAAGAAACTTGCAAAAAGGGGTAAATATGGCTCAGTCCATCACAGGTAAAGCCCTCCCCACCATTGAGTATATCTACATGAAATGTTATCACAGGAAAGCGGCATCCATCAACAGTGACGTCTAACACCCATGTCATGCTCCCTTCTTCTGTTGCCAACAAGAAGTTGCAGGAGCCTCAGTACTCACGCTACCAGGTTCCAGAACAGTTACTCCCCCTCAATCATCAGGCTCTTGAAACAAAGGGGATAACTTCACTCATCTTCACTCGCCCCACCACTGAAATGTTTCCACTACCTATGGACTCGCGTTCAAGCATTCTTCTCATGTTCTCTATTGTTTTTTGTTTTTCTTTTGTATTTGCGTAGTTTGTTGTCTTTTGCAAACTTGTTGAACACTCAGTTTGGTGTGGTCTGTCGTTGTCAGGGAATTTCCTTTCCCACTCAGACCCAGGTATTCAGGATTTATCTGATCCGGGGAGGCATCCCTCTGGAGAGCAACAGTTCCACTTACAATCAGTACACGCACCCTTTTTATGGTTGATTCTAACGGGTATGGTTTGTTCAACATTTCCTTATTTGGTATTGTTCTAATCAAGCGAGGGGATAAAGCACCCAAGTCACGTGGCCTCGTGGTGTACAGCTGCAAGCTGGAGAGTAACATCACATAATCTTATGTCTACAGCAGTAAGGCAGAGGTCAGCTCCACAATTTTCTGCTGATCCAGGCCTTAAGTAATAGGTACACAAGTCTATAGTCTTCACCAGATCGGAGCTGGCCAAAATCCTCTACATTCATTGATTCTAAGATTGTTATTATTCTAGTATGTATTTATTGAGTATGAATAAAAGAAAATGAAACCCTAGATGGTGACATACAATATATGTACTGTAAAGGATGGATCTATTTCTTTTTGCATAATAATCCCCCTTAGCACTACTTACCCATGCGCATTGATCTGTTGCTCTCTGCAAAGTGAATGCAGCAGTTAACCTCACCTCCATGTGCGTTCTTTTATGCAATTGATATGTAGTTGTACAAGCACAACAAATTGGTGGTGAGTATGAACCTGAATGTCAGCGAATATCACCGACAGCACCAACAGTTGCGAGACAACCGAATTCGGAGGAAGGGAGAGAAACAGCCAGAGGAAAGAATGAATCAGTGTAGACAAGGACATCACGGACACAAACAAAGGGATGCGTGAGTAATAGTGCACTGTTCACAGTGAAAGATGTACAACTAGCAAAGTTAAAGTGAAAATAACATGACAATGGCCTTAGTTGGGAAAGCTGATTAACTTTAGTAGTGCTAATGAGGACTGGGAATCATATATTGAGAGGTACGCAACTTAGTAACTCCTGAAAAGCCAACAAGGAAGATTTTTGACAAAATTGTTGCTATTTTACAAAATCACTTGAACCCTAAACAGCTAGAAATATCTGAGTGATTTTGCTTTCACAAAAGGAACCAGTTAAAGAATGAAAGCATTTCTGAATACACTGCAGAACTGCCCAAACTTTCCCAATACTGTAGCATTGGAGATGGAGTCTCTGATGCATTCATGGACATGCAAGACTAAGCACTCGAAAGAGGCTACTGTCAGAAAGAGACCTTGCCTTAGAATGGGCATTGACCATTACAATATCATTGGAGACAGCAGAAAAGGATGTATCAGAACTAGAAAGAATTTAGAAGGTGAATGCACATAATGTCACTGAATGGTGCAAAAAGCCAAAAAATGTTATTGATGTGGCAAATCCACCCATGATGCAAATGACTGTTGGATCAAATAAAAGGTTTGCAGTAAGTGTCACAGACAAGGCTACATAGAGAGAGTGCAAGTCAGACAAAAAGCACAACCAAAGAAAAATCTGAATAAAACTTTTCAAACACAGAAGAAAACAAATGCAAAAAGTGACTGAATGTGAAACTGAATTAGATGATTAGATTATGAGGATACTCAGTCCCTGTTTATTGTCATTTAGAAATGCATGCATAAAATATGATACAGCATTCCTCCAGAATGATATCACAAGAAAACACAGGACAAACCAAGACTAAAACTTACAAAACCACATAATTATAACATATAGTTACAACAGTGCAAAGCAATACTATAATTTGAAAAAGAACAGACCATGGGCACGGTTAAAAAAAAGTCTCAAAGTTCCGATAGCCTCATCATCTCACGCAGACGGTAGAAGGGAGGAACTCTCCCCGCCATGAACCTCCAAGCGCCGCAAACTTGCCGATGCAGCACCATTGGAAGCACCCGATCGCAACGGACTCTGAGTCCGTCCAAAATCTTCGAGCCTCCGACCAGCCCCTCCGACACAGCCTCTCCGAGCACCACCATCCTCTGCCAAGCACTTCGACTCCACCCCGGCCGCTGAGCAACAAGCAAAGCCGAGGACTCGGGGCCTTCCCCTCCGGAGATTCTGGACCACACAGTAGCAGCAGCAGCGAAACAGGCATTTCAGAAGTTTCACCAGATGTTCCTCCATACTCTGATGTCTGTCTCCATCAAATCAGGATTGTGCACGGCACCCTACTTGACAAATAACAGACATCACCACTGGAGTGGCTGCTGCGAGCTGTGTAACGCCGCCATCTTCTCTATCTTCGGACAGTCAGAGTCTAACAAAGGTGAGCTATCATGAGGGATCAGAAGTGGAGAGAGTGAACAGTTTCAAGTTCCTAGGTGTCAAGATCTCTGAGGACCTAACCTGGTCCCAACATATCAAAACAGTTATAAAGGCAGCAAAACAGTAACTATACTTCATCAGGAGTTTGAAGAGATTTGGTATGTCAACAAATACACTCAAAAACTTCTATAGATATACCATGGAGAGCATTCTGACAGGCTGCATCACTGTCCGGTATGCGGGGGGTGCTACGGCACAGGACTGAAAGGAGCTGCAGAGGGTTGTAAATTTAGTCGGCTCCATCTTGGGTACCAGCCTACAAGGTACCCAGGATATCTTCAAGGGGCGGTGTTTCAGAAGGATAACGTCCATTATTAAGGTCCTCCAGCACCCAGGACATGCCCTTTTCTCACTGTTACCATCAGGTGGGAGGTACAGAAGCCTGAAGGCTCACACTAAGCGATTCAGGAACAGCTTCTTTCCCTCTGCCATCCAATTCCTAAATAGGTATTGAACCCGTGAACACTACCTCAGTTCTTTGATGTATATTACTTCTGGGGTATTTTTGCATAATTTTTTATCTATTCAATATATGCATACTGTAATTGATTTACTTATTATTTTATTTTTTTCTTCTACATTATGTATTGCATTGAACTGCTGCTGCTAAGTTAACAAATTTCCTGTCACATGCCGGTGATAATAAACATGATTCTGATTCATGCCTAGAACTACATAGCATTTCTAAAGCAGATCACAAAATCTGGATCACAACAGATGTGACTGGTGTAGTACTGAAAACTGAGCTGGATACAGGGTCATCTTTGTCTTTAATTTACAAACATTGAAAACCTATAGCACAATACACGTCCTTCAGCCCACAAAGTTGTGCCGAAAATGTTCCTACCTTAGAAATTACTAGGGTTACCCATAGCCCTCTATTTTTCTAAGCTCCATGTACCTATCCAAAAGTCTCTTAAAAGATCCTATTGTGTCTGCCTCCACCACCGTCGCCGGCACCCATTCCCAGCACTCACCACTCTCTTCATAAAAATACTTACCCCTGACATCTCCTCTGTATGTACTCCCAAGCACCTTAAACCTCTGCCCTCTTGTGGCAGCCATTTCAGCCCTGGGAAAAAGCCTCTGACTATCCACACGATCAATGCCTCTCATCATCTTATGGAGAGAAACAAACGTCATTAAACACCCAGTTACCCTAGGCCTATATCACCCAACTACACACTAAAGGCAATTTACAGTGGTCAATTAACCTATACACATCCTTGAAAAGTAGGAAGAAAGCTATATGTTGTATAATGTGCAAACTCCAAGCAAGCAACATCTCGGGCAAGAATTGAACCCAGACTAGGTGACTCTTCTAGTTGAGCTCGTGTGTCACCACTATTGGAAACTCAGTGATCAATGTCGAAGAACATACAGGAGCCTAGTATCAGTAAGGCACAATATATTATATAAAATTTGCTTTTCCTTTCTAATAAAGAACAGGTGGTCAAAGACACAATTGCAGGCAACACTGAGACCAGTGAAACTGAGATCTATATTGTTTCTTTTGTCAATGTTACTACTATTGCAAGTGTGTTGTGCATTTGTGCAGTTGCAATCATGCATTGCACTCTGAGGTTTTGCTAATGTGTCCATGAGTTGTCTGCAAGAAGACGGATAGCACAGGAAAGTCTGCCCTGACCTGCTTTCAGATTGTCATTATCTCTATAACAGTTCACAGATTTTAGCTGCAACTTCTTTAGCGAAGACAAGGTTGTCTCAAGTACCAGAGTTCATGTAAGTTAAAGTAAAGGTGTTACTCATTAATCACTGTTGACTGGTGGACTCGTTTTCCTTCATCTTCATCTTCCTCTCACTTGTGCCCTCTCTTCATTCAGTCAGTCACATTCAATTCCAGGAGGAAGATTTGCCAGGCCACTCACACCTGAAAGCAACTTGTCAGCATCTTTTCATTGAACAGAATGTTTCTTCAGTACTAGCTGACTCTTTCCAATAACCATTGCAAATTTAAGTGTTAGATTGAATTATATAATTGTTACATTACCATCTGTACAGCTTAACTTTACCTGATTATACTTTATATAACTACCTATAGGTGTGTAACTGTTTCATATGTTTCCTAGTGGTCACAGTATGTATATGCAATTCTTCAGTGTGTCCCCTAATAGCTACTGTTCTTTGCAAGTTATGGAAAGTTCTCTGGTATAGCATTATTTGAAGAGGGGCTTTCTGATTATTTAGCTCCTATCTACATATTTGAATGGATTTTTTTATTCTATAGTATAGAAAGGATTGACTACGTTACCCCACCATCCCTAGTCTTTATTCTCTTTACTACTTGTACTCTTTCCCCTATGAGACTGCTGTTACTCTCAGTTTCCAATCCTCTTTGTTCTAAGTTTGCATTTAATTAAATGATAGTGATAGAGGTGTATATGATGATGAGAGGCATTGATTGTGTGGATAGTAAGAGGATTTTCCCCAGGGCTGAATTGGCTAACATAAGAGGACACAGTTTTAAGGTGCCTGGAAGTAGGTACAGAGGAGATGTCAGGGGTAAGATTTTTACACAGAGAGTGGTGAGTGCATGGAATGGGCTGCCAGTGACAGTGATGGAGGTGGATATGATATGGTCTTTTAAGAGACTCCTGGATAGATATATGAAGCTTAGAAAAAGAGGGCTATGGGTAACCCTAGGTAATTTCAAAGGTAAGGACATGTTCGGCACAGCTTTGTGGGCCGAAGGGCCTGTATTGTGCTATAGGTTTTCTACTGTTTTTGTTTCAAAAAGCTTTGTGCCTTTTTTTTTTGACTTCCCAAAGAACCTTGGATCAAAAACAGTTGAATCCAAAAGAAGTTATCAAAATGCTCCAAAGAAAATTCCAGACATCCAATGCTTTGAAATGGACCAAGGAATTGTGGACTCTGTGCTATTTAATTCCACAGGAGATTTAAAAAAAAAAAATCATTGGTTGTGGCAAAGGATTTGATAACTCTAACAGGTATCTATTATCCCCACTGACTCAAGTTTTGCCTGCACAGTAAATGTATAGCAGCCATAATGTGCAGAGTATAATGTATGGAGGTGCCATTGCATAGGATCATATGAGGGTTCAGGGGTGATCTCCATTACAGGCACAAGCCTCTTCACTGTTGAGGACATCTTCAAAATGTAGTGTCTCAAGAAGGTGGCACCCATCATAAGCACTCAACATCTGGGACAGGCCCTCTTCTCATTACTAACATTAGAGAGGTAGTATAGGAGCATGAAGACCCATAATCAATGACACACAAGAAAACTTTTTCCTCATCTACCATTAGTTATTTGAATGATCTATCAATTGAAAAAGGTTCTTGCGCTTTCCCGGCATATATGATGCATAAATTCTTCTTGCGCTTCCAGCCAGATCCAGGTTTTGATTTTAACTGACGTTTCAAAGACTAAGTCCGCCACCTTCATCAGGGATGATGTCTAGGCATGTCTAGTCTGGTGGTATTTTCACTCAGCTCCCGTCATCTGTCCCTCCTGATTAGCTAGTCCTCAACCAGTCAGCCTTCTGCTGCCCCATCTTGTTTAAAATCGCATTCCAGTTCCTGGAGCGAGACAAATATCTTTGTCGGAATTCTTATATAGTCTTATTTCCATAGAACCATAGAACCATAGAAACTACAGCACAGAAACAGGCCCTTTGGCCCTTCTTGGCTGTGCCAAACCATTTTCTGCCTAGTCCCACTGACCTGCACACGGACCATATCCCTCCATACACCTCCATCCATGTATCTGTCCAATTTATTCTTAAATGTTAAAAAAGAACCCGCATTTACGACCTCGTCTGGCAGCTCATTCCATACTCCCACCACTCTCTGTGTGAAGAAGCCCCCCGCTAACGTTCCCTTTAAACTTTTCCCCCCTCACCCTTAACCCATGTCCTCTGGTTTTTTTCTCCCCTTGCCTCAGTGGAAAAAGCCTGCTTGCATTCACTCTATCTATACCCATCATAATTTTATATACCTCTATCAAATCTCCCCTCATTCTTCTACGCTCCAGAGAATAAAGTCCTAATCTATTCAACCTTTCTCTGTAACTGAGTTTGGCTTCTTTCACCATTGGCTTCATTGGCTTCTTTCACCAGGTGGTCCTAAAAGCCACTGGCACAGCAAAGTCTGAGCTGTGTCTCCAGCTTCACAGCCTGGAGAAGGAAGCCATTGAAATAAGACGAAAGACTAAAAATTTCAACAAAGACAAAGGACGCGCTCTAAGTACATTTCTGCAGATGCACTGTGGAGAGCATTGCCCATGTGCTTGTTCTGTTTTGTGTGGGAGGGCAGCACGGTAGCATAGTGGTTAGCACAACACTTTACATTTCCACTGACCTGGGTTCAATTCCCACAGCAGCCTGTTGGGACTTTGTATGTTCTCTGCGTGGCTGTGTGGGTGTCCTCCCACGGTCTGAGGATGCACTGGTTGGTAGGTTAATCGATCGTTGTAAATTGTCCCATGATTAGGCGGGGATTAAATCAAGGGTTACTGGGCGATGCAGAAGGGCTGGAAGGACCTGTTTCGAGCTGTATATCAATAAATAAAATTAACTAGTTGCAACACCATCTGGTATAGAGGGACCACTGCACGAAATCAGAAAAAGCTGCAAAAAGCTGTAAATTCGGGCAGCTCCATCATGGGCACACATCTCCACAGCATCCAGGGCACGTTTGAAAGGTAATGTCTCAAAAAGGCAGCATCCATCGTGAAGGACGTGCCCTCTTCCCATTGCTACTATCAAGGAGAAGGTACAGGAGCCTGAAGATACATATTCAATGTTTCATGAACTGTTTATTCCCCTCCATCTGACCTCTGAATGGACAGTGAACCCATGATCTCTTCCTCGTTATTTTTCCCTTTCTTTTTGCACTACTTAATTGAATTTATATATATATACGAACTACTTTTGTGTGGGGAGGGGGATTTGGGAGCCGATGTGCTCGATTCGTTTTTGTGCGGGAGGAACAATTTGGATGGGCGGGGCGGATGTGTCTGGTTTGTTTTTTTTTGCGCAGGAGGGAGCGCCTGGGGGTCAACGTGCCTTGTCTGTTCTGCTCGGATTTTGTGCTGGAGAAGGGATTTGGGAGCTGATGTGCCTGATCCACCTTTGTACATTTTTTTTTATAGGGAGATGGGATTTGGAAGTTGACGATTGTTCTACTTTCCTTTTCTTTCTTGGTATCATGGCTATACGGAGAATTGAAGAATTTCAGAGTTGTATGCTTTGATAATAAATTAATCTTTCAATCTTCTTATTGCAATTAATAGTTTTTTTTATTATTGTGTATTGCAATGTACTGCAGCCACAAAACAACAAATTTCACAACATATGCCAGTAATATTAAACCAGATTCTGATAATACTTGTATTGCAACTTATTGTAATTATTATGCCTGTACTGTACTGCTGCCAGAAAACAAATTTCACAATTTATGCCAGTGACAATAATTTTATTTATTGACATACAATGTGGACTAGGCCCTTTCATCTGCTCAAGCTGTGCCGCCCAGCAATCCCCCATTTAATTGTGGCCTAATCACGGGATAATTCACAATGACTAATTAACCGACAAACCGATACGTCTTTGGACCGTGAAGGGAAAAAATCAGAGCACCCAAAGGAAACTTGCGCAATCTCAGGGAGAACATACAAACTCCTTACAGGCAGCGGCAGGAATTGAATCTGGATCACCTGTACTGCTAACCATTACGCTATCATGCCGCCCGAAATTCGATAAGCCTGATTCTGGTCCTGGTGAATAGTCTCGGCCTGAAACTTGGACCCTTTATTGCTTTCCAGATCCTGTCAGACCTGCTGAGTTCCTCCAGCATCTTGTGTGTGTTACTCTGGATTTCCAGCATCTGCAGAATTTCATGTTTGTGATTCTGATTTCACACTTATGATTTATTCATACAGGAAATCTAACATCAAGAACCCCCACCTAACAGGCTAGGCTGACATCTTGCTGCTCCCATTGGAAAGGTGGTAGAGGAGTCCAGGGTCCCACAGCACCTGGGGTAGTTATTACCCTTCAATATTAGGCTCCTGAAACATATAACCATATAACAATTACAGCACAGTGTGGATAACTTCCCTCACCTCAACACTAAACTGAGTTCACAACTTGCTGACTCACTTTCAAGACCTCTATAATTCATGTTCACAATATTATTTACTACTTATTTAACACTATTATTATTTGTATTTTCACAGTTTGTCTCTTGCTCATTGTTTACCTGTCCTTCTTTGTCTATAGTTTTCATTGCTTCTATTGTGTTTGTTCACATCTACTGTGAAAGCCTGCAAAAATGAGTCTGAGGGTAGTGTTTTGCTGAACTATACAGCACGTACCTTGTTCAAGTGTTGGCGCGTGGCCAAGTGGTTAAGGCATTCATCTAGTGATCTGAAGGTCGCGAGTTCAAGCCTTGGCTGAGGCAACGTGTTGTGTCCTTGAGCAAGGCATTTAACCACACATTGCTCTGCGACGATACCAGTGCCAAGCTGTATGGGTCCTAGTGCCCTTCCCTTGGACAACATTGGTGGCGTGGAGAGGCGAGACTTGTAGCGTGGGCAACTGCCGGTCTTCCATACAACCTTGCCCAGGCCTGCGCCCTGAAAACCTTCCAAGACGCAAATCCGTGGTCTCACGAGACTAACGGATGCCTATAATAAATAAGCTTTGTCCATAAATTTTCTTTGAACTTTGTTACTGGAAAATGACAGCATTTATTATCTATCCTGATTGGTCCTGAAACAAGAAAACAATAAGATGTCAACCTGTTGGTGGACTGGATTCACAACAAGGCCAGAGTGGGCAAGCATGCTGGGTTTTCTTCCTTGATGAACATTCAGGAACCATGTGAGGAGTTTCTTCCATTTTATGACAGTTCTGATAAAAAGTCTCAACTGGAAACACTGACTGTCTATTTCCCTCCATGGAAATGGCCTGCCTCATTTAACTCCCCCTGTATCTTTCTGTGTTACTTCTGATTTCCTGCCTCTACATTATCTCCTGTCCAATAATTTTATCATCATGGTTCCAGAGACCGGCGTTTAAAAACAAAATCCAGATTTACAGCATTTGATTATTTAAATGTATATTCACCAGCTGCCGAAGTGGGCTGACAATGCTGTTGTTGCTGTAATTCCTAACTGCATTTCGCGTGCTAATTTCCCCCAGCGGGAGATGGTGTGGGTCCTGCCAATTAAACCATAAGACAATAGAAGCAGAATTTGGCCATTCAGCCCATCAAGTCTGCTCCACCATTCGATCATGGCTGAGTTATTATCCCCCTCAAACCCATTCTCCTGCCTTCTCTCTGCAACCTTTGACATCTTCACTAATCAAGAACCTATCAATCTCCATTTTAAAATATACCCAATGACTTGGCCTCCACAGCTATCTGTGGCAATGAACGAAGAACATGGAACAGTACTGTACAGGAACAGGCCCTTTCATCTAAAATATTGTGCTGAACCAATTACTGTATATTAGTTATCAAATAGCCAACTAATCCCTTCTGCCTACACAATGATCATATCCTTCCATTTTCCTCACCACCGTCTTGTAGAAGTCCTCACTGTATCTGCCTCTACCACCACTTTGGGCAACGCATTACAAGCACCCACCTCTCTCAGTATAAAGAAACCTGCCCCGCACATTGCCTTTGCTCTTACCCCCCTCAATTTAAATGCGTGCCCTCCGGTCTTAGGTTACCAATAAAGGAAAGAGATCTGTCTGTTTACTCTATCTATGCCTCTCATAATTTTATATACTGTATCTCTATCAGGTATCCCCTAAGCCTCTGCCTCTCCAGAGAATACAATCCAAGTTTGTCCACCCTCTTATTATAGCATGTACCTGCTAAAATAGGCAGTATCCTGGTAAACCTCCTCTGCATTCTCTTCAAAGCTTCAACAACCTTGTAATGAAGCAATCAGAACTATATGCAATACTTTAGATGCTGTCTAATTAAGTTTCATAACGCTGTAACATAACTTATTGACTTTTGAACTCAGTACCTTGACTAATAAATGCAAGCATGCCGTACGCCTTCTTAAATAACTTGTCAACGTGTGTAGCCATTTTCCGAGAGCAATGAACTTGAACTCTGAGATCACTCTGCTCATTAACACTGTTAAGGGTCTAGTCTTTAACAGTGCAGTCTTTTTACATTGACTTAACAAGGTGGAATACTTCACAGTTGTCCAGGTTTTAACAGCATGTGTGATTTCTCCACCCATATGTGCGACTGATCGATATGCCCCTGTATTCTTTGCAGATCTTCTATGTTGCACACAACACCAACAATCTTCATATCATATGCAAACTTACTAATCCACCCATCTATATTATCATCCCGGTCATTTATAGCTGAGGCCCTAGTACAGATCCCTGCAGAACACCACTAATCACAGATCTCCAGCTAGAATAAGTTCCTTCGGTCACAGATTCACCACCCTCTGGCTAAAGGAGTTATTCCTCATTTCCCCCCTCATTCTGTTTCTGCGACTGTAGGCCCAGAGTCATCAAACACTACTCGTACGTTAACCCTTTCATTCCAGGATCATTCTCGCAATCTCCTGATGAGGAAAGCTGCAGAGGGTTGCTAGATTATGAGTCTGGGAAGTGGATCCCCATATTTCTTTCCTAGTTCCCGGCATCCACAATTTTTCTTATACTTTTTGTCATGGACTAGTAACCTGACTACAGAGAATTAATATTATCCCATGGTAACTGCATAAGTGGCAGAAAAATTATAATTTAACATTCTTAGGTTGTCATAGCAACCTAACTAGTTCACTAACATTCTCCCAAAAGGAACCTGCCACTCTGACCAAGTATTGATTGCACCTAACTCCAGCCTTACAATGTGTTTTTTTAAATTCCTTGGGGAAATAATGAATGAGGACTAAGTAAGAGTGCAGAATTTGGGTCAGTCCAGTTTACTGCCAACCACCTGATCTGGCTGTCAGGCATTTTCTCCTGCATTTCGTGCATAATTAGGTCTCTTAATATAAATTTAAAAACATGTCATACAGTTCAATGTATGCATAGTGTTGGTTAACACTGGGTCATATTAACCCAGACCACCCCCACTAATAAATAGATTCTTTTTTACAGTATATAGGTCCATAAGTTAATTTTGTTGAAAAATCAGGGAAAACACACAAAACTCATTTGATATGGCAACGGCATCTCCACAGAATTGTAACGATGGTGGTATCAAAGACACATAAGGCTGACAAAAAAGAATATTTACTACATTGAAGAGAAAAGCAACTAGTTTTGCTGTACATAGGAACCAACATACGCTCGTATGTCAGATTTTGAATTTAATATTATGGGAGCCCACGCACGTGACTGGGTGTTCATAAGTTACCCATTTGCAATGGGCAGCTGTAATGAGTGTCAGAATCATTGTGGTTGGATATTCAATTTTTTTTGATATATTATCAATTTGTTTTATAACAAGTCAGTTAAAAATTACTTGTTTTAAACCTATATTTGTTTTCTTTTGCAACCATATCTTGATTAATTAAGTGAAGCTACAAGTCCTGGAGAAGGGTGTCGGCCTGAAACTTCAACTGTTTATTCTTTCCCGTTGATGCTGCCTAACCTGCTGAGTTCCTGCAAATGGACCAATCTGAATGTTATTAACAATTCAATATGTAAAGGCTGTGTGACAAATTAAGCCTTCGTTAATACTGTGCAGCTAGATTTCCATTGTTTGAAATATTGGTAAATTTGGAGGAGCAAGAATTATATGAGCACAACTAAAATTATTTTTCTAATATTTATGATTAATTGTGGATTTAGTATTGGATAGACTTTAATGAAAGATGAGCTAAATTAATGGTAGCATTCAAATTTTGGATTGTTTTTCAAGAACCAAAGAGAAATAAAACATTAATATTAGCTTGTTTTGGTGATTAATGCGATGCAAGAAGTGTACTAGAATTTTAAGAGGCAGAATTGTAATGATACATCCTTTTGCCTCCCTTTTTGGTGGATAAATATCATTTTCTGCTTAACAACTTTACAATTTCCTTTTTATAGTCAATGAGTCGCACAAGAAACATGTCTTATTGAGAGTTATTGTATAAAATGTTGGTGTTGTTCATTTTTACATTTCCACAGGTCAGGGAAAAAGCTGCACAATGCTAACTTGGTGCATTGAACAAGGAAATTGACAGTCAGTATGAATGTTGCATTGTAGAATAATTTTTTTTTTAAATCTGCAGGCATGGTTTCTGCAAGTTCTGAAATTTAAGCAGAAAAGTTGCCTGCAATTTATCGTTTGATCACACGATGTGAAAGTCAAAGACATTTATTACACATTGCAAATTGCTGCTGAACTTCTGAATTTGTTGAGTACCTGTCCCAGGAAGTGGCAGTGCTTCCATGGAGACTAAATCTACGATTCTCTCTGAGACTGACAATCGTTTTCTCCCACTGCCTGGAGTTGGAGCAACTGAATCTAAAACCAATGCTGCCTCGAGAAAGCAGCATCCATCATCAAAGACCTTCTCCATCCAAGCTATGCTCTCTTCGTACTGCTGCCGTCGGGAAGCAGATACTTGAGTTTCAGATCCCTCACCACCAGTTTCAGAAATAGATATTACCCTTCAACTATCAGGTTCTTGAAACAGTGTGGATAAGTTCTTTCACCTCAACTCTGAATGAGTTCACTTTCAAGGACTCTACAACTCATGTTCTCAGTATTATTTATTTACTTATTATTTGTTTTGTATTTGCACAGTTTGTCTTTGCGCATTGGTTGCACAATCTCGGTGTGTCACCGATTCTATTGAATCTTTTGTTCTATTATGAATGCCTACATGAAAATGAATCTCAGGGTAGAAAATGTGATATCTACATACTTTGATAATAATTTGAACTTCGATTTTTAGATGGAAAATTTGATTACTTTGGTTCT
Source organism: Mobula hypostoma (assembly GCF_963921235.1). Classification (NCBI taxonomy): domain Eukaryota; kingdom Metazoa; phylum Chordata; class Chondrichthyes; order Myliobatiformes; family Myliobatidae; genus Mobula; species Mobula hypostoma. The sequence goes on along the minus strand of NC_086097.1, from coordinate 235,468,601 downwards.
TGTATTTATTTTTGTGTTCAAGAGATCTATGGGAGATAAGGAACACACATCAAAGTTGCTGGTGAACGCAGCAGGCCAGGCAGCATCTATAGGAAGAGGCGCAGTCGACGTTTCAGGCCGAGACCCTTCGTCAGGACTGACGAAGGGTCTCGGCCTGAAACGTCGACTGCGCCTCTTCCTATAGATGCTGCCTGGCCTGCTGCGTTCACCAGCAACTTTGACGTGTGTTGCTTGAATTTCCAGCATCAGCAGAATTCCTGTTGTTTTTGTTTATGGGAGATAAGGTGCAGTTTAATGGTAATATTATTTGTTATCAAATGTTATCTTTATTGTTAACTGTTGAGTAATTAGCATCACTGGGAGGTTAGCATGCAATGATTGTTCCTTGACTCCATTGAGGATACCGAGTAGCTGCCTTCCTGATGTGCCGGCGTGCATCTGTTGGAGGAATTCCCATTCTGTTATTACCAACATGGTAAGTGAAAAAGCAGAAAAGAATCAAAGCTTCATAGTATATTTATTATTAAAGTAATAATGCAGTATAAAACCCTGAAATTTGTCTTCCCCACTCAGTCACGAAACAAAGAAGAACCATGGAACTAACCCCTACAAAGAAGGACATCAAATGTCAAACCCTCTCTCCCCCTCGCGCAAACAGCAGTACTGTTCAGCTCAGTGTCCTTTTTCTGCAGACTGCCCAAAAGTAGTTACAAAAAAGAGCGGTCAGAGCTGGGACTAGAAACTAGAAGATGTCATAAAAGGATTAGCAATATTTTCTGAAGTAAGACGGTGTGTAGTTTGACAGTTACCTTGTTGCTGTCAGAGAATGCAAGTATTTTCTGCCCATTTCCAGCCAGCTGGTGGAGGTCAAGACTTTTCTGTGTGTTGCAGAGAAAACATCGATTTGCTGTTAGTGTCCATTTTATAACAATGAGCATTCTGTCTGGATGCATAATGTTTTGGAATGGGAACAGCTCTGCGTGTGGATGCAAGAAACCGTTGAGAGTTGTGGACATAACTCAACACATCAAGGGAACCAAGATCCTCTGCATTGGCTCTGACTGTACTTCTCGCTGCCTCATTAAAGCGCTCAATATAATCAAAGGCACCGTCCTTCCCAGACGTTCTCTCTTCTCCCTTACCCCGATGAAGAGAAGGTACAAAAACCTGAAAGCATGTAACACCAGGCTCAATGACAGCTTCAGTCCCTCTGTTATCAGACTTTTGAATGGACTGCTCGTACAATAAGAACTCATGACCTCACAATCTCCCTTGTTATGATCTTCCACTTTATTGCCTATCTGCACTGCACATTTTTGACAGCCTTCATATTTTACTCTGCATTATTATTGTTTTACCTTAATCTACTTCAATGCACTGTATAATAACTTGATCCGAATGAACAATGTGTAAGACAAGCTTTTTCGCTGTATCTTGGTACATGTAACAATAATAAACCAACAGCGGTACTGAAGCAGCAGCCAATGCTGTAGAATCACAAACAAGAGAAAATCTGCAGATGCTGGAAATCAATGTCTCAAACTTCTGGTAATTGCCCTCCCCCTTCATCATTCTCCACTCCCACTTATGTCTCTCATCTTATCTCTTTACCTGCCCTTCACCTCCCTCTGGTCCTCCTCCCCATTCCCCTTCTTCCGTGGCCTTCTGTCCTCTCCCATCAGGTTCCCCCTTCCCCAGCCCTTTATCTCTTTCACCATTCAACTTCCCAGCTCTTTACTTCACCCTTCCCCCTCTCACAGATTCACCTCTCACCTACTACCTTGTACTACTTCCTCCTCTATCCCAGCCTTCTTACTTTGACTTCTTATCTGCTTTTTCCAGCCCTAATGAAGGGTTGCAGCCCGATTGGCCACTTGCTTCTTATCACCATGAACAACAGCAGCATTCTGCCACAAGTAAGTGCAAGTGGTTGGGATGGCACGCAGTGTAGCGGCTGGTGTAATGCTATTACAGCACCAGTGACCCAGGACCAACTCTGCTACTGCCAGTAAGGACATTGTACGTTCTCCCTAGGACCATGCTGTTTTCTTATGGGTGCTCCCATTTTCTCCCACATTCCAAAGATCTACAGGTTAGTTGTTCACATGTGTGTAACTGGAACGTACGGGCTTGTTGGGCCGGAAGAACTTGATACAGAGCTGTGTGTCTAAATAAAATTTAGCAGAATGTCACCTGGATTGCCTTTTCATTTGAACATTTTTTGTGGAGTAGAGTTCTTGGCAGTGGAGAGATTAAGCACATGCAAAGTTGGCCGTTTTTTTCCCCCCACTGCTTGCCTTAGGTTTATTTCATTGTCTCGCTGGCACTGCGTCATGATCAAATGCTGATTCCTCATGATCACAAACTGCACAGAATGCAGCAGGTGATGAGGAAGTGGGAAACTATCTCTGGAGAAAACTACAAATTCTGTTCTGACTCCCCCACCTTCTACTTCTCCCAATGGATTTTGCAATTATATCTCTGCTTGGGGATCACAATGTGTAATGAGTTCTTCAGGCCTGTGGGGCGCCAGAACAAAGTATTATCTTAAATGGCACAACTTATATGCATAAATTAAAAAATGAAATTACAGAAAATGTTCTTCAAATTTAATATGCATTTAGGGCAATTACAAACCCAAAGGATTCCACAGATGCTGGAAATCCAGAGTAACACACACAAAATGTTGGAGGAACTCAGCAGGTCAAGTAGCATCAATTGTCATGAGCTATAGAGCAATGGGTTTTTAGGTTTCTGGAGCACCTGTATTTACTGATTGTTGTCTTAACAAGAGTCATTAAACTCTTGGGCTTTCTGTTTAATCTTGTCAAGACAATTATTGCATTCTGTGATTATTTAAAGTGGACTCACGATTAGCACTCATCATGGGATTTAGTGTGTGTTGGAAGCAGTGGGTCGAGACGGCTGACTGGAAAATAGCGGAGAGAGAGAACATCAAGGAAGAAACCAAGCTGTTGAAAAAGGCTTTTGCCGGGGGTGGAAGTGAACTAGAGATGGAGGTCGGCAGGAAAAAGGAAGGGAATGGAGAGAGGAAGAAAAGAAAGCAGAGGTACAGAATATCAAACTCTGAGGAGTCAGCGGATAATCAAAACAGGACAGGAAAACAATGGAAAGAAGATGAGATTAAAGCAATTATAAAACTAAGCGAAGACGGGGTGTCTTTTGGTGATTGGAACCCGATTTGTTTGACGAAGATGCTCAACAAAATTATAGGCGAGATTAAAAGAGCAAAGATTTTATGAAGTGGATTGCTATTAGGGATTTGTCGGGATAGTGCTCAGCAAGGCAAAGTGATAAGATTAAGTAAAACAGACGGCAAAGAAGTACAACGCTCAATACCCAACAATAGAAAGTGGACTAGAGGAGTTATTTTGGGGATACGAACAAAAGTTACTATGGATGAGATTAAACAGAACATAAAAGGAGCAAAAATTATTGAGGCCAAACATTTGAAAGTTTCAAGAAACGGGAAAAACTGTGATAGTTTATCAGTAATGATTAACTTTGATGAAGAGAGATTGCCAACTCATGTTTACTTAGGGTATATGTGTTATGCGGTTAGAATATATATACCACCACCTTTAAGATGTTATAAATGTCAGAAATACAGGCACATTGCGGCGGTCTGCAGAGGAAAACAAAGATGTGGGAGATGCGCTGGAGAACATGAATATAGGAAATGTGAAGCGGGAGTTAGGCTGAAATGCTGCAATTGTGGCGAGGAACACAGCGCAGCTTATCGTGGGTGCATTTATAGCAAGAAGACGGCTGAGATACAATATGTAAAAGTAACTCAAGGAAACAGTTATGCAGAGGCAGTGAAAGAATTTGCTGGAAAAAAAGGCTGTCAAGCAAACAAATACAGGGAATAATAAACTGGCGAATTGTGAGGGCTGTACTATGAAAAATAAGGATACACTATTAATGAGGAGAAAGAATTTTGTACTTTTTATGGTGGATACAATCAATTGTTCAGCAAAAACAAGCAAAAGAACTGAGAAAAATAAAATTATAGTCAAGTCTGCAGAAAATTATCTTGGTATTAAAGGGATTTGGTGGGAAGAAGTCAAAGAAAGGCTGAATGGAGGATCCAACAATTCACAGGCTGGGGAGATGGAATCTTAATGGCAGTATATTTAATGCAAATGGTCAAGAATTTAAGAAATATGTTTCAGAACTTAAGGAGAATCCTCAGATTTTATGGTTGAAGCCCAGAACTCCAACAACAAATAGAAGTAACCGTCAAGAACAATTGTGAGTTGGAAAGGAGATTGGAAAATGGAGGAAATTATTACAAGGATACAAAAGGAAAAGGAATTTGTTGCAAAGTGAATTATCTACATTCAGATTATAAAATGAAAACATGGAAGCAAATGAAGAAGTCTGAGGTCTCAGTAAACAACTGCAGGCTACGATCCAAGAAAAGGAAAACCTGAAAAAGCAGATAGACTTGCAAAAACAGCAATTTTAAAAGTATAACGTGCGATAATTACTATTCTTTAACAAGACAATTTTAGTCTTACAGGTGATGTAGATGAAATCAATGTAATTGAGGTAATGCAACTACATGAAACCATGTGACAAAATTCGGGAAGAATAGCAGTTTGTGGCATTATCTAATGAGCGCATTAAGCATTCACGAGGATTTGCAACTACAGAGTGATGCTAATAGAGAACTGCAGGCTGAACTAGATTGTCTAAAGTAGAGAACTCCAGGACATATTTGGTTGGAACACCACAAGTCTAGCAGGTGGTGGTAATGCACTGAAAAACTGGTTGCCAACCGCCATAAAACAAAAAAGAAGAAGAAGAAGAAGAACTCATCACAGGGTCCTTGCATTCAGTATGATTTGTCTCGCAGTGTTGTTCGCTCCTGCCACTAACTTCCTGTTGGAATTCCTATGTATAACCTCTTGTTTCTGTCTCTATGTGGGAGTCTGCTGTTCCTCCACACACGGGTTCAGCTGTTGCCGGCGCTCACCGTGACAACTATGGAGAGGAATAAACAGTCAACGTTTTGGGTCTTGGTTCATAGATGCTGCCTGACCTGCTAAGTTCTTCCAGTATTTTTAATGCGTTGTCTGGGAAATCACAATGAAGTTGTTATTGTGATTTTCTTGATGTCAAAGCATTCCCAGAATGAGCCGAAGGATAAACAGAAATCTCTTCTTACAACAAACGTAATACTATTCTTGGTACATTTTCAGAATATCTTTCAAGAAGATAAATACTGGCAGTTTGTTGTAATAAAAAAAAATGTACAACCAATATTAACAATTCAATGATTAATTAATGGGTTTCTAAGCAGAAAATCTGATAGTAGTATGCTTGAATATGTTAATGCATTAACAAATTTGGTTTTGATCTGAACTTGTCATTCTTATTTCATTTGGTCAGATCTGTTCCTTTGATGAACAGCCAGATCAATCGCAAGACAGAAGCCCAAAGGATAACAAGCATTTAAATTTTCCTAATACATCAAAATCTGGGCACTGATATGGTAGAAGGCAATAAATATAATACCTTTGCCCAGCACAAACAAAATACCGTCGATCCTTTATGTTTAGTTATGCTTGGGTTTTCTCAATTGATAAATATGAGGAACTCCTTTTGTCACCAAGCACTGTTCTCTTGATGCAGTAATACACTGAAATTTTAAATGCATTCTGTACATAACTTATTCATTCCTCAGACTGCATTGGTTGTTGACAGAAACAACACATTTCTCTGTATGTTTGTATGTTTTGATACAGAAGTGACCAATAAAGCTAATCATAATCTTAAATTATCGGGGACACATGCACAGAACACTCATAAACCTCTAAGACAAACATTCTAGATGATGAGTCTACCAAATACTGATCCATGGTCAAACAAATAATTGCTTATGAATATTATGAAATTAGTTAATTCCCATTCCAACATGTTGATCCATGGCCTCCTCTTGTGCCAAGATGAGCCACCCCCAGGGTGGAGGAATAACATTTCAGTCTGGGTACGCTCCAACCAAATGGCATGAATATCGATTTATCTTTCCAGCAGACAAGTTTCCCCCCACTCCTCTATTTCCCACTCTGATCATTCACCTCCTCTCACTAGCCTATTACTTCTCACTGAGTCCTCTCCTCATTCCCGTTCTCCTATTGCCCACATTCCTCTCCTATCAGATTCTTTCTTCTCCAGACCTTGACCTTTCCCATCCACCTGGCTTCACCAATCACCTAACAGCTTGCATTTTTCACCTCCCTCCCCCCCACCTTTTTAATTCTGGCACCTACCCCCTTCCCTACCAGTCCTGAAGAAGGGTCTTGGCCCAAAGGTTCAATTGTTTTCTCTTTTCCATTGATGCTGTCTGACCTGTAGAGTTCCTCCAGCAGATTGTATGGGTTGCAAAGCAGTGGAGGTTTGAGATCAGAGCTTTCCTTCCCCTGGATGAGCTGCCAATCACGGCTGATGAGCCCATCTGCCTGAAGCAACTAGTATAAAGTAAATAAATAAAGAATACAGAGAACATTCGTAGTAGAGTCCTTGAAAGTGAATCAATAGGTTTTGGATCCAGTTCAGTGTTCAGGTGAGTGAAGTTATCCACACTGGTTCAGGTGCCTGATGGTTGAGGGGTAATATTAATTCCTGAACCTGTAGGCGTGGGATCTAAGGCTTCTATACATCCTTCTCAATGGCAGCAACAAGCAGATGTGGGAAGTGAGAAGGCAGGGAGACCTCCAGTGTCTCTGATGACTACAGTTGTGAGAAGCGCATCCAGCTGCAGTTTCTAACAAACCGCATTAAGGAACTGGAGCTGGAACTGGATGAACTCTGGATCATTCGGGAGGCTGAAGGGGTGATCAGTCACATAGAGAGAAAGTTACACCTGAGGTGCAGGATACAGGAACCTGGGTGACAGTCAGGAAGGGGAAAGGAACTAAGCAGCCAGTGCGGAGTACTCCGTGGCCGTTCCCTTCAACAACAGATATATTACTATGGATACTGTTGGGGGGCATGACCTTACGGAAGAGAGTTACACTGAGTCTGCCTCTGAGACTCAGAAAGGAAAGGGGGAGAAGAGACACACACAGTGGTGATGGGGGATTCATTAATTAAGGGAACAGACAGAAGGTTCTGTGGGCGAGAACGAGATTCCAGCCCACAGTATGTTGCCTCCCAGGTGCCAGAGTTCAGGATATCTCAGATCGAGTCCTCAGCGTTCTTAAGTGGGAGGGTGAATATCAGGAAGTTGTGGTTCATGTAGGTACCAATGACATGGGGAGGACTAGTGATGAGGTTCTGCATAGTGAGTTCAGGGAGGACCTCCAGGGTTGTGATCTCAAGATTGCTATCCATGCCACATGCTAGGGAGGCTAGAACTAAGAAGATTATATGGTTTAATATGTGGTTTGGGAGTTGGTGTAGAAGGGAGGGCATAATATTTTTGGATCATCGGGCTCCCTTCCAGGGAAGGTGGGACCTGTACAGAGGGTCGGTTTGCACCTGAACTGGAGGGGAACGAATATCCTAGTAGGAAGTTTTGTTAATGCTGTACGGTGGGGCTTAAACTAGAGTTGCAAGGGGATGGGAAGCAGAGTGCCAGAGCATGGTGCGATAGTGTCCTGAGCTGCATATATTGTATTTCACTGCAAGAAATGCTGTAGGTTAGTGCACAGGCACCGGTCGTGCATGCAGCCTGTTACAGCCATTCTGACTAGTTTTCTTTTTAATTCTTACTTTAACTTATGTTATTTGTTGAATTTTTTTCACGGTAACACGTTGAAGCTGCACCCTCTCTAGCATGCTGGTGGAGAGTTTTTATTTGGGTTTTTAGCGCTGGAAATAGTTACATTCGGACACATCTCATTAGCAAGGCAGCAGTGTGGTGGCATTGTTTATTCCAGGGACCAGCTGATTGCGTTTATGCCAGCCAGTTTAGTGAACAGAGCGGCGGACACCCCGGCTGAAATCTGGAGGAAAATACACAGAGAATGCAGAGGAGGATCAAAAAGGCAAGGAAAGAGGACTGGGTCGAGACAACAGAGACTTATGGAGAAGAGGAGTTCTCTACTTGGAATGCACGTGGACATACCCGACCAAAACTTTTCCATGGATGGCTTCCAGACCATTCGGGCTGACCAGAAGTGCACTGAGAGCGGAAAGCGTAAAGGAGTTGGGGGCTTACTGTTCTGGTTAACAACGGATGGTGCAATCCTGGTCATATTACAATCGAGGAACGTGTTTGTAGCCCGGATATTGAACTTTTTGCTGTTGGACTCCGGCCATATTCCACCGAGATACAACAATGGGCGTCATGGGAGGTTGTTCCTGCCTGTGGCCGTCGAACTTTGCAGCTCCTCCCGTGGAGGGTCAGACACCCTGAGCCAATAGGCTGGTCCTGGACTTATTTCCATCTGGCATAGTTCGCATATTGTTGTTTGATTGTTTGTGGTTTTTGTATTTCTATATTTATGCTCTATTCTTGGTTGGTGCAGCTGTAACGAAACTCAATTTCCCTCAGGATCAATAAAGTATGTCTATGTCTAGGAAAGGCTGATAACAGTGCTGAAGATGATTTAGCTGGTTTACAAAAAGAGGCAATGTGTAATGAGGAAAGGCTGATGATAGACGATATTTCAGTCAACAGGATGAGTTACAATGAAAAAGGCAGACAAAATCAAAATGGGTGAATACAGGACTGAAGGGCTTGTATCTGAATCTGCGCAGTATACTTAATAAGGTAGGTGAATTTGCAGCACAGTTACAGATTGGCAGGGATGTTGTTTTAGACATCACTGAATCATGGCTGAAATATTATAGCTGGGAGCACAATGTCCAAGGATAGACATTATATCAAAGAGATAGGCAGGAAGGCAGAGGGGGTGGTATTGCTGTGTTGGTAAAAAAATGAAATCAAATCATTAGAAGGAGGTGACATAGGGTCAGAAGTTGTTGAATCATTGTGGATAGAGCTAAGGAACTGCAACCGTAAGAAGACCCTGATGGGAGTTATTTACAGACCCCCAAACAGTACTAAAGATGTGGCCTAGAAATTACAATGGGAGATAGAAAATGCATGCCAAAAGGGCAATGATGTAATAGTCATGGGAGTCTTCAAAATGCAGGTAGATTGGGAAAACCAGATTGGTGCTGATGAAGTTCTGTGGGCGCGACAGAGACATCTGGATGGTATGTTGCCTCCCTGGTGCCAGGATCAGGGATGTCTCAGATTGTATCCATTGCATCTTCAAGGGCGACGGTGAGCAGTCTTCTTCTTCTCCGTCTTGTTTTACAGTGGTTGGCACCCAGCTTAATGGTGCATTACCGCCACCTTCTGCTCCAGAGTGTGCAATAGACTTACATTCTAAATCCCTTCACCCAATCTCACACACACACACATACCCTAACCTACACTTTATCCTCCCATCTTTGGCCATCCTAGTTCCCTATTCCTGCTTATCTGTCATGTCCTATAAAAAACCCCTGTACCGCTTAAGAAAGCTAAAAATGCCCTGACCTGTGCTCTCTCACCCATGCCCAGCAACCTTTTTAATGTGAATTCCTGCACCCCCAATTCCCTTGGATTAATTCTCATCATCTCTCTTCTGACGGTGAGCAGTCAGAAGACTTTCTGCATATTGGCACCAATAACATAGGTAGACAGGGTGGACAAGGTGAGGAAGTCCTGAAGAGAGATTTTAGCAAGCTAGCTAGAAAGCTGAGAAACAGAACCTCTAGGGTATTAATCCCCGGATTGCTGCCTGCGCCAGGTTCCAGTGAGGGTAAGAATAGAATAATTTAGCAGGTGAATACGTCACAGAGGAACTAGTACAGGGGGCAGGAGTTCAGACTTATGGATCATTTGAATCTCTTCAGAGGAAGGTAAGAGCCGTACAAAAGGGACAGGCTACACCTGAATGGAAGGGGTCCAAGATCCTTGCAGACCGGTTGGATAGAGTTATTCGGGTACGCTTAAACTAACTTGGCAGGCGGATAGGAATTGCAGTGACAGTGCTGAGGAACAGTTAGTTGGTTTACAATCAGGGGCAATGTATAGTGACACTCTTAGCAAGGAGAGGTGCCTATTAGATGTCTTTTTAGAGCAGCTTGTGCTAGATCCCGCTAGCAGATTAGCTATTCTGGATTGGGTGTTGTGCAATGAACCATAATTGATTAGGGAGGTAAAAGAACCCTTAGGGGAAAAAGGTTATAATATGATCAAATTCACCCTGAAATTTGAGAAGGAGTAGCTGAAGTCAGATGTATCAGTATTACAGTGCAGTAAAGGGAATTACAGAGGCATGAGAGAGGAATTGGCCAGAATTGGTTGGAAAACAATGACAGGGATGACGGCAGAGCAGCAATGGCTGGAATTTCTGGAAGCAAATTGGAAGGCAGAGGATATATACATCCCAAAGGAAGAAGCATTCTAAAGGAAAGATGACACAACTGTGGCTAACAAAACAAGACAAAGCCAACATAAAAGCCAAAGAGGGGGGATACAATACAGCAAAGATTAGTGGGAAGTTAGAGGATCGGAAAGCTTTCAAATAGCAACAGGAGGTAACTAAAAAAGCCATTAAGAACGTAAAAATGGAATATGAAAGTAAGCTAGTGAATAATATTAAAGAGGTTACCAATGGTTTCTTCAAATACATAAAGTGTAAAAGAATGGTAAGAGTGGATATTTGAACACAGGAAAATGATGCTGGAGAGGTAATAATGGGTCAACAAAATGGCAGATGAACTGACTAAGTACCTTGTATCAGTTTTCACTGTGCAAGGCACTAACAGTATAGTGGAAATTCCAGGTGTCAAAGGTCATGAAATGTGTGAAATTACCATAACTAGAGAGAAGGATCTTGGAAACTGTAAGATCTGATGGTAGATAAGTCACCTGGACGAGATGGTGTACACCCCAGAGTTCTGAAAGGAGTGACTGAAGAGATTGTAGAGGCTTTTGTAATGATCTTTCAAGAATCACTAGATTCCGGAATAGTTCAGGAAGACCGGAAAAATGAAAATGTCACTCCAATCTTCAAGAAGAGAGAGAGGCAGAAGAAAGGAAACTATAGATTAGTTAGTCTGACCACAGTAGTTGGGAAGATGTTGAAGTCGATTATTAAGGACGAGGTCTCAGAGTACTGAGACCATAAGATCTTAAGAAATAGGAGTAGAATTAGGATATTTGGTCCATCAAGTCTGCGCCGGCATTCAATCCTCTTTTACCTTCTCCTCAGCCCCACCCTCTGGCTTTCTCCCTGAAACCTTTGATACCGTGGCAAATCAAGAAACTTTCAATCTCTGCCTTAAATACACCCAACAATCTGGCCTCCACAGCTCTCTGTGGAAATAAATTCCACAAATTCACCAACCTCTAGCTGAAAAAAATTACCCTGCATCTCTGTTTTAAATGGATACCTCTCAATCCTGAGGCTGTGCCCTCTTGTCCTAGACTCCCCCACCAATGGAAAAATCCTTTCCACATTTATTCTGTCTAAGCCATTCAACATTCGAAAGGTTTTAATGAGATCCCCTCATCCTAAATTTCAGTGAGTACAGGCCCAGGAACCATTGGATGTTCCTCATATGATAACCCTTTCATTCCCAGAATCATCCTTCTGAACCTGCTTTGAACCCTCTCCAATGCCAGCACACCTTAGAAAAAAAACGTAGAAACATAGAAAACCGACAGCACAATACAGGCCCTTTGGCCCACAATGCTGTGCCGAACATGTACTTACTTTAGAAATTACCTAGGGTTACCCATAGCCTTCTATTTTTCTAAGCTCCATGTACCTATCCAGGAGTTTCTTAAAAGACCCTATCGTATCTGCCTCCACCACCATCGCTGGCAGCTCATTTCACGCACTCACTACTCTCTGCGTGAAAAAAACTTATCCCTGACATCTCCTCTGTACCTACTTCCGAGCACCTTAAAACTGTGTCCTCTCGTGTTAGTTATTTCAGCCCTGGGAAAAAGCCTCTGACTATCTACACGATCAATGCCTTTCATCATATTATACACCTCTATCAGGTCATCTCTCATTCTCCGTCACTCCATGGAGAAAAGGCCAAGTTCATTCAACCTGTTCTCATAAGGCATGCTCCCCAATACAGGCAACATCCTTGTAAATCTCCTCTGCACCCTACTATAGTTTCCACATCCTTCCTGTAGTGAAGTGACCAGAACTTTGCACAGTACTCCAAGTGGGGTCTGACCAGGATCCTATATAGCTGTAACATTACCTCTCAGCTTTTAAACTCAATACCACGAATTATGAAGGCCAATGCACCTTCTTAACCACAGAGTCAACCTGCGCAGCAAATTTCAGTGCCCATGGACTCAGACCCCAAGATCCCTCTGATCCTCCACACTGCCAATAGTCTTACCATTAATACTATATTCTGCCATCATATTTGACCTACCAAAATAAAGCACCCTCAGACTTAGCTGGGTTGAACTCCATCAGCCAATTCTCAGCCCAGTTTTGCATCCTATCAATACCCTGCTGTAACCTCTGACAGCCCTCCACACTTTGTGTCATCTGCAAATTCACTAACCCATCCCTCCACTTCCTCATCCAGGTCATTTATAAAAATCGCAAAGAGAAGGGGCCCCAGAACAGATCCCTGAGGCACACCACTGGTCACTGACCTCCATGCAGAATATGACCTGTCTACAAACACTCTTTGCCTTTTGTAGGCAAACTAATTCTGGATCCACAAAGCAAGATTCCCATGGATCCCATGCCTCTTTACTTTCTCAAAAAGCCTTGCATAGGGTATCTTATCTTCTCTTAGATAAAGAGACCAAAACTGTTCACAATACCCAAGGTGAGGCCTCACTATTGTATTATAAAGCCTCAGCATCACATCCCTGCTTTTAGTCATAGTCATAGTCATAGTCATTCTTTATTGATCCCAGGGGAAATTTTGTATCCTACACCTCTTCAAATGAATGCTAACATTGCATTTGCCTTCCTCAACACTGACTCACCCTGCAAGTTAACCTTTAGGGTGTTCTGCACAAGGACTCCGAAGTCCCGGATTTTTTGATTTTTTTCCCCATTTAGAAAATAGCCTGCACATTTATTTCTTCTACCAAAATGCATGACCATGCATGTTCCAGCATTGTATTTCATTTGCCCACTCTCCTAATCTGTTGAAGTCCTTCTGCAGCTTTCCTTCTTCGTCAACACTACCTGCTCCTCCACCAATGTTTATATCATCTGCAAACTACACTAAGTACCCTTAACACATTAAGAAAATAAAAGGGAAACTTAGGAGCAACCTACCTGGACAACTTACCCAAAGCCAGAGCAAAGCCTCTTCTGAGTTGAAGCCTCCTTTGAGCCAAAGCCTGCACTCCCATTCTCACCATTGGTGCACTCCCAACAATGGCTTGTCCATTCGGTACTTTTAATCACCCCTCTCTGTGCTGCTCCCGCTGACCTGAGAGATGCCTCCTCACTGACCATTGCTCCTGCCACTAATTTGGCCTCTGGAATGCACCAAACTCCCACAAAGCTCTCAGGTGCCACCAACCTACAAGAAACCTCCTCACTGTGCACTGTTCCCACATCTGATTGTGCCACTGGAATAATCCTTGCCCAAGACACAGGACTCCACTACCATCCTCCAGCAGCATCAAGCGAGAGGGAGAGAGGGAGCATTCAAACGCAGGGACCTTCCTCTGGCAACAGAGAGTGAGAGGCTGGTAGACGGCACTGAACATCTGCTCGCCTTCTGCTCGTGCCTCGATGATTTCAACCTTTCTCACTACTTTCTTTGGCAAGATTGTTGAGGAATGGAGTCGATCATGGGCTCACACCCCATCTCCAGGCTGTACACTTGCACAAAGTTTTGCATAACCCCCGTGGTGTCAGCAACGTGCCAGATTGCTCAATTTGCCCATAAACACATCCCCCAAAGAGATAGGCTTCAACAGTACAGGAACCACATTTGGAAAAAAAAAGAATTGAAGATGTAGTGTCATGGACAACATTTTCTGATTTTATTATGTAATGCACAAGTTGTTTGATCTCCTTTGCTTTTGTTATGGTGTGTAGGATATAATGCTCTATCGAAGTGATGAGAAAGCTGCATCATGGTGAAAGATTTTAGATGAAATGAGCATGACCACTTAGAGAATTTATCAAGACAGTGGGCTACAAGGACGCAAGTTCTGTAAATTGAGTGATGTCTATAGAATTTTTGCTCAATGAGTAACTTCAGCATCACAAAAACTTTTTATGTACATGCGTGAGAGACAATAATATTAATTTTATGCATCTGTCATAGCATTGGTCAAGGAAGTTCTGTAAGTTTGTTTAGAATTGTTTTACTATGTTATGACAATAATTTTGTGTGTAACCCTCAGGCTTGCCCAGCTCGTGTTCGCCTAGGGGGAAACAGCCTTTGGCCACAGCAGACTGGGTAGTCACGTTTGTGTGTATGCTGAGTAATGTACCACCCAGTTACAAACTCACAATGCAAAATATCTGAGTGGACACCATATGAAATTAAATAATTGAAGTTTATGAATTTCAAGCTGAATATAGGGTTAGTAATGAAAATTTTAAAAAGGGCCCAATTCAAGGAAACATCAAAAGTTCACGTTGGAGCTCACTCAGTCGTCATTCTTCCACCATCGGCCTCCTCCGAGCGTTGCTGACGTTCGGACCCTCAGATCCCAGTCCACTCTGTCCAGTGGTCTACCCGCTCTCTCAGCTTGCATCTTCCCTCTTCATCTCTCCTCGACAAAAGACCACAAAAATCCATCCTTCCAGATTCACAAGACAGAGCAACTATCTCTGATTGGCTAACGTGCATACATTCTCCTGTTATCTCCAGCCATAACCCAAACATTGCTGCTACAGAGAAACTGTTACCTCAGCAGTGAACATTACAGAGATGCTATTACATTAGCCTTAGCAGTGAAACATTACAAAGAAGCCATTACATTAGCAGTGAATTCTTACAGCGCATTACGTGTCCCCAACTTAAATATGTTTCCTTCATCTCTCCAAGTCTGCACTCAAAGCTATGTTGATGAGTTAATCTCACAAAAGTGAGGAACAAACATTATGCTTTCTTCTGATCCTCTGAAAAACCATCATGTCAATTTCTGATGTAAACGCCACCCAGACCAGACTGGATACAATGAAATTCTACCTTACCTATCGAGTGTCCATCCAAATTCAGTTGAAAACTTGGCATGTTTCCACACTGGTTTGGAAGGCTGTGATGGAGTCTCATCTGGGATTGCTTGTGGATTGATATTTCTTGAACTAGTAAGTGCTTCATCTCCACAGAACTAATTACTTATTTTCACAGTCACACAATTCATAAAAAATAAATCTCATGAGATGTATTAAAACTGCAATGTTGCTGAGGAAAAAATTAGTTTTGAAGAGTCTTGTTATCTGAATCCCACCTCAACCCACCACACACCAGTAACACTGCAAGACAGTTATTGAGTTATTGGTCTGGTGAATCCCATGGGGAGGATAGCTGCAGGTAATACATTTAACCTTTGCTGGCACAGGACTCCGGGAGTATTCGCTGAAATAAAAACAAACTTAATAACATGATAGGAGCTGACATGAGTGAGAGATATATGGAAATTGGTCAAAGCGTACAAAAAAAGTTTTCAAATGCAACCTAACTCCCAGCTTTCAACAAGCCCAAAGGAATCTGCAACATAGACAGCATTTGCAAATTATTGGTTTTGCCTTTTGTTCTCCTCTTCCCTAATGTTAAAGACCACGAGGGAGAGGAATATAAAGTAATTTAATATATTCAAATACCTAAGAGCACCAATACCACCTACACAAATAAATTCGTCATTTTTCTTCTCATCCGCCATCTTCCCGTATTTCACTCCGTGTCTCCAGTTGCTCTGCAAATGACAATATCATTCATAATTTTTGACAACAGTACCCATGACTCTCACCATGAAGAGCATGACATCTGATACTGATACGATCTCCGTTCAACATATGCTGACTTTAAACAGAGGTTGCTGGTACAAGCAGCAAAATTCTAGTCACATAACCCTCCCTCTAAACTCCAAATGAATGCAACAGAGGCAATTAATAGCCCTGCCTTCAGAAGAGTACTGAACAAATATTGATAGTGAAATAGTCTAAAGTTTCAGCCACTTACTGAGCATTCAGTAATGATTTAGTTTTGGCTTGGAGTGTTTACCCTATGACAATTTAAGTGATATATCTGATGTTTTTATTAAAACCTGAAAGAACTAAGATACCTGGAAATACTTGATATGGCATGAGGAAGTTTACTTTATTAATTTCTAAGAGATTATCTTAGTTCTCTCGTATTTTTAAAATGATTTTGATCTGGTCATCAACTAAATTCAATCATATTATTTACATATGTAACATTCCGTTATATTGGCTCGTGTATGTCTAGGGGAAATCCCACCCAGCACCTGCCTCAACACTCCCCACAGGGTCGGTCACCGCCCGAATCAGTCCCAAACATCAATCATCAGCCAGCACACCCAGTAAATTTTAACAAGTACACTTTATAGATATTACTAATTTTTCTATGACATTAATATAAATTTGATACAGAAAAAAAGGAAGTAATGAAAAAAAAGGTGCCAAGACTTATCAAAGTCCAAGTTCTTTGCGCGCTACAGTTGGAGCTCAATCGAATCCGGACAACCACCCGGATCCTGTCGACTCACGGCTCGGGACCACCTGGAGTGATCGACCAGAGCCTCTCCGCACGTCCGCCGTCCTCCCCGTCTCTCCTCTGACTCCCCGTCTCTCCACTGTCCTCCCTGTCTCTCCTCCGTCCTCCCCGTCTCTCCTCCGACTCCCTGTCTCTCCTCCGAGTCCCCGTTTCTCCACCGTCCTCCTCATCTCTCCTCCGACTCCTCGTCTCTCCTCCGACTCCCCGTCTCTCCTCCGTCCTCCCCGTCTCTCCTCCGACTCCCCGTCTCTCCTCCGTCCTCCTCGTCTCTCCTCCATCCTCCCCGTCTCTCCCCCGACTCCCCGCCAAAAACCCCGTCCACCGTCCTCCCCATCTCTCCTCCGTCCTCCTCGTCTCTCCTCCATCCTCCCCATCTCTCCTCCGACTCCCCCCCAAAAACCCCGTCCACCGTCCTCCCCATCTCTCCTCCGTCCTCCTCGTCTCTCCTCCGACTCCCCGTCTCTCCTCCGTCCTCCTCGTCTCTCCTCCATCTTCCCCGTCTCTCCCCCGACTCCCCGCCAAAAACCCCGTCCACCGTCCTCCCCATCTCTCCTCCGTCCTCCTCGTCTCTCCTCCATCCTCCCCATCTCTCCTCCGACTCCCCCCCAAAAACCCCGTCCACCGTCCTCCCCATCTCTCCTCCGTCCTCCTCGTCTCTCCTCCGACTCCCCATCTCTCCTCCGACTCCCCATCTCTCCTTCGACTCCCCATCTCTCCACCGTCCTCCTCGTCTCTCCTCTGACTCCCCGTCTCTCCACCGTCCTCCTCGTCTCCCCTCCGACTCCCCGTCTCTCCACCGTCCCCCTCGTCTCTCTTCCGACTCCCCGTCTCTCCACTGTCCTCCTCATCTCTCCTCCGACTCCCCGTCTCTCCTCTGACTCCTCGTCTCTCCTCCAACTCCCCATCTCTCCTCCGACTCCCCGTCTCTCCACCGTCCTCCTCGTCTCTCCTCTGACTCCCCGTCTCTCCACCATCCTCCTCGTCTCTAATCCAACTCCCCGTCTCTCCTCCGACTCCCCATCTCTCCACCGACTCCCCGTCAAAAACCCCGTCCACGGTCCTCCTCGTCTCTCCTCCGACTCCCCGTCTCTCCACCGTCCTCCTCGTCTCTCCTCCAACTCCCCGTCTCTCCACCGTCCTCCTCGTCTCTCTTCCGACTCCCCATCTCTCCACCGTCCTCCTCGCCTCTCTTCCGACTCCCCGTCTCTCCACCGTCCTCCTCGTCTCTCCTCCGACTCCCCGTCTCTCCACCGTCCACCTTGTCTCTCCTCCAACTCCCCATCGCTCCACCGTCCTCCTTGTCTCTCCTCCGACTCTCCATCTCTCCTCCAACTCTCCATCTCTCCAACGTCCTCCTTGTCTCTCCTCCGACTCCCCATCTCTCCACCGTCCTCCTTGTCTCTCCTTCGACTCCCCGTCTCTCCACCGTCATCCTCGTCTCTCCTCTGACTCCCCGTCTCTCCACCATCCTCCTCGTCTCTCCTCCGACTCCCCGTCTCTTCTCCGACTCCCCGTCTCTCCTCCGACTCCCCATCAAAAACCCCCGCACGTCCGCCGTCCTCCCCGTCTCTCCTCCGACTCCTCGTCAAAACCCCCATCCACCATCCTCCCCGTCTCTCCTCCGACTCCTCGTCTCTCCTCCGACTCTCCCCCAAAAACCTCGTCTGCTGTCCTCCCCATCTCTCCTCCGAATCCCCCCCCAAAAACCCCGTCCACCGTCCTCCCCATCTCTCCTCCAACTCCCCGTCTCTCCTCCGACTCTCCCCCAAAAACCCGTCCAACCCGTCTCTCCTCCAACTCCCCGCCAAAATTCCGTCCTCTCCGTCTCTCCACCGTCCTCCCCGTCTCCCTCCGACTACCCGTCTCTCCACCGACTCCCCATCTCTCCGCCGTCCTCCCCATCTCTCCTCCGACT
This sequence comes from Mobula hypostoma, assembly GCF_963921235.1. Classification (NCBI taxonomy): domain Eukaryota; kingdom Metazoa; phylum Chordata; class Chondrichthyes; order Myliobatiformes; family Myliobatidae; genus Mobula; species Mobula hypostoma. Next base: position 235,449,955 of record NC_086097.1, on the reverse strand, counting down.
CCCCGCCAAAACCCCGACCGCCGTCCTCCCCGTCTCTCCTCCGACTCCCCGTCTCTCCTCCGACGCCTCGTCTCTCCTCCGTCCTGCTCGTCTCTCCTCCGACTCCCCGTTTCTCCTCCGACCCCCGCCAAAAACCCCGTCCACCATCCTCCCCATCTCTCCTCCAACTCCCCGCCAAAAACCCCGTCCACCGTCCTCCCTGTCTCTCCACTGTCCTCTCCGTCTTTCCTCCGACTCCTCGTCTCTCCACCATCCTTCCCGTCTCTCCTCCGACTCCCCGTCTCTCCACCGTCCTCCTTGTCTCTCCTCCGACTCTCCATCGCTCCACCGTCCTCCTTGTCTCTCCTCCGACTCTCCATCTCTCCTCCAACTCTCCATCTCTCCACCGTCCTCCTTGTCTCTCCTCCGACTCCCCATCTCTCCACCGTCCTCCTTGTCTCTCCTCCGACTCCCCGTCTCTCCACCGTCATCCTCGTCTCTCCTCTGACTCCCCGTCTCTCCTCCGTCCTCCTCGTCTCTCCTCCGACTCCCCGTCTCTGCTCCAACTCTTCGTCTCTCCTCCGACTCCCCGTCAAAAACCCCCGCACGTCCGCCGTCCTCCCCGTCTCTCCTCCGACTCCTTGTCTCTCCTCCGACTCCTCGTCAAAACCCCCATCCACCATCCTCCCCGTCTCTCCTCCGACTCCTCGTCTCTCCTCCGACTCTCCCCCAAAAACCCCGTCCGCTGTCCTCCCCATCTCTCCTCCGAATCCCCCCCCAAAAACCCCGTCCACCGTCCTCCCCATCTCTCCTCCAACTCCCCGTCTCTCCTCCGACTCTCCCCCAAAAACCCGTCCAACCCGTCTCTCCTCCAACTCCCCGCCAAAATTCCGTCCTCCCCGTCTCCCTCCGACTACCCGTCTCTCCACCGACTCCCCATCTCTCCGCCGTCCTCCCCATCTCTCCTCCGACTCCCCGCCAAAACCCCGACTGCCGTCCTCCCCGTCTCTCCTCCGACTCCCCGTCTCTCCTCCGACGCCTCGTCTCTCCTCCGTCCTGCTCGTCTCTCCTCCGACTCCCCGTTTCTCCTCCGACCCCCCGCCAAAAACCCCGTCCACCATCCTCCCCATCTCTCCTCCGACTCCCCGCCAAAAACCCCGTCCACCGTCCTCCCTGTCTCTCCACTGTCCTCTCCGTCTTTCCTCCGACTCCTCGTCTCTCCACCATCCTTCCCGTCTCTCCTCCGACTCCCCCCCAAAAACCTCCATCTCTCCACCGTCCTCCTCGTCTCTCCACCATCCTTCCCGTCTCTCCTCCGACTCCCCGCCAAAAACCCCGCCCACCGTCATCCCCGTCTATCCTCTGAATCCCCGTCTCTCCACCGTCCTCTCCGTCTCTCCTCCGACTCCCCCCCAAAACCTCGTCCACCTTCCTCCGTCTCTCCTCCGACTCCCCGCCAAAAACCCTGTCCACCCTCTTCCCTGTCTCTCCTCCGACTCCCCGTCAAAAGCCCTGTCCACCATCCTCCCCGTCTCTCCTCCGACTCCCCACCAAAAACCCCGTCCACCGTCCTCCTTGTCTCTCCTCCGACTCCTCGTCTCTCAACCGTCCTCTCCGTCTCTCCTCTGACTCCCTCGCCAAAAGCCCCGTCCATCGTCCTCCCCGTCAAAAACCCCGTCCACCCTCCTCCCTGTCTCTCCTCCGACTCCCCGTCAAAAACCCCGTCCACCGTCCTCCCCGTCTCTCCTCCGACTTCCCGCCAAAAACCCCGTCCACCGTCCTCCCTGTCTCTCCTCCGACTCCCCGTCAAAAACCCCGTCCACCCTCCTCCCTGTCTCTCCTCCGACTCCCCGCCAAAAACCCCGTCCACAGTCCTCCCCGTCTCTCCTCTGACTCCTCGTCTCTCCACCGTCCTCCCCGTCTCTCCTCCGACTCCCCATCAAAAACCCCGTCCACCGTCCTCCCCGTCTCTCCACCATCCTCCCCGTCTCTCCTCCGACTCCCCGCCAAAAGTCCCGTCCACTGTCCTCCCCGTCTCTCCTCCGACTCCCCGCCAAAACCCCGTCCACCGTCCTCCCCGTCTCTCCTCCGACTCCCCCCCAAAACCCCGTCCACCGTCATATGATACAGCATTGTATTCGAAAACAAAACGATCCATGACTACCCATTGGCTAATAGCACCCTGCAATCTATAATAACCCAAGCAACTGTCTAGTTAGAGACTGTCTCAGCATTCCCCAGTATAACATAACAAAAGAAGCCATTTTAAATTTAACAAGAAAAGAAAGACTCCGTATAAGGGAACTAATTCAAGAGAGGAGAGAATTAGCAATGATATTAATAAATATAAAAATCATTTGAAATGCAGAAACTGGAAATCTGAAATAAAAACAGGAAAAGGCATGAACAATCATCTGGAAGGAGAAACAGAGTTAATATTTCAGATAGAAAGCCTTTCACTCTGGGAAAGAGAGAAACCAAGATAAGTGTTTGAAGAGAGATGAAGAGATCTGAATTGTTATTGTTCCCCTCTCTGTAGATGCGAATGACCTGCTGTCTATTTCCTGTATTTCCCATATAAGACCACAAGAGCAGAAACAAAATCAGAATCAGAATCAGAATCAGGTTTATTATCACCGGCATGTGACGTGAAATTTGTTAACTTAGCAGCTGCAGTTCAATGCAATACATAATTTAGCAGAGAGAGAAAAAATAATAATAATAATAAATAAACAAGTAAATCAATTACGTATATTGAATAGATTAAAAAATATGCAAAAACAGAAATACTGTATATTAAATAAAATTGAGGTAGTGTCCAAAGCTTCAATGTCCATCTAGGAATCAGTTGGCAGAGGGGAAGAAGCTGTTCCTGAATCGCTGAGTGTGTGCCTTCAGGCTTCTGTATCTCCTACCTGATGGTAACAGTGAGAAAAGGGCATGCCCTGGGTGCTGGAGGTCCTTAATAATGGACGCTGCCTTTCTGAGACACCACCCCCTAAAGATGTCCTGAGTACTTTGTAGGCTATTGCCCAAGATGGAGCTGACCAGATTTATAACCATCTGCAGCTTCTTTCGGTCCTGTGCAGTAGCCCCTCCATACCAGACAGTGATGCAGCCTGTCAGAATGCTCTCCACAGTGCAACTATAGAAGTTTTTGAGTGTATTTGTTGACATGCCAAATCTCCTCAAACTCCGAATAAAGTATAGCCGCTGTCTTGCCTTCTTTATGTCTACATTGATACACATAAGATATAGGTGCAGAATTAGACTGTTTTGCCCATTATGTCTGTCCTACCATTTCATCCTGGCTGATCCAATTTTCCTCTTAGCCCCCATCTCCTGCTTTCTCCCCATATCCCTTCATGCCTTGACCAATCAAGAATCTATCAATCTTTGACATAAATGTACAGGAAGACCTGACCTCCACAGCTACCTGTGATAATGAATTACACAGATTCACCATGTTCTGGCTGAAGAAATTCCTCATCTCTGTTTTAAAAGGACACTCCTCTATTCTGAGGCTCTATTCTGGTCTTAGACTCTCCCACTGTAGGAAATATCCTCTCCATATCTTCTCTATCAAGACCTTTCACCATTCAATAAGTTTCAATGAGGTCACCTCTCATTCAACTGAATTCTAGTGAATATAGGCACAGAGCCATAATATGATTTTCATATGACAGGCCATTCAATCCTGGAATCATTTTTGTGAACTTATCACGAGAGGGTGCTTGAAGTCTCTCTAATTTCAGCACATCCTTTCTAAGATAAAGGACCCAAAACTGCTTACAATACTCCAAGTGAGGCTGTCACAACCACAGATTGGGCAGCACAGCAGATACGGTCATTGCATTCGTGAATATGCACGTGTCAACTAATTATTACATCATTGTGATAGTATTTAACTCCATTCATTCCATCGTAGTATTTGTCAAGACTTGGACACAGCACAGCAACGCTTCGCTTCGCTGGACTGTCGAGTCAACTGACTTCGAAGACTAGCGGTATTCGTTTTATATTCAGTTATTCCCTTCAGCCACAGTGTAGGCTTGTAGAGTTTTAGTTAATGGCTCTGTTTGGCCCAGCACTTATTGTTTTCTTTTCCCTTTAACACTTTTCACATTAAAGTCTGTGAACTATCGACCCGTTTCAGTGTCTCTCACTCCGCACTTGGGCCATATCTGAACCTGGTGACAGCAAGTCTCAACCACACAAAGCTGGACCCAGCAGAGAGAGAGAGAGAGTAGCTGAGCTTGGCCATGAGATTCATTGGTCAGAGTGATTCGTCAAAGCAACAATGTTCCGTTGGATTTCCTATGTGTAAACTCTTGCTTCTGTTGCCATCGTAACAGAAGGATCTTGCCAAGTAATGGACCCAGTAAAGTTTGAACAGAGACGTTTTGACATTGGTGGCTTGAGGAGAGGGTGCCTACTATTCTCAGTACATGTCCTGACTCTACATTCTGAGAGTCCCAAGTCTACATATCAATCTTTTCTAGTCTACAATGAATTTCTCAGGTATCCATTCCGAGGTTTTCAATCAGAAGTTCCCAGGTTCCCAGCTTTGTGGTCCCATGACTCAGGTCTGCATAACAAATGAGCGCTTCAAGCAAGCTTATCAATTGATTCAACAAATCATCATTCAAGTCAATAGTGTAAATTCTGGAAGAGCCCTACTCCAAAAGCTGATTCCTGGCTGGAGTGTACAAATACACAAGTAAAGTAACCCTATCAAGAGTATTTTTAACCTCTTGATGAAAGTCATGGTACAGACTGGGAAAATTGAACTTTCAAGTCGCAAATTAAACAGATCTATACGGCACCAGCTAGCTTAGCGATGAAAGAAACCTGTCTATGCTGTCTTGATCTGTAAAATTGAGAGTATATCCTAATTACCTCTGGAAAAATTATGAAAGATAAAACACTGTGAACAAGACTTGAAAAGGTTCCTTCTTTAGTTTTCAATTTTCATGTTTTCAAGGTTTCCCAAGGACTTTTCTCTACGTTCCCAAAATTTTTATTTTTCTGATTGCTTCCAAGGCTTAGTCAATGTGTTTAGAGTTTTTCAATGCCCTCCCCATCTCGAGGACTCCCAAGTCTCCCTCTGGGCCCCACCCGAGGTTTCTTAATCTCACTCGAGGTTTCCTGGTCTCTGTCTGTTGGAGTTTCTAGGTCTTTCAGTCTCTCTGGATCCCCAAGTCTCCATGCCTCCCTCAAGTTCCCCAGGTCTCTCGTGTTTTCCCTGGATCTCGAGTTTTCAGGACTTCCTGGGCCATCAGGTGCCAGCTATAGGGAGGGGGGGGTCCTGTAGTGACTTCTTCAGGCCTGTGCAGGGCATCAGAGCATTGGGCTCTGAGGTTTTTAGAGCGACTGAATTGGTTAATTGTTGCTTAACAACAGTTATTAATCATTTAAGAGTTCCTTGTGTTTTCCTCGAGCGACTCGCTCTTTGTAGTGCGGTTTCCTGGTGCTTTCTGTTTAAGTTTGTTAAGTTTATTGTAATAGATTCAGAGATTCTGTGTTAGTTTTATTCTTGAAGCAGATGCCCGATTAGCTCCAATCGGAGGGTCCTCATTTTGAGAATGATTCGTCTCACGGTGTCACTTTGTCGAGCTACCTGTGTATAAGCTCTTGTTGCTGTCTCTACATGGAAGTCTTTGGCTCCAATATTGCCAGTGCACACCATGGTACTTATCTACCAGCATCATTGAAGGACATCTTGAACAAGTACCTCATTCAGGACTTCCAGTGGACACACATCTGCGGTGCCTCAGGGGCTGCACCTGGATTCGGCAGCGGAGAAGTTACAGCAATTGCACTTGTGAATATGCACATGTCAGCTAATTATTATTTATTGTGATAGTATTTAACTCCATTCATTCAGTCGTAGTGTTGGTCAAAACTTGGGAAGAGCACAGCAATGTTATGCTGCCTGTTTGCATTCGGCCTTGCCTGAGAAATTGGACAGTTGAGTCAACTGACTCTGAAGACTAGCAGTTTTCATTTTATATTTAGTTATTCCTTTCAGCCACAGTGTAGGCTTCGTTTCCCATTTGAGGGTTTTAGTTAATGGCCCTGGTTGGCCTAGCATTTATTGTATTCTGTGAACTATTAACCCACTACAGTGTCTCTCACTCCACACTTGGGCCATCTCCGAACCTGGTAACAGAGGCCTCACCAGTGCATTATAATGTCTCAACATTACATCCTTGCTTTTATATTCTAGTCCTCATGAAATGAATGCTAACATTGCATTTGCATTCCTCACCACAGACTCAATCTGCAATTTAACCTTTAGGGAAATTTCCACAAGCACTCTCAACTCCTTTTGCACCTCAGCTTTTTTTTTTGTATTTTCTCTCCATTTAGAAAATAGTCAACCCTTGCGTTTCTTCTTCCAAAGTGCATAACCATAAACTTCCTGAGACTGTATTTCATCTGCCATTTTTTTGCCCATTTTCTCTTTAAAGAGTGGAATGACATTTGCAATCTTCTTGTCTTCTGGAACCATTTCAGAATCTAGTGATACTTGGAAGATCATTACTAATATCTCCATGATCTCTTCAGCCACCTCTTTCATAACTCTAGGGGGTACACCATCTGGTCCAGGTGACTTATCTACCATCGGACCTTTTATATTCCCAAGAACCTTTTCTCCAGTTATGGTAACTTCTGTGGTATATTTGGATTTTCAAAAGGCTTTTGACAAGGTCCCGCACAGGAGATTAGTGTGCAAACTTAAAGCACACGGTATTGGGGGTAAGGTATTGATGTGGATAGAGAATTGGTTGGCAGACAGGAAGCAAAGAGTGGGAATAAACGGGACCTTTTCAGAATGGCAGGCAGTGACTAGTGGGGTACCGCAAGGCTCGGTGCTGGGACCCCAGTTGTTTACAATATATATTAATGACTTGGATGAGGGAATTAAATGCAGCATCTCCAAGTTTGCGGATGACACGAAGCTGGGCGGCAGTGTTAGCTGTGAGGAGGATGCTGAGAGGATGCAGGGTGACTTGGATAGTTTAGGTGAGTGGGCAAATTCATGGCAGATGCAATTTAATGTGGATAAATGTGAGGTTATCCACTTTGGTGGCAAAAATAGGAAAACAGATTATTATCTGAATGGTGGCCGATTAGGAAAAGGGGAGGTGCAACGAGACCTGGGTGTCATTATACACCAGTCATTGAAAGTGGGCATGCAGGTACAGCAGGCGGTGAAAAAGGCGAATGGTATGCTGGCATTTATAGCGAGAGGATTCGAGTACAGGAGCAGGGAGGTACTACTGCAGTTGTACAAGGCCTTGGTGAGACCACACCTGGAGTATTGTGTGCAGTTTTGGTCCCCTAATCTGAGGAAAGACATCCTTGCCATAGAGGGAGTACAAAGAAGGTTCACCAGATTGATTCCTGGGATGGCAGGACTTTCATATGAAGAAAGACTGGATGAACTAGGCTTATACTCGTTGAACTTTAGAAGATTGAGGGGGGATCTGATTGAAATGTATAAAATCCTGAAGGGATTGGACAGGCTAGATGCAGGAAGATTGTTCCCAATGTTGGGGAAGTCCAGAACGAGGGGCCACAGTTTGAGGATAGAGGGGAAGCCTTTTAGGACCGAGATTAGGAAAAACTTCTTCACACAGAGAGTGGTGAATCTGTGGAATTCTCTGCCACAGGAAACAGTTGAGGCCAGTTGATTGGCTATATTTAAGAGGGAGTTAGATATGGCCCTTGTGGCTAAAGGGATCAGGGAGTATGGAGGAAAGGCTGGTACAGGGTTCTGAGTTGGATGATCAGCCATGATCATACTGAATGGTGGTGCAGGCTTGAAGGGCCAAATGGCCTACTCCTGCACCTATTTTCTATGTTTCTATGTTTCTATGTCATTCCCCTGACACCCAAAACTCCCAGCATACTGCTCGTGTCTTCCACAGTAAAGACTGATGCAAAATACTTATTCACCTTCATCCACCGTTTTGTTGTTCCCCACTTACTACCTCTCCAGCATCGTTTTCCAGCATTCCTATATCCACGTGGTAAACCATATATATATGTTGTAACTGGGTTACCTGTCTGGACACGTCCCTCTGCTGACTGCCCCTGTGGCTCCTCCCACAGACCCCTGAATAAAGGTGATTTTGCCTTGCCTTGCTTTGCTTCCTCCTCAGTCCAGGGGCAGACACTCAGCATGCTGGAAGTCACATTTTACTGCGAATAAAAGTTTTTCAGTATTTACCCTACTTCCAGTCTTTTTGGAATTATTGATGGTGCATCACCACTCTCTCCACTCTTTTACACTTTAAATATCTGAAGAAACTTTTGGTATCTTCTTTTATACAGCTGTCCCCCACTTTTCGAATGTTTACTTTACGAAACCTCACTGTTACGAAAGACCTACATTAGTACCCTCTTTTCGCTTTCAGAAGGTGTTTTCATTGTTACGAAGAAAGGCAGTGCGCGATAAAAGGCAGCGCGCGCCCCGAGCAACTGCTCTCCCCCCAGATTCGGAACGGCATTGCTTAAACACGTTGCATTGAGCAGCCGTTAGCAAGATGAGTCCTAAGGTGTTGGAAAAGCCTGAAAGAGCTCATAAGGGTGTTACATTTAGCATAAAACTAGACATAATTAAGCATTTCCATCGTGGTGAACGAAGTAAGGACAAAGTGAGTTTGGCTTGTGGAAGCTGATGAAGATGATGTTGAATAGGTTTTGGCATCCCATGACCAAGATCTGATAGCTGAAGAGCTGATGCACTTGGAAGAGGAAAGGATAATCATCGAAACCGAATGCAGTAGCGAAAGTGAAGCAACTGCATGAGATTTTCGCGGCAATGATAAAGTACAACTTTAATTTTGAAAGGGTACGTAGGTTTAGGGGATATTTTCAGGATGGTTTGAGTGCTTGCAAAGAACTATATGATAGAAAAATGTGAGAGGCTCAGCAGTCAAGCAAGCCTTTCAAATCAGCCACAGCAGAGGACGAACCTCGACCTTCGACATCGAGGCGGGCAGTCATAGGAGAAGATGAACTGCCTGCTCTGATCGACGATGAGATGACACCCCCGTGTCCCACCACCCCAACCCCCGGGCCCCGGACAGATACTGTACCGATTCGCGGAGAATGCAGCGGTAGCCGGGAGGCACACAGCACATCTTTAAGAAAAAAGCCGAAACAAACATGCTAATTAATTAGGTGCTGCCCAGCACGTAATTGTCGGCCCAGATCAGTGCCGATTGCTGATTGCATCGTCTCTGATCTGGGCCGACAATTACGTGTCGGGCGGCACCTAATTAATTAGCATGTTTGTTTCGTATTTTTTCTTAAAGATGTGCTGTGTGCTTTCCGGCTACCGTTGTACCCCTGCATGCTTTGCGGCAATGTATCGGTCGTCGGCCCGGAGGGTAGGGGCCACTGCATCACCCCAGCCTGCTTCAACTCAGTCTAACACGCCATCATCAGTGTGCTCGACACTGAACCAATTCTGGTAAGTGATACTACACTGTACATACATTATTTCTACTTTATATCGGCTGTGTATTTTTAAGTGTTATTTGGTTATTTTGGCAGCTTCATAGTTTAAAGGTTACTGGAGAGAGTGTTTTTGCTAACAGCGCTTGTGTGAGATTTTCGCTACGGAGATCTGTGCAGGTAATCGTTGTAGAGAAGTATTTCTACTTTATATAGGCTGTGTATTTATCATATAATTTCTGCTTTTACTATATGTTACTGTTATTTTAAGTTTTAAGTGTTATTTAGCATGATTTGGTACATTATTTTTGAGTCTGCGAACGCTCACAAATTTTTCCCATATAAATATTGCTTCTTCGCTTTACGACATTCTGGCTTACAAACCGTTTCATAGGATCGCTCTACCTTCAGATGGCGGGGGAAACCTGTATTATTGGCTTGCTTACTTTCGTATTCCATCTTTACCTTCTTAATTACTTTTTCAGTTGCCTTCTGTTGGCTTTTAAAAGCTTCCCAATCCTCTAACTTCCCACTAACTTTTGCTCTATTATATGCCTTCCCTTTGGCTTTTATGTTGGCTTTGACATCCCTTGTTACCCATGTTTGTGTCATCTTTCCTTGAGGATACTTTTTCTTCTTTAAGATGTATATATCCTGTGCCTTCTGAATTGCTTCCAGAAATTCCAGCCACTGTTGCTCTGCTGTCATCCCTGCCAGTGTTCTTTTCCAATCAATTCTGGCCAACTCCTCTCTCATGCCTCTGTAATCCAACTTTAGCTTCTACTTCTCAAATTTCAGGGTGAATTCATTCACATAATGATTACCACCCCCAAAGGGTTCTTTAACCTTATGGTCTCTAATCAGTTCTGTTCATTGCACAACACCCAATCCAGAATAGTTAGCTCAACCACGAGATGCTCTAAAAAACCATCTCGTTGGCACTCTGGAAATTTCCTCTTCTGTAATCCAGCACCAACCTGATTTTCCCAATCTACCTGCAATTGAAGTCCCCTATGATTACTGTAACCTTGCCCTTTTGGCATGCATTTTCTCTCTTCCTTTGCATTTTGTCAGCCACATCCTTAGTACTGTTTGAGGGTCTGTATATAACCCCTATGAGGGTCTTTTTACTCTTGCAGTTCCTTAGCTCTTTCCACAATGAGTCAACACCTTCTGATCTGATGTCACCTCTTTCTAATGACTTGATTTCATTTTTCACCAACAGAGTAGTGCTGTCTCACTTGCCTTACTGCCTATCCTTTGTATCCTTATGTATCCTTTCTGTGTATCTTTGGACATTATGGTCCCAGCTATAATTTTTCAGCTATAATTCAGTGATGCCTTCAGCATCATATCTGCCAATCTGCTTCTGTGATGCAAGTTTATCCACCTTATTCCTTATACTGCGCCCATTCAAATATTACACCTTCAGTACTGTATTCTCCCTTTTCAATGTTGTCTGCCTTTTACATTGTAACTCATTCTGTTTACTGCTATTTTGCCCCATCACAGCCTCTTCTCACTACACATTCTTCTGTTTGTAAACCATATACCTCCTCTTTAGCACTACCATACTTCCTGCATTGAAATATTGTCAGCTCAGGACACCAGTCGCTCCATGCTCAACGTTTTGATTCCTAACTTTGTCTGAGGTCTTAACAACATTTCTAACTTTGTCTGAAGTCTTACCAACATTGAGGTCTCCACAACCTCTCCACTTACTCTTCTGGCACTCTGATTCCCATGCCCCTGAGACTCTAGTTTAAACACCACCATGCAGCGTTATCAAACCTTCCAGCTAGGATATTAGTTCCCCTCCAGTTCATGTGCTAACTCTCCCTTCTGTACAGATCCCACCTCCCCTGGAAGAGCACCCAATGATTCAAAAATCATGCCCCCCTCCTACACCAACTCCTTGGCCATATATTAAGCTGTACTTTGACCCTCACTATCACGTGACATGGGTAGCAATCCTGAGCTCACAACCCTGGAGGTCCTGCCCTTCAACTTAGCACCTAAGTCCGTGAACTCTATGCAGAACCTTGTCACTCATCCTCCCCTGTGTCATTGGTACCTACATGGACCGGAATTTTTGGCTGTTCACCTTCCCACTTAAGAACGCTGAGGACTTGATCGAAGATATCCCCGTTCAACTTTAAATATACACAATGATTTGGGCTCCATAGCCATCTGTGGCAATGAATTCCACAGATTCACTACCCATCGGCTAAAGAAATTCCTTCTCTTCTCTGTTATGAATGAACATCCCTTTATTCCGAGGCTGTGCCCTCTGTTCCAAGACTCCCCCAATAGGAAACTTCCTCTCCACATCTACTCTATCTAAGCCCCCCCCCCCACCCATTCTTCTAAACTTCAGTTCCTAAATGCTTCTCATCCATTAAACCATTCATTTCAGAATAATTCTCATGAGCCTCCTCTGGAACCTCTCCAATGCCAACACATCCTTTCTTAGATAAGGTACTGATAGTAGGTGATTTCAACAAAGATTGTTGTAACAGGTGACTTTAACTTCCCAGATAATGACTGGGACTCCCATACTGTAAAAAGGACTGGAGGGGAAAGAGCTTGTCAAATGTGTTCAGCAAAATTTCCTTAATCAGTACATAAAAGTCCCAGCTAGAGAGTGTGATACTAGATCTCCTACTATGCAAGGTAATTATGGAAAAGAATAGGTCTGGTCCTCTGGTTGATATTCTAAATTAGAGAAAGGCTCAATTTTGATGATATCAGATACAATGTGGCAAGTGTGAACTGGGTAAGGTTATTTACTGGCAAAGGCCTTCAAAACTGAAATTTTGAGAGTACAGAGTTCTTATGTACCTGTCAGAATAGAGATAAGGGTAACAAATTTATGGAATCTTGGTTATTGAGAGATATCAAGAAAAAAGAGATACATAACAGATATAGGCAGGCAGGAACTAACTTATTCCACATAATGTGCATAAAGAGTCATTTACTTGAACTGATAAACTGATCCTGACATGAAATGTTGACATTTCTCTTTCCCCAGGTGTGACCTGACACAGCCCAGGTTTGACCCAGGTCTCACATGCAATGTGTGACCATGTGGGAGGTCCCCATGTGCTCTGCTTTGCCCTCCCATTCTAAGGCTGCGCTGGAAGGTTAACTGATTATTGTAACTGCCAGATCCAGTGATCTTGCAATCCAGTGGTTTGGAAGTCAAGGTCTGAATTGTGTTGCTTACAGACATTTATCAGGATTTTTCGAGAACAGGGAATGAACTAGGAAAAATAGAAAGACAAAGAAATCATGTTTTTTTCATACTCAGACAATAAAGGTAACAACATTCCAGTAATAAAAATTAACTTATAAAGCAGTTTGATACCTGCTGCAGGAAAGCTAAGAAGCTTCTAGAAAAATACAGAATCAGCTACAAATACTTCAAAATTCACTAAACAATTTATATAATCATGCATGTGTGATTATACAAAAATGGCTGAGTTAAATGCCTTTGCTTGGCCCAAGTTTTTATTTAAATATATTGCTGGGTGATCACATTTGCAAAATCCAAATGGATCAGATTACTAATGATTGTCAGGAACAGAACCTTGTTCTAACCTGGAGAGGACATGTACTTACTTAAATTTAATTTTCTCAGCTATCGTGGTATGATTCAATCCCATATCTCCGAGTCCAGGCTGCTGGTGGACACGCTGAGGGCCAATTCGAGCTGAGAATGAAAATCCCAATGAAGGAAAAAAGAGGTGCAAAGCAGAGTGCATTGTATTTGAATTGAACTGTGCACAAATTAGTAGCCAAACAGTCCATCAAAGGGAACTGATTACAGTGCTGGTAGAGAACCTGATGACACCACAGGTTAGTGCAGATTTAAGTTCTACACCCAATGAGAAGCAGCTGCTGATGAATTTTCAGATGTGTTGGAAGAGACGGGGAAGATAGATTGGAGGTACCACCTACAGCTACAGTAGGATGAGAGTAAACAGCTCGTGATACAGCCTCCAAGATATTGCACAGCATTTACGAAAGACAAAGTTGTGTTTGTAAGTTTGATGGAAACAGGATAATTGTGTCTGCAGACATCTAGGTACCTTGGGTATTAAATTCAAAGTACATTTATTAGTATAAAAGTAATAAATGTACATTTAAAAGTACATTTACACATATAAAATTCTGAAGGGATTGGACAGGCTAGATACAGGAAGATTGTTCCCGATGTTGGGGAAGTCCAGAACGAGGGGTCACAGTTTAAGGATAAATGGGAAGCCTATTAGGACTGAGATGAGGAAAAACTTCTTCACACAGAGAGTGGTGAATCTGTGGAATTCTCTGCCACAGGAAACAGTTGAGGCCAGTTCATTGGCTATATTTAAGAGGGAGTTAGATATGGCCCTTGTGGCTAAAGGGATCGGGGGTATGTAGAGAAGGCAGGTACAGGGTTCTGAGTTGGATGATCAGCCATGATCATACCGGATGGCGGTGCAGGCTCGAAGGGCCGAATGGCCTACTCCTGCACCTATTTTCTATGTTTCTATGTTTCTATGTAAAGCATGTATACTATATACAACCTTCCAGAAACCATGGAAATGTAGGGAAGCCAGGCAATAGTGACAGATTCCTCAACAGTATACATCCAAACATACAATTTCTAATGGAGAAAGAGAAGAATGGTTTCCTCCCATTCCTGGACATTCTAATACAATGCAGACTGGGTCGTAGCCTCAGATGGTGGTCTATCAGTAATTCACTCACACAGACTTACACCTCAGCAACAACAGCCACAATCATGGCTCCCAATGTAGAGTGGTTCTCTCTAGTTTGGTTAACCATGTGAAAACTACTTTGGTCCCGGAGAGTCTCCCCAAGGAAATAAGATGATTATGCGTGACACTCCTACAGAATGGCTGCAAGGTAAAGGAAGTCAACAGGGCCCTTAACAGGGCTGACAGAAAACCAAGCAACCCAACAATGAGGAGGAACCTTTTGCTACTGCCTGTCTTCTCTGTATTTCCACGGCTTCTGGAAGGATCGCCAGGATCCTGAAGAAATAGATTAGATTAGATTATGAGGACACGCAGTCCTCTTTCATTGTCATTTAGTAACGCATGCATTAATAAATAATACAATGTTCGTCTAGAATGATATCACAGAAACTCAAGGCAAACCGACTGAAAAACTGACAAAAAACACATAATTATAACATATAGTTACTACAGTGCAGAGCAATATCGTAATTTGATTAAGAACAGACCATGGGCACGGTAAAAAAAGTCTCAAAGTCTCTCAAAACTCCCATCATCTCACGCAGACGGTAGAAGGAAGAAAAAAAACTCTTCCTGCCATGAACCTCCAGCGCCGCAAACTTGCCGATGCAGCACCCTGGAAGCACCCGACCACAGCTGACTCTTAAGTCCGTCTGAAAACTTCGAGCCTCCGACCAGCCCTCCGACACCGATGCACCGAGCACCATCTCTGCCGAGCGCTTCGACCCCGGCCCCGGAAACAGGCAATAGGCAAAGCCGAGGATTTGGGGCCTTCTCCTCCAGAGATTCTCGATCGCACAGTAGCAGTGGCAGTGAAGCAGGCATTTCAGAAGTTTCTCCAGATGTTCCTCCGTGCTTCTCACGGCTGTCTCCAGCAAATCAGGCTTGTGCACGGCATCCTAGTTCACAAATACGATATCATTTCAGAGCGGCCGTGCGCACTGCGTCGCGCCGCTATCTTCTCCTCCCTTCCCCCTGAACTAATACTGAACTAATACCATCCACAAACCCGTAAAGAATCTCAAGTCACATCTTATGCGGGTCAATGATGACCTAGGACTTAGGTCAGCTGGCACTAACAAGATTCCTTGTGAATGCAGAGCAGCGTACGTAGGCCAGCCAAGACACACAGTGGAAACCCGCATCAAGGCGGTCAGGAGATGCATTTGTTTGGGTTACTCAGAGAAATCAGCAGTAGCAGAACACTGCATTCAGAATGGCCATCGGATTGACTTTGACGGCACAAAACTATTGTGCCACGCCAATGGCTTTTGGAACAGCCGAGTAAAGGAAACTATTGAAATAAAATTCAAGAAAAAGAATTTTAACAAAGACAATGGTCTCGCTCTAAGAACTGGAATTCGATTATAGACAAGGTGGGAAAGCAGAAACCTGATTGGATGAGGACTAACCAATCAGGAGGGACGGAAAATGGGATTATAAATACCACCAGTTTAGAGATATCCAGGCACATCCCTCAAGTTGATAGCAGAGTTTGTCATTGATTATAATTGATACCTGAACCCAGCTTAAAACCTGAAAAAAAATTATTTGTCATATACACCAGGAAAACACTAAGTCCTTTTTTGTCTTAGAATAGTTTATAAGCTTGGTGCAACATCGTGAGCCAAAGTTATTGTACTGAGTTTTACTGCTCTATGTTCTTAAGACTATTGAGAGTAAATTGGCTGTAAGCAATGTTTGCTTTTAAGGTGTGCACGTGTGCACACAAAGGAATTTAAACTGTGCACAAAAGGCTGTCACCCTTCACCTCATCGACATGTTAAGTATAATTCATGATGGTACACAATCACATTTCCTTTTCTGATTTCTGATGTGGATGGTGTTGACAACGTGAAGTTTCAAGATTCAAGATTCAAGATTCAAAAAACTTTATTGTCGTTCTAACCGTACATCAGCTCTGCAGGGCAGAATGAGACAGCGTTTCTCAGGAGCAGTGCAATCTTAAAATAACAAACGCAACACTAAATAATAAACATAACAATAAATAGTAAAGCACAACAGCCACATGTCAGTTAAAATCAAGTTATAAGTGTCCAGTGCAAGTTAAAAGTGTCCAAAGCAGAGTCAGATGGAGCAGCTATTTAGCAGTCTTATTGCCTGTGGGAGGAAGCTGTTCAGTAGCCTTGTGGTTTTAGTTTTGATGCTCCTGTAACGTTTGCCTGATGGCAGAAGAACAAACAGTTCATGGAGAGGGTATGAGGGGTCTTTAATGATGTATTATGTCTTCTGGAGGCGTCGACTCTGAAAGAGGTCTTGGACTGAAGGTAGAGAGACCCCAATAACCTTCTCTGCTCCCCTAACCACCCTCTGCAAGGCTTTTTTGTCAACAGCACTGCAGCTGGAGTACCAGGTTGTGATGCAAAAGGTCAGCACACTATCAACCACGCCTCTGTAGAATGTAGTTAAGATGTTAGTGGGGAGTGATGCTTGTTTAAGCTTCCTCAGAAAGTGCAATCTCTGCTGGGCCCGTTTCACAATCCCAGTGGTGTTCCTGGACCAGGTGAGATTGTCCGAGATCTGCACCCCAAGGAACTTGATGTTTTCCACTCTCTCCACTGTGGAGCCGCTGATGCTGAGGGGTGTGTGCTCAGGCTGAGACCGTCTGAAATCGACGATCATCTCCTTGGTATTGATGACATTAAGCATCAAGTTGTTATCCCTGCACCAGCTCTCTAGGTGTTTGACCTCCTCCCTGTACATTGTTTCATCATTTTTGCTGATAAGCCCCACCACTGTGGTATCATCTGCAAATTTAATGATCAGGTTCTCCTTGAATCTAGCTGCATAGTCATGTGTTAGCAGTGTAAACAGCAATGGGCTAAGCACACAGCCTTGTGGGGATCCGGTGCTCAGTGTGATGGAGTCAGAGATGTTCCTGCCAACACGGACTGACTGTGGTCTCTCTGTCAAGAAATCCAGAATCCAGTGACACAGCGACAGTTTGCGATAATCTTCCTGCAGATTTTAGAACTGGCCTATTTATATTGTTTTTCTTTGAAGAAATTGTTGATTCGCTATGGTGAATTCCAAAGAAGCAAAGGGCATGAAGTGCAAAAGAACTGCTAGTTCATTTAAAGTGGAATGAAACAGTCGAAACTGCTATACCAAAAGCCCATGAGGTCAGCAACGTGCAGCTGTGATAAATATCTTTATCCAATACAGATTTGGTGTTACCTGCAAGCATTGTCGCGATGCAAAAGTTGTAAGCGGAAAGAAGAGGAGTGATATTTGGAGACTTGACTTTTTGAAGTGTCATTTAGCAAGTAAATCGCATATGGATGATGCATTAAAACTCTAGTGCAAAAATCCCTCATTACCTGCTACAGGCTTGTAGTGCATGTTTTTTGAGAGTGCAGATGAACAAGACTGAAAATGATCAAACCCAGAAGAGACCAAAGTTCTTATTGACAGCGTTTTGCTAGCTGTTAAAATGAATACCTCTATATATAAAATTCAGTGTGCACATGCTCTCACTGGGCAAAAAATTGCACAGCACAATATTTCTGTGCACACTGGTCATTACAAATTAGAGGGAACATTGGCTGCGAGATCTCTATCCTTTACTTTCAAAAAATAAACAGTTCTTCCTTTCTCAGTTTTTTAGAGATCAATTTAAAATTGATATAAACGTAACTAACAACAGCATTTCTAGGACGAGGGAGATGTCTTTATTTTTTAAAGAAAGGGGCTTCCCTTCCTGCACTATCAACTCTGCTCTTAAACGCATCTCCCCCATTTCACGTACATCTGCTCTCACTCCATCCTCCCACCACCCCACTAGGAATAGGGTTCCCCTGGTCCTCACCTACCACCCCACCAGCCTCCGGGTCCAACATATTATTCTCCGTAACTTCCGCCACCTCCAACGGGATCCCACCACTAAGCACATCTTTCCCTCCCCCCCTCTCTCTGCATTCCGCAGGGATCACTCCCTACACAACTCCCTTGTCCATTCGTTCCCCCCATCCCTCCCCACTGATCTCCCTCCTGGCACTTATCCGTGTAAGCGGAACAAGTGCTACACATGCCCTTACACTTCCTCCCTTACCACCATTCAGGGCCCCAAACAGTCCTTCCAGGTGAGGCATCACTTCACCTGTGAGTCGACTGGGGTGATATACTGCGTCCGGTGCTCCCGATGTGGCCTTTTATATATTGGTGAGACCCGACGCAGACTGGGAGACCGCTTTGCTGAACATCTACGCTCTGTCCACCAGAGAAAGCAGGATCTCCCAGTGGCCACACATTTTAATTCCACATCCCATTCCCATTCTGACATGTCTATCCACGGCCTCCTCTACTGTAAAGATGAAGCCACACTCAGGTTGGAGGAACAACACCTTATATTCCGTCAGGGTAGCCTCCGACCTGATGGCATGAACATTGACTTCTCTAACTTCCGCTAAGGCCCCACCTCCCCCTCCTACCCCATCTGTTACTCATTTTTATGCACACATTCTTTCTTTCACTCTCCTTTTTCTCCCTCCCTCTGAATATACCTCTTGCCCATCCTCTGGGTCACCCCCCCCCCGTCTTTCTTCCCGGACCTTCTGTCCCATGATCCTCTCGTATCCCCTTTTGCCTATCACCTGTCCAGCTCTCGGCTCTATCCCTCCCCCTCCTGTCTTCTCCTATCATTTTGCATCTCCCCCTCCCCCTCCAGCTTTCAAATCCCTTACTCACTCTTCCTTCAGTTAGTCCTGACGAAGGGTCTCGGCCTGAAACATCGATTGCGCCTCTTCCTATAGATGCTGCTTGGCCTGCTGCGTTCACCAGCAACTTTGATGTATGTTGCTTAACAACAGCATTGTTCATCATAGATTGTGAAAACTGTACTATTTCAAATAATTGGACAGAAGTATTTATTGAAATGCTGGAAGAGATGTTATGCAGTAACTCCCCAGTGTATTTCATAGGAACATAGAAACATAGAAAACCTACAGCATAATACAAGCCCTTCGGCCCACAAAGTTGTGCCAAACATGTCCCTACCTTAGAAATTACTAGGCTTACACATAGACCTCTATTTTTCTAAGCTCCATGTACCTATCTAAAATTCCCTTAAAAGACCCTATTGTATCTGCCTCCACCACTGTTGCCGGCAGCCCATTCCACACACTCACTACTCGCTGAGTAAAAAACTTACCCCTGACATCTCCTCTGTACCTACTCCCCAGCACCTTAAACCTGTGACCTCTTGTGGCAACCATTTCAGCCCTGGAATGAAGCCTATGACTATCCACATAATCAATGCCTCTCATCATCTTGTACACCTCTATCAGGTCACCTCTCATCCTCCGTCGCTCCAAGGAGAAAAGGCCGAGTTCACTCAACCTGTTTTCATAAGGCATGCTCCCCAATCCAGACAACATCCTTGTAAATCTCCTCTGCACCACATTTCCACATCCGTCCTGTTGTGAAGCAACCAGAACTGAGCACAGTACTCCAAGTGGGGTCTGACCAGGGTCCTATATAGCTGCAACATTACCTCTTGGCTCCTGAATTCAATCCCACGATTGATGAAGGCCAATACACCGTATGCCTTCTTAACCACAGAGTCAACCTGCACAGCTGCTTTGTGCGTCCTATGGACTTGGACCCCAAGATCCCTCTGATCCTCCACACTGCCAAGAGTCTTACCATTAATACTATATTCTGCCATCGTATTTGACCTACCAAAATGAACCACTTATCTGGGTTGAACTCCATCTACCACTTCTCAGCCCAGTTTTGCATCCTATCAATGTCCCACTGTAACCTCTGACAGCCCTCCATACTATCCACAACACCTCCAACCTTTGTGTCATCAGCAAACTTACTAATCCATCCCTCCACTTCCTCATCCAGGTGGTTTCACTCAAACAAAATTGGACCAAGTCTGGAGGAATTCCTCCACTCATGATTTAAAATTAACAGCAACGGTTTGTTAGTTTTCGTTAGTGTTAGCCATGTAATCTTACCACAATTACATAAAGTAATTTAAAAGTCTCTGCCAACTGTTCTAATTATCAGCTAGAAGCATAACGGAATAAAAAAAAAGACACACAGGAACAGGCCCTTTGACCCTTAAGGGTTATGCTAACCATCAATCTCTCATTTACACTTATCCTATTCAGTGCTGTGCAAAATGTCTGAGGCACATGTACAGCAGACAACTAGGGAACTAAGAATTTTGCACAGTACTAAGCTTGTCAACGTGAAGCGGAGAGTGAGTTTGAAAATCTGACAGGAACAAAGGATGTTGGGAATGGCAAGAGTGGAGCTCCACTGAAGGGGTGTGGGACAGTTGAGTGAGAAGGAGTACCAGGGTGGTGAGAGGCACAGCTGCAGACATACCCAGCCCTGAGCCACCAGGCCAAGTCAGTTGATTTCAAGCAATTGGTTTATTGATCACTAAACAGTGTCTCCCTTTCCCTCTCCCTGTCCCATTCCTACTCTCAGTTTGTAGTAGAGACCCATATCAGAATTAGTTTATCATCATGGAGGGCTATGGTCCCAATGCAAGTTGAAGGGTGTAGGTAGTTTAAATGGTTTGGCATAGACTAGATGGGCCAAAGGGGCTTTTTCAGTGCTGTACTGTATAGCTACTGTATAATATGGAACTACTTTATGGTGTAGGGACACGTCATTGCATGCGCCATTAGGCACATATTGAGCATGTGTTATTAGACGCATATTGATCTGTACGTGTGTGTTCAGTTCGGTTTCAGTCAGTAAACAACCCTGTTAACTTAGCTCCCATCTCCAGGGTTTTTATTTATAGTTTTGTTGTGTAATCTGGCCACATACACAACAAATTGGCGACGAGGTTAATGAAACTACATCGTATCAGAACGCTGTGTTTTAATTGATAACGACACTCGGAAGAAGAGCACAAGGTACGAGACAAGGCAGAGTGAGGTTGCGAGGTTGAAAGGAAATGGAAGCACAGCCGCAGGTCAGGAACGTCAGGAGACCAAGAGACACAGTCGGAGCCACAGCACGGCCAGCTGAGACCACAGCGGCGCTGACCCCCAGGGGCTGAGGGTCTGCCTGCCCTAGAAGGGAGATACAAAGAAGTGACACACACATCTAGATGGAGTGCACTCATAGTGCTAGCAAAAAGGACACTTGAGTCGAAAAGGAAAATGAGGGGAGAATGGGGCTTAATAACATAACAAAGATGGCGACGATTGGAACGATTACAGCATTTGATACTGGCATTGAAGACTGGGCAACTTACATTGAAAGAGTGGAGTTATATTGTGAGGCTAATGGTGTTGATGAAAAGAAAGCCAGCGTCTTAATCAGTATTATGGAAGCAAAAACATACGGGCTGCTACGGAGCTTGTTAACCCCTGAAAAGCCAGCTGACAAAACGTTCAAGCAAATAGTAGCCACCCTCCAACAGCACTTAAACCCCAAACCACTGGTTATTGCTGAAAGATTTAAATTTCACAATCGGAATCAGAGCAAAAGTGAAAGCATTCCTGAATATTGTACTGAATTGCGCAAATTATCAGAACATTGTCAATTTGGAGCTGGTCTATCGGACACATTGAGGGACAGCTTAGTGTGTGGCATGCACTGTGAAACCACACAGAAGAAGCTTCTGTGTGAAAGAGACCTTACATTTGAGAAGGCACTGAACATTGCAATATCAATGGAAACAGCCGCACGAGATGCTTCCGAGATACAACAAAAATCTCTGGAATATGCTACAAATAAAATGTCACTGAACGGAAATGAAGGAAAGAAATGTTACCATTGTGAGAACAGGTCACATGACCCAGATGACTGATGGTTTAAAGACAAAGAATGCAGAAACTGTGGCAAACAGGGCCACACTGGCAGAGTATGCAAAGCTAGTAAACAGCAGAAAAAGGTCAAAATACAGAGAAACAAGAAACCCCAGAAAGGAAAGTACAACAAGGTACACAAAATGAATGAAGGCAGTTCTGATGAAAACAAATCTGATGAAAGTGAATTGTCTTGTCTGCAACTTCACAACATGAAAGAGACAAATGATCAAAGAGTAATATGGATCACTCCACAAGTGGTGGGCGTGAGACTGAAAATGGCGTTGGTCACAGGCTCAGCTTTAACAGTGATCTCTGTACACGACTACAAATGACTGTTTATTCAAATACCTCTGAAACGAACTAAGCTACTGCTAGAAACTTACACAGGACAGAAAGCGCATCCCAAGGTACTTTGCACTATATATGGTCAGGTCTTCTGGTCCTCATTGGTATCTTCCTGAATGGTGGCATCTGTTAGTCTCGCGAGACCATGGATCTGTGCCTGGAAAGTCTTGCTTCAGTCTGTGTTAGAGCAGCGTCTGTTGTGGCTGTGGAGGCCCACACGGGAGTGACAGTCTCGGCTGCAGCGACTGCACTTGAAGGCGCTGTCGTCCAGTGTTGTCTTGGTGCTGTTTTTCCGACGAGTGCGCTTTTCTTCAGCAGCAAGCCTCAGCTTCTCCTCTCCTCTTTTTAGACCTCTGCGTAGTTCCAGCCTCCAGTGAGAGTGATCGCTTGCGATGTCCTCCCACCTCTCGACGTTCATTTTCAGTGACTCCATGTCTTTCTTGCAAACACCTCTGAAACGAAGATGGGGCTGCCCTTGTGCTCTCTCGCCGGAGGCCAGTTCCCCGTACAGCAGGTCCTTCGGGATCCTCCCGTCATGCGGTGTACGTGGCCCAGCCAGCGGAGACGGCATTGTTGGAGCAGGGTGAAGAGGCTGGGTATCTGGGCGCAGGCCAGGACTTCATTGTTGGTGACTCGGTCAGTCCACGTGATGTCCAGGATGCATCTCAGGCTGAGAAGGTGGAAGGCGTTGAGACGGCGCTCTTGTCTGTAATATAGGCTCCAGGTCTCGCTGTCGTAAAGCAGTTTGCTGAGGACGCAGGCCCTGTAGACTGCAACCTTGGTGTGCATCGTCACCTTTCTGTTCTCCCAGACTCTCTTTTTCAGCCTGGCGAATGCTCAGGCTGCTTGTCCAATCCGTCTATTGATCTCGGGGTCTAGGGAGAGGCTGTCCGTGATGGTGGAGCCAAGGTATGTAAATTCATGAACTACTCTCCAGCTCATAGTTGTTGATGGTAATGGCGGGGGGTGCTCAACGCCTTGGCCCAACACGTTGGTCTTCTTCAGGCTGATGGTCAAGCTGAAGTCCTGGCAGGTTCTTGAGAAGCTGTCCATGAGGCATTGCAGTTGCTCTTCAGAGTGTGTTGCCAGTGCCACATCGTCTGCAAACAACACGTCCCTGATGAGCACTTCATGAACCTTGGTTTTTGCCCTCAGCGGGGACAGACTGATGTGGTCCGATCTGGTGTGGAAGTAGACACCATCAGTTGATGTTCCAAAGGTGTGCTTCAGCATGACTGTGATGAAGATGCCAAACATGGTGGAGGCAAGCACACAGCCCTGCTTCACACTGCAGCGGATGTTGAAGACCTCCGAAGAAGAGCCATCGAACTGAACGTTCCTGAATATTTACAGCAAAAACAAGGACATAATTAGGCTGCCTTCACAGACTGACATTCGGAATAAAATTCGGAAAAGGCAAATGAGACCTACTTCGGAGAGGGTGTAGAGCCCACATTGGTTTTCACTTCTGATTTGATTGGACATTGCCATCGCTGGTTGGTCTTGACAGGGCATTCTGCATAAGTGCACTTGTATCCCTACTATTAATGCAACTGATGACGAGCTGTACGATAAGAAAAATATGATCAATCAAAGCTGGAAAAAATATGAACTATACAAATGTGGCAAAAGGGAACAATGTAAAGCTTGGACTATGTTTTCCATAACTATCACAATGATTGTTTACTAATAATGTGTATAAAATTCCAGACTTTTGAATTACTGTACTTTCACTTGGTCCCTCTGCGCTTTGCCTTTGTTTGAATTCTGAGCAGTGGCCTGTGCTTTTAAACTTTTGTAAATGAAAATTTCATTTTAAAAAAAAGGTAACATGAGGGGGAACTTCTTTACTCAGAGAGTGGTTGCCGTGTGGAACGAGCTTCCAGCAGAAGTGTAGAGGCAGGTTCGATTTTGTCATTTAGTAAAAAATTAGATAGGTATATGGACAGGAAAGGAATGGAGGGTTATGGGCTGAGTGCAAGTAGATGGGACTAGATGAGAGTTAGAGTTCGACATGGACTAGATGGGCCGAGATGGCCTGTTTCCGTGCTGTAATTGTTAGATGGTTATATGGTTATAAGGGTAAGAGTAAAGCCACAATGACCTAAGGAGATAAAACAGAGCAACTGAACCTCTATGTACTGAAAAATGGAGGACCACCATTGCTGGGACATGAATGGCTCAGAAAAACCCAGCTGGATTGGCACACCATCAAGGCACTAGATGTGTCAACAAAGGAGGGCAGCTTGGCGGGGAAGATGTCCGCAGCTCTCCTCTCACCCATTGTCGACTAGTACAACGACAAGGAGGAGCTAGACAGCGTCGACGATGAGGATGAATGCATTATCCGTGGCCGTGACTCAGGTGAAGATATAGAGGATGAAAGGGAGACAGATATTGCCAATAAGCAGGATGATGAACATGACCTGGAAGTAAAATAGCAGATGTACCAGGAGAAATTGACATCTTCAAAAGATTACAGGAAGGCACTTTGCAGGAGTATCAGAAAAGGATGAAGAAACTAGGTCAAAAATACAAGAAAAGAATATGAAATGCAGAGCTTTTTCTGCAACTGGAGACAGAACAAGTGGAAAGGAATTATATTAAAGAGACAAAAGCAGCAGTGAAGGAATTTGAAGACAAAAAGATTGAGTTAGAAGAAAAGAAAATGATGATTGAGAATGAGAGGCTAACAATGGAACTCACAGGAGATTCTATGGAGGTAAAGCCAATAATGACAGGAAACTAAGGAGGAGACCTAATTACCCTGTTCCAATTACAGACAAAAGACGAAAACCTGGATCTGCGTGGTCAAATTACTTGTTAACAGATGAATAGATAATGGAAGATCTGCGAACTCTCAAAAAGCTTAAATCTCTGAAAAGACCAGCATCTCCGACTTCTCCTGAACAATCTCCTTGGGAAAGATCCATGAAAATTGGTCATCCCTTAAAAGCTCTTGGACAAAATCAATTCCATTCAAACAGAACAGCTTTTGCACAAGGTAAATCTTGAACCAATCATTTCCTCCATTGAGAATCATACACTTAATCCTTTGCAGGGAAGTTTCATTTGCACATACATATTTTGAATTCTCAGCCAATGTGTCTTGTTTTGCACAGAGAAGTAGGGAAACAGCATCAAAACAGAGGTGAATTCTGGCAACAAACTGTAAGGTTTCTATTGTTGTATTTTCACACTTGTGCTGAATGTGCGTCTGAAGGAAATCTCCCTCTGGAGCCAGGTACGCAATCTTTTCTTGCACTGTGCACAACTTGGATTTTTCATACATAAAATCCTCCAAACAATTCAGAAACAGTGCATAGAGTGCAGACACAAGAAAAGCTACAGATGCTGGAAATTCAAGCAACACACACAAAATGCTGATGGAACGCAGCAGGCCAGGCAGCATCTATAGGAAGAAGTACAGCCAACGATTTGTGTCGAGACCCTTCGTCAGGACTAACAGAACAAAGGGATAGTGAGAGATTTGAAAGTGGGAGGGGAGGGGAAGATGCAAAATGATAGGAGAAGACAGGAGGGGGAGGGATGAAGCCAAGAGCTGGGAAGTTGATTGGCAAAAGGGATACAAGGCTGGAGAAGGGGGAGTATCATGGGATGGAAGGCCTTGGAAGAAAGAAAGGGGGAGGGGAGCACCAGAGGAAGATGGAGAACAGG
Source organism: Mobula hypostoma (assembly GCF_963921235.1). Taxonomy (NCBI): domain Eukaryota; kingdom Metazoa; phylum Chordata; class Chondrichthyes; order Myliobatiformes; family Myliobatidae; genus Mobula; species Mobula hypostoma. The sequence goes on along the minus strand of NC_086097.1, from coordinate 235,423,914 downwards.
CAAGGAGTTATTTTGAGAGGGGAAAGAGAGAGAGAGATAGATAGAAAAATAAATAAATAAATAAATAAATAAGGTTGGGGTAAGAAGGGGAGGAGGGGCATTAACGGAAGTTAGAGAAATCAATGTTCATGCCATCAGGTTAGAGGCTACCCAACGGAATATAGGGTGTTGACAGACCTACGCTCTGTCCGCCTGAGGAAGCAGGATCTCCCAGTGGCCACACATATTAATTCCACGTCCCATTCCCATTCTGATATGTCAATCCATGGCCTCCTCTACTGTCGAGGTGAAGTCACACTCAGGTTGGAGGAACAACACCTTATATGCCATCTGGGTAGCATCCAATCTGATGGCATGAACTTTGATTTCTCTAACTTCCGTTAATGCCCCTCCTCCCCTTCTTAACCCATCCCTACTTATCTCTCTCTCTCTCTCTCTCTGTCTCCCTCTCTCCCCCTTTCTCTCCCTCTCACAATAACTCCTTGCCTGCTCTCTATCTTCCTTTGGTGCTCCCCTCCCCCTTTCTTTCTTCCAAGGCCTTCCATCTCATGATCCTCTCCCTTCTCCAGCCTTGTATCCCTTCTGCCAGTCAACTTCCCAGCTCTTGGCTTCATCCCTCCCCCTCCTGTCTTCTCCTGTTATTTCACGTCTCCCACTCCCCCTCCCACTCTCAAATCTTTTACTATCTCTTTTTTTCCATTAGACCTGATGAAGGGTCTCAACCTGAAACTTTGACTTTACTTCTTCCTATAGATGCTGCCTGGCCTTCTGCGTTCCACCAGCATTTTGTGTGTGTTGCATAGAGTGCAGTCTCATTTTCTTGACCAAGATTTGTTTTTTGAACTTCAGACAGATAGCACTGCAGGTATCCAACCTGTCCACCAAAGGTACAGAGATGCTGAGTTTTCTCTTGCATGTGCTGGTGTGTATGTGATAGTAATGTGAGGTCCTCCACAAAGTCAAGGTCTTCGAAAGTAGAGAACAGGGTCCACTTAAAGTCTCTTGGCTTTTCTTTCATTGTTTGCTTCATAGTCTAGGCAATCACCAGGTTAAACAATATCACCAACATCACAAAACCTTGCCTGATTCCTGTTTTCACTTCAAAGCTCAAATTGCAGTCCCCAACTGTGCAGCTGAAGTTAGCATTGAAACTCTGGATAAGCTGGACAATTTTGGAAGAGATTCCATATGATCTGAGAATTCGCCAGAGGCTCTCCCTGTGGATGCTATCAAAAGTCTTTTCAGAATCCACGAAATTCAGATAAAGTTTTCTCTGCCACTCTATTTAGTGTTCTATGATGTCATACAGCATGACGATCTGGTCGACATAGTCTCTGTTCTTCCTGAGCCAGCTTGCACTTTCCTGAAGCACTCATCAGCAGCATCAGTAATCCATCGGACAATGACTCTGATGGGAATCTTGCTGGGCACTGACAAAAGTGTGATGTCACACCAGTTGTTGCAATCACTTAGTGCTCCTTCCTTGGAGATCCTAACAAAAACTCCTTTAATCTTTCGTTGTTTGCCTCATAACCCAGTCAATCACCAGGTTGACATTCATTCCAACATGTCAGCCATGGCCTCCTCAAATGCCACAATGAGGCCACACTCAAGCTGAAGGAGTAACACCTTACATTCTGTCTGGGTAACCTCCAACCTCACGGCATGAACATCGATTTCTTGAACTTCAGGTAATTGCCCCGCCCTTCATCACTCTCTGTTCCTGTCTCCCTCTCTCACCTCACCTCCTTACCTGCCCACCACCTCCCTCTGGTGGTCACCCCCTTCCCTTTCTTTTATGGCCTTCTACTCTGCCCTATCAGATTCCTCCTCCTCCAGCCCTTTATCTCCTTTACCAATCAATTTCCCAGCTCTTTATTTCACCCCTCCCCCTCTCCCAGTTGCACCTATCTTCTCCCCCCACCCTCTTACTTCGACTTCTCATTTTCCTTCCAGTCCTAATGAAGGGTCTCAGCCCAAAACTTTGAGACTTACTCCTTTCCATAGATGCTGCCTGGTCTGCAGAGTTCCTCCAGCATTTTATGTTTATGGCTTTCCAGCATCTGCAGATTTCTTCTGTCTGGAATAACTCCTTATGTCCAGTTCTTGGGTACTTGCCCCTATTCCCAGATTATAGTGAATAGTGGTTGCAGGATGGCTGCTGCCACTTTTGGCTTGGCTTTGAACGGTCCGGTGTTCAACTTGTTATGTCCTGGGGTTTTGCTGTTCTTTAATGATTTAATAGCAGCAACAGTCTCTTCTTTCTTGGGTGGATCTGTGTTGATGGCAAGGTCCTCTGCAGCCTCTCTTATGTCAGGTTCTTCATCTGGTGGTGGTCTATTCAGTAATTCTCTGAAATACTCTGTTCATCACGCCTCTTGTTCTTTCACAGTTGTCAAAAGCAAACCGTTCCTATCTCTCATGGGACTATTGGATCGCGTCTGGAATTTGCCACATACCAATTTTGAAATCTTTTCCAGATCACCTCAATTGGCTATACTGCTTCAACATCCTCTGCAAAGTCTTCCATGTAGCCTCTCTTATCCTTTCTTTCAAGTCTTTTCACTTTTTTGTTAGCTTCAGCGTGTGCTAATTCAAGTTTCATGTTAATTCATGCTGATTTTGCATCTAACACTTTGTTTTTAATTTTCTATCTTTCTTATAAGACCATCCATGTTTCCTGCTGTATCCGTTCTTTGTTCTTTCCAGCTCTGTATCCTAGACAAGCCTCACTGTTCTCCTTGAAGGCTGAGAAACATTGTGTCAATGTTGTCTACTGACATATCTTCATCAAGGTCTTGCAAGACCTTGAATCTGTTCTTCAGCTGAATGGTGAAGGCAGATCTCAACTGGCATCTTTGAGATTCTCAACATCAAAATATGTTTGTACATGTGTTTTGGTCCCAGTACTTCTCAGCTTGAGTTTCATGAGTGTTACAAGGTGGTGATCACTTCCTGTATCTGCTCCTCTCTTCAATTTTACATCCCACAAGGATCGTCTCAACGTACCATTGACCATTAAATGGCCAATCATTGGGTCAGCACCATGTCAGTTTGTGAATTCCATGGTGTGGAAGGAAAGTCCCTCCTATGACCAGATTGTTCATGGCACAGGATTCCACCAGTCTCTCACCATTGTTATTCATCGTTCAATTTCCATGCCCATGACCCCAGTGAAGTGTGAGATGTTATTTCCTACTTTGGCATTTAGATCTCCCATGATGATGATTATAGTATGGTGTGGTATTAACTCTACCCCTCTTGTTCATAGAAGGTGTCCTTTCCTTTAATGTCACTGTCGTTACTTGGAGCGTAACACAGTCATGTTCACATGTTTCCCTTTCAGCTTGACTCTCATCAGCCTACTGTTGATTGGTTTCCAGTCCAGCAAGTACTTTCCGATGCCTTTCTCCAAAATGACAGCCACACTATTATGATGCTGATTATCTTCCCTTCCTGAGCATAAAACTGCTTCATCAGTTGCTGCCTTTTGTCCACCAGACCTTGTCCATCTGCCTTCACTGATGCCCAGTATATGTAGGTTGTAACGGTGCATTTCTGCAGATATTAGTGTTAGCTTGTCAGTGTTGTACATGGTTTGTATGCTCCAAATACTAATTTTGGTTTTGATCTTAGCTTTCTTCATCTTGCCAGCAGCTTCCTCTCGGTTTTCACCATTGTCAGCCATGCAAATCCCAGGTGGAGGCTCAGAACTACGATCGCTCACAGATATTGCAGGATTCTTCATTGTTGTTTCCATAATATTTATTTTACCAGTCAGGGTTACTAGCCCTGAGCTGAACCCCCGAACCTGGAGGACCTGTGGACCACTCTTTAACTGCCCTCTACCCTTTTACCTATTTGGCATGAGTAACACTGCCAAGAGTCAAAGAGCAAGATCCTGACTCCAGTCAAGATGACACTCCAGGCCATTAATGCATAGAAGCCTCCAAATCCTGTGACATAGCTGTGGACCTCTTGGAGGAAAGTTGTACATTAACCTCGGGAAAATATACCACTTTTAGAGCAGTGCTGCCAGGATAATCAAGGACACAACCCACCCAGCCAGCACACTTTTCATCCCTCTTCCCTCCGGGAGAAGGCTCAGGAGCTTGGAGACTCGTACGGCCAGATTTGGGAACAGCTTCTTTCCAACTGTGATAAGACTGCTGAACGGATCCTGACCCAGATCTGGGCTGTACCCTCCAAATATCCGGACCTGCCTCTCGGTTTTTTTTTGCACTACCTTACTTTCCCTTTTCTATTTTCTATTCATGATTTATAATTTAAATTTTTACTATTTACTATCGATTTGTACTCCAGGGAGTGAGAAGCACAGAATCAAATATTGCTGTGATGATTGTATGCTCTAGTATCAATTGTTTGGTGACAATGAAGTAAAGTATATTCCGGAGTATAAACCGACCCCTCATTTTCAAGGTTAAAAAAGTGACTTTTTCATGTTACGTTTGTATAAGCCGACCCATTTTGTAGAGGTTTTTGATTTAACCAGAAAAGATCACAAGATCTCACAGGCTGGTACTCAGCTTTGCCAGATCCGGAACCTGGAAATTTTGTGAACCAGTACCTGCTAAGAAAATAGGCCTGCACATTGTAGAGCGTTATAGGTGAATTCTTAATAAATAAATCAGGGAGGGAAATTTTGGATTAGGTCTCCAATGGTAAAGAATCCTCTGAAATGTAACCCCCGTGAAATCATGTATCACCCATTGTAATCTGGTTAAAACATGACACGGGGTGGCGGGATCAGTACGTGTGCTCAGTATTGAGTTTGCGACCACCATGTACAAAAGATTAAAATGAATGCGATATGATGCTGGCTTCAAGCTGAAAGTTGTTGATTTTGCTAAAAAAGTGAATAATTCTGCAGCCGCTAAGAAGTTTAGTGTAAACAAGAAACAAATGAGAGAGTGGAGAAAGGCAGAGGACACGCTGAGGGAAATGCCAAAGATGAAATGTGCAAACCGCGGGAAAATATGCCAGTGGCCAGAACTGGAAGAAAAAGTTTTATAGTGGATGAATCACCATCGATCGTCTGGATACATTGTTACCAGAGAAATGATTCGAGTTCAAGCGTTGAAATGGGATGAAAAACATCGTGAGGTCAGCGAAAATTCTAAGCTACGCAAAGTTGGTGCACCCAATTTATGAATAGACGTGATCTTGTGTTGAGACAGAAAACAAAGATTGCTCAGAAAATTCCCATGGGGTGTTGTTGTTTACATTCAAAAACGCTGCTGGATGGACGAAGCGGGTTGCTTGAAGTGGGTTAAAGAGTGTGGCGTCGACGTCCCGAAGGTTTTGGGAAGAAAAAGTTGCTACTTGTCTGGGACATGTTCAAAGCGCACTTGTCAGGTGAGACAAAAGCAGCATTGAAAGCTGAAAATACAGACATTGCAGTCATCCCCGGTGGTTTCATGTCCATGCTCCAGCCACTAAATGTGAGTTTAAACAAACCATTCAAAGAATTCATGCGTCGACAGTGGAACGAATTTGACTCAAAAACAGCCAATAAATACAATCTATCTTCCATGTATTTGTTTTTCCAAAGTTGGCACCCTCTGTATCAGCCGACCCCCTAATATTAGGACCAAAATTTAGGGTCAAATTCTCGGCTTATACACCGGAATTTACGGTAATAATCAGCCACAGGATTTGCATCTTAAACCTAAATTCTTTCAATATTTTGGTGGAATTGCCCTGATAGTTTTATGCCTTCAGGAATGCAGATTCATAATTTAATAATCCTGTCACTATGGTTTTGAAAAATACATAGAAACTAACTTTAAACTACTTTTTTAATAATAGAAGAATAGGAAATGAAGGAGATCTCTTAATCCTAAAATAAATTCATTGATTGTTTATAGTAGTGGATGTTTTAATAATTAAACTGTTCAAAACTTCTGGGAAAATTTAAGCACAGGGTAATTTCTAACAAAATACATAATTCCTTATTTTCAGCATCATTTTCTAATTAATCACCACTCAGTCAATTGTGATAACCTGCCAATGTTTGTACTTTGTTCCCTTGAGTAAGACCCATGCTCTGTTACTAATTAATGCACAGTAAATGTATTGCCAGAAGAACATAGAACCTCTTGGATGCTAGGACAGTGTGCACATGAGAATGGGTACTTGAGTTTCTACTGTAGCTCTCAACCTGGTCAAGCGAAAGAGAGACTTTCTCCTTCCGCAGCTGGCCAGGTAGGTCTTCAAATTAAATGGTGACCCCTGAGGACACATTGCTGTCACAGGGACTGTCCACAATAGCTTCTTTTGGCTGCCATTTGAATGCCATTTCAACACCCCCCACCCCACACTTTCCATTCCCATACTGACCTGTCCATTCTCACCCTTCTCTATTGTGAGGCCAAATTTCTAGATGAACAGAACATCATATTCCACCTGGGTAGTTTACAACACAATGGGCTGAATAGTGATTTTTCCACTTTCAGATAAACTCTTTGCTTCTTTCTCTCTCCTTCTGATTGACCCTGTTTATCCCACCCCCATCCCAGTTCCCCCTCACTCACTTTACATTCCCTTCCCCAACTGGTTCCATCTGCCCAAACCCCTCTCTTATGTGGTTCCATTTATTATCTTCCTTACTTAACAGACTCACAGTTGCAGCATATTGAGTCTCTATTTATCATGTTTCAAACATACACAGAATCTGTACTGTAATAACAACAACTTCTCATTCAATGTCAACAAGACCAAGGAACTGATTGTAGACTTCAGGAGAGGGAAACCAAAGGTCCATGAGCGGTAACCATCAGAGGATCTGTGGTGGAGAGGCTCAGTAACTTTAAATTCCTGGCTGTCACTATCTCAAAGAACCTGCCCTGGACCCATCATATAAATATTCTTGTAAACAAGGCACAACAGCACCTCTAATTCTTCAGGAATCTGCAGAGATTTGTCATGCTACCAAAAACCTTGGCAAACTTTGAAAGAGGTGTGGTGGAAAGTGTGCTGACTGCCTGCTTTATGGCCTGGTATGGGAACGTCAATGCGTTTGAGTGAAAAATCCTACAAAAGGTAGTGGATATGGCCCAGTACATCATGGGTAAAGCCCTCACAACTCTTGAGCACATCTGTATGAAACGCTGCCATAGCATCCATCATCAAAGATCCTCACCAACCAGGCTATGCTCTCTTCTCACTGCTGCCATCAGGTAGAAGGTGCAAGTGTCTCACGACTCGCACCGCCAGTTTTAAGAACAGTTACTACCCCTCAACCATCAGGCTCTGGCAAAAGAAGATAGCAACACTCATCTGGTGTTCCCACACTGATGGTCTCACTTTAAGGACTCTTTATCTTGTTGTTTCATTCTCATCATTTATTGCTATTTAGTTATATTTGCATTTGCAGTGTTTGTGTTCTTTGATTCTGTTTACAGATACTGTTCTATAGATTTGCTAAGTATGCCCGCAGGAAAAAGAATTCAGCCATGTGTATTTTCTTAGCTGCTGATAGAATGCTAGGCACTGCACTTACTCCTGAGTTTTGAGATTTCAGTCATTATGGGTGCTTTGAAGTCCTTAAAGGCTTTTACTGAGGTATCCCAGGACCATACCTAAATTCTGATGAAGGACCAGCTGAATTGAGAGGCAGTTTGGTTGTCTACCAGGCACACAGTGCATTAGCTACATAATCCTGAATTTATGCTTGTGCTAAAGGACACATGTAGCCAAATGAACAAGATCAGGAGCAATTGCCTAGCACTTCAGTAACTTATGCAGACTAACCTGCAAGCAATTGTGACATCAGAATGAGTGGGTTGACTCATGATTCAGGGAAAAAAAACCTACAAGTTTTATGTAATAACTCAGATAAGAATAAGCCCTAACCTATTTTTTCCAGAGTTTTCAACTGTATGCTAACTTTTGAAGTTTTTTAAGCCAGCTTCAATATTCTCATGTAGAAGCTGGTTTGATTTGCTTATCTATGAATAATGGAACTGAACACCCACAAACTTGTGGGTGGATGAAAGTGACATGTAGGTATTTCCCCAGGGAAGAAGACTTATCTCAAGTTCTTTCATATTTGCATTAAAGACTCGGAGGAGTCCAATTAAAAGAGACATCATTACATAATTTAAAATAACCGAATCACTCCTAATTGTATTGTATGATAAATTTCATTTTACTTCTTAATTTTATACTATGGTTTTCAGGAAATGTAATAATTACATTCTGCCAGCTTTGTCATTTTTTTATGTAAAGATTCAACAATCACAGCATATACTGTATTGTGGTTTGTCCTAAATTCTTGAGCTGCATACCTCTAAATATAGGTATCAACAAGGTTCAGAACATAAATTGTTTTCGCCCTCTTCTAGTCTAACAATCTGAAAAATGGTCAGTTTTCTATGATCCTGAACGTCCAAGTGAGATTCAATATATAGTGCTTTGAAAAAGTATTCAGCCAGCCACACAACTATTTTCACATATTACCCTTTTCATCTTCTAAATTTAAAATGTTGTGGCGAGCATTCGGTCCATGATGACAGATAAGAAGAGTTTGTTTATCTCAACTGCCGGTTTTATTACAACAAGTGCTAGAAGAGACAGAGCACCGGCACGGAGAGAAACCACTCAGTCACATACAGAGAGGGGAGGTGATTATTACACACCATGGTTACAGTCAGGGTGAATCGCAAACAGGCAAGGGAACAACCATATAGCCTGCTAAAAGGTAATAATAAATGAACCTGAATATCTCACCATATTTCCACACGTGCATTTTAAAATAAGACCAATAAGCAGTGCTGGCTGCTATTAATGCAAGGACGAGTTGTCGACCACACCCCCAAAGCACCACAATATATTGAAGTGGGATTTTTGAGATAATATACAAAACATTGTACACCACGTTTGCAGTGCAATCAAAGCAAAAAGTACAAAATACTGGTCTTAAGGTGTTATACTTAAATGCACGCAGCATAAGGAATAAAGTGGATGATCTTGTCGTACAGCTACAGATTGGCAGGTATGATATTGTGGCCATCACTGAGACCTGGCTAAAGGATGCATGTCTCTGGGAGCTGAATGTCCAAGGATACATGGTGTATCGGAAGGATAGGAGGGTAGGCAGAGGGGGTGGCGTGGCTTTATTGGTAAGAAATGATATCAAATTGTTAGAAAGAGGTGACATAGGAACGGAAGGTGCAGAATCTTTATGAGTTGAGCTAAGAAATAGCAGGGGTAAAAGGATGCTGATAGCAGTTATATACAAGCTTTGAAACAGCTGCAGGGATGTGGACTACAAATTACAACAGGAAATAGAAAAGGCTTGTCAGAAGGGCAATGTTATGATAATTGTGGGGGATTTTAACATGCGAGTGGATTGGGAAAATTAGGTCGGCACTGGATCTCAAAAGAGAGAATTTGTAGAATGTCTGCAAGATGGCTTTTTAGAACAGCTTATTGTTGACCCCACTAGGGGATCGGCTGTACTGGATTGGGTATTGTGTAATGAACCAGAGGTGATTAGAGAGATTGAGGTGAAGGAACCCTCAGGAGGCAGTGATCATAACGTGACTGAGTTCACTGTGAAATTTGAAAGAGAAACTGAAATCTGATGTGTCGGTATTTCAGTGGAGTAAAGGAATTTACAGAGGCATGAGAGAGGAACTGGCCAAAGTTTGACTGGAAAGGGACACTAGTGGGAAGGACGGCACAGCAGCAGTGGCTGGAGTTTATGCAAGAAGTGAGGAAGGTGCAAGACAGATATATTCCAAAAAAGAAGAAATTTTCGAACGGAAAAAGGATGCAACCGTGGCTGACAACAGAAGTCAAAGCCAAAGTTAAAGCAAAGGAGAGGGCATACAAGGAAGCAAAAATTAGTGGGAAGACAGACTGGGAAGTTTTTAAAAGCTTACAAAAGGAAACTAAGAAGGTCATTAAGAGGGAAAAGATGAACTATGAAAGGAAGCTAGCAAATAATATCAAAGAGGATACTAAAAGCTTTTTCAAGTATATGAAGAGTAAAAGGCAGGTGAAAGTAGATATAGGACCAATAGAAAATGATGATGGAGAAATTGTAATGGGAGAAAAGGAGATGGCGGAGGAACTGAACGAGTATTTTGCATCAGTCTTCACTGAGGAAGACAGCAGCAGCATACCGGACACTCTAGGGTGTCAGGAAAGAGAAGTGTGCGTAGTCACAATTACGACAGAGAAAGTACTCAGGAAGCTGAATAGTCTAAAGGTAGATAAATCTCCCAGACCAGATGGAATGCACCCTCGTGTTCTGGAGGAAGTAGCTGTGGAGATTGCAGAGGCATTAGCAATGATCTTTCAAAAGTCAATAGATTCTGGCATGTCACTCCGCTATTTAAGAAGAGGGCAAGAAAGCAAAAAGGAAATTTTTGACCTGTTAGCTTGACATCAGTGGTTGGGAAGTTGTTGGAGTCGATTGTCAAGGATGAGGTTACAGAGTACCTGGAGGCATATGACAAGATAAGCAGAACTCAGCATGGTTTCCTTAAAGGAAAATCCTGCCTGACAAACCTATTACAATTTTTTGAGGAAATTACCAGTAGGCTAGACAAGGGAGATAGTGGATGTTGTATATTTGGATATTTAGAAGGCCTTTGACAAGGTGCCACACATGAGGCTGCTTAACAAGATAAGAGCCCATGGAATTACGGGAAGGTTACATACATGGATAGGGCATTGGCTGATTGGCAGGAAACAGAGAGTGGGAATAAAGAGATCCTATTCTGGTTGGCTGCCAGTTACCAGTGGTGTTCCACAGGAGTCTGTGTTGGGGCCGCTTCTTTTTACGTTGTACATCAACGATTTGGATTATGGAATTGATGGCTTTGTGGCTATATTTGCTGATAATACAAAGATAGGTGGAGGGGTTGGTAGTGCTAAGGAAGCAGAGAGTCTGCAGATAGACTTGGATAGATTGGAAGAATGGGCAAAGAAGTGGCAAATGAAATACAATGTTGGAAAGTGTATGGTTATGCACTTTGACAGAAGAAATAAATGGGCAGACTATCATTTAAATTAGGAGAGAATCCAAAGTTCTGAGATGCAACGGGACTTGGGAGTCCTCGTACAGGATACCCTTAAGGTTAACCTCCAGGTTGAGTCGGTGGTGAAGAAGGCGAATGCAATGTTGGCATTCATTTCTAGAGGAATAGAGTATAGGAGCAGGGATGTGATGTTGAGGCTCTATAAGGCGCTGGTGAGACCTCACTTGGAGTACTGTGGGCAGTTATGGGCTCCTTATTTAAGAAAGGATGTGCTGACATTGGAGAGGGTACAGAGAAGATTCTCTAGAATGATTCCGGGAATGAGAGGGTTAACATATGAGGAATGTTTGTCTGCTCTTGGACTGTATTCCTTGGAGTTTAGAAGAATGAGGGGGGACCTCATAGAAACATTTCAAATGTTGAAAGGCATGGACAGAGTGGATGTGGCAAAGTTGTTTCCCATCATGGGGGAGTCTGGTATGAGAGGGCATGATTCAAGGATTGAAGGGTGCCCATTCAGAACAGAGATGCGAAGAAATTTTTTTAGCCAGAGGGTGATGAATCTATGGAATTTGTTGCCACGGGCGGCAGTGGAGCCCAAATCATTGGGTGTATTTAAGGCAGAGATTGATGTGTATCTGAGTAGCCAGGGCATCGAAGGTTCTGGTGAGAAGGCGGGGGAGTGGGACTAAATGGGAGAATGGATCAGCTCATGATAAAATGGCGGAGCAGACTCGATGGGCCGAATGGTTGACTTCTGCTCCTTTGTCTTATGTCAATTGAAAAGAAAAATTCAAAAACCTGTCAGTGATTTACTGAAAATTAAAAACCAAAATTGTATGGCTGGAACAGTATTCATCCCCATAGGAATTACTGTGCTTACTTTCCTCAGGTGCAGTACTATATATTACCTTACCAACTCACTCAAATTGTTGATGCAGTAAATTGGAGGATCATCTGAATGAATACCCCCTCTCTCTGTAATGTTCAATAGTAAGGTACATTTTCAACAGACCAAACCAAAATGAAGACAAAAGAGCATTCAAGGCAAGTCAGGAAAATGATAACAGAGAAGCATAAATCTGGGGAAGGGTACAAGACTGTCTCAAAGGCACTGAACGTAGTTCGGAGTTCAGTGCAATCCATCACGGAAAAGTGGAAAAACCATGAAACTGCCTAGGTCAGACCATCCTTCTAAACTTAGTCACCAGAGAAGAATTGCGCTTGGAAAAAAGGCTATTGTGATGCCAACGTTGAAAATGCCAACAGTCACTCTGAGTGAGCTGCAGAAATCAATGGCTGTAAGAACAAATGAGGTTCATAGCTCCACAACATCTAAGGCCTTGCCCAAAAAGGGTATTTATGGAAGAGTGGCAAGGAAGAAGACCTAGCTAAAAAAGCATATCATTGCTTTTGTGGCTCAAAAGGGTTGGGTAAGGAAGAGGATGGCAGCAGTGATAGGGGACTCTATAGTTAGGGGGTCAGACAGGTGATTCTGTGGACGCAGGAAAGAGACGCGATGGTATTTTGCCTCCCAAGAGCCAGGATCCGGGATGTTTCTGATCACGTCCATGACATCCTGAAGTGGGAAGGTGAACAGCCAGAGGTCGTGATAAATATTGGTACCAATGACATAGGTAGGAAAAGGGAGGAGGTCCTGAAAACAGACTACAGGGAGTTAGGAAGGAAGTTGAGAAGCAGGACCTCAAAGGTAGTAATCTCGGGATTATTGCCTGTGTCACATGACAATGAGTGTAGGAATAGAGTGAGGTGGAGGATAAATGCGTGGCTGAGGGATTGGAGCAGGAAGCAGGGATTCAAATTTCTGGATCACTGGGGCCTCTTTTGGGGCTGGAGTGAGCTGCACAAAAAGGAAAGGTTGCAATTGAATCTGAGGGGGACCAATATTCTGGCAGGCAGGTTTGCTAAGGCTATTGAGGAGAGTTTAAACTAGAATCACTGGGGGGGTGGGAACCAAACTGAAGAGACGGAGGAAGAGACAGTTGGCTCACAAATAGAGAAAGCTTGTAGACTGTGTGAAAGGGAGATAGGCGGATGATAGACAAGGGATTCGCTCAGACTGATGGTCTAATTAAATGCAACGAGTATTATGAACAAAGCGGATGAGCTTAGAGCGTGGATCACTACTTGGAGCTATGATGTTGTGGCCATTACAGAGACTTGGATGGCTCAAGGGCAGGAATGGCTACTTAGAGTTCCAGGCTTTAGATGTTTCAGAAAGGACAGGGAGGGAGGCAAAAGAGGTGGGGTAGCGGCCCTGTAGATCAGCGATAGTGTCATGGCTGCGGAAAGGAGGACGTCATGGAGGGATTGTCTACTGAGTCTCTGTGCATGGAAGTTAGGAACAGCAAGGTTTCGATAACTCTACTGGGTGTTTTTTATAGACCACCCAATAGTAACAGGGACATCGAGGAGCAGATAGGAAGGCAGATTCTGGAAAGGTGCAATAATAACAGGGTTGTCGTGGTGGGGGATTTTAACTTCCCCAACATTGATTGGCATATCCATAGAGCAAGGGGTTAAGATGGGCTGGAGTTTGTTAGGTGTGTTCAGGAAGGTTTCCTGACACAATGTGTAGTTAAGCCTACAGCAGGAGAGGCTGTACTTGATCTGCTATTGGGAATGAACCTGGTCAGGTGTCAGGTCTCTCAGTGGGAGAGCATTTTGGAGATAGCGATCACAATTCTATCTCCTTTACCATGGCATTGGAGAGGGATAGGAACAAACAAGTTAGGAAAGCATTTAATTGGAGTAAGGGGAAATATGAAGCTATCAGGCAGGAACTTGGAAGCATAAATTGGAACAGATGTTCTCAGGGAAATGTACGGCAGAAAAGTGGCAAATGTTCAGGGAATATTTGCATTGTGTCCTGCATAGGTACATTCCAATGAGACAGGGAAAGGAAGGCAGGATACAGGAACCATGCTGTACAAAGGCTGTTGAAAATCTAGTCAAGAAGCAAAGAAAAGCTTTACGAATGGTTCAATAAACTAGGTAATGACAGAAATCTTGAAAGTTATCAGGCTAGCAGGAAGGAGCTTAAGAATGAAATTCGGAGAGCCAGAAAGGGCCATGAGCATGCTTTGGCAAGCAGGATTAAGGAAAACCCCAAGGCAATCTACAGGTATGTGAAGAGCAAGAGGATAAGACATGAAAGAATAGGACTAATCAAGTGTGACAGTGGAAAAGTGTGTATGGAACCGGAGGAGATAGCAGAGGTACTTAATGGATACTTTGAATCAGTATTCACTACAGAAAAGGACCTTGGCAATTGTAGGGATGACTTACAGCAGACTGAAAAGCTTGAGCATATAGACATTAAGAAAGAGGATATGCTGGAGCTTTTGGAAAGTATCAAGTTGGATAAGTTACCGAGACCCAACGAGATATAACCCAGGCTGCTGTAAAGGCAAGGAGGCAGATTGGCAAGGGAGCAGATTGGCAAGGGAGCAGATTGCTGAGCATCTGGCAATGATCTTTGCATCATCAATGGGGACAGGAGTGGTTCTGGAGGATTCAAGGGTTGTACATGTTGTTCCCTTATTCAGGAGAAGGAGTTGAGATAGCCCAGGAAATAATAGACCAGTGAGTCTTACTTCAGTGGCTCGTAAGTTGATGGAGAACATCCTGAGAGGCAGGATTTATGAACATTTATGATTAGGAATAGTTAACATGGCTTTGTCAAAGGCAGGTTGTGCCTTACTAGCCTAACTGCATATTTTGAGGATATGACTAAACACATTGATGAAGGTAGAGCAGTAGATGTAGTGTATGTGGATTTCAGCAAGGCATTTGATAAGGTATCCCATGCAAGGCTTATTGAGAAAATAAGGAGGCATGGGATCCAGCTGGACCTTGCTTTGCGGATCCAGAATTAGGCTGCCCACAGAAGGCAAAGTGTGGTTGTAGATAGGGCACATTCTGCATGGAGGTTGTTGACCAGTGGTGTGCTTCAGGGATCTGTTCTGGGACCCCTTTTCTTTTTGATGTTTATAAATAACCTGGCTGATGAAGTGGAGGGATGGGTTAGTAAATTTGCTGATGACACAAAGGTTGGAGGTGTTGTGGATAGTGTGGAGGGCTGTCAGAGGTTACAACGGGACACTGATAGGATGCAAAACTGGGCTGAGACGTGGCAGATGGGTTTCAACCCAGATAAGTGTGAGGTGGTTCATTTTGGTAGGTCAAATAAGATAGCAGAATATAGTATTAATAGTCAGACTCTTAGCAAAATGGAGGATCAGAGGAATCTTGGGGTCTGTGTCCATAAGACACTCAAAGCTGCTGCTCAGGTTGACTGTGTGGTTAAGAAGGCATATGGTGCATTGGCCTTCATCAACCGTGGGATTGAGTTCAAGAGCCGAGAGGTAATGTTACAGCTACAGAGGACCCTGGTCAGATTGCACTTGGAGTACAGTGCTCATTTCTGGTCACCTCACTACAGGAAGGATGTGGAAACTATAGAAAGGGTGCAGAGGAGATTTACAAGGATGTTGCCTGGATTGGGTAGCATGGCTTATGAGAATAGGTTGAGTGAACTTGGCCTTTTCTCCTTGGAGCGACGGAGGATGAGAGGTGACCTGATAGAGGTGTATAAGATGATGAGAGGCATTGATCATATGGATAGTAAGTGGTTTTTTCCCAGGGCTGAAATGGCTAACACGAGAGGACACAGTTTTAAGGCACTTAGAAGTAGGTACAGTGGGGACGTTAGGGGTATGTTTTTTATGATGAGAGTGGTGAGTGCTTGGAATGGACTGCCGGCGATTTTGGTGGAGGCGGATACAATAGGGTCTTTTAAGAGGGTCCTGGATAGGTACCCGGAGCTTAGAAAAATAGAGGGCTATGGGTAACCCTGGGTAATTTCTAAAGTAAGTACATGTTCGGCACAGTATTGTGGGCCGAAGGGCCTATATTGTGCTGTAGGTTTCTTATGTTCCTATGTTGCCTGTAAAGACTTTGCAAAGCGTCACTTCGAAGATACTGTAAATATCTGGAAGAAGATATTAGACCATAAGACCATATTGTGATCGAATGAGACTAAAGAGGAAATTTTGTCCTGAACTCCAAGCAGTATGTGTGGCCTACATCATATACTGCTCATCAGCCGGATAAAACCATCACTAGTGTTAAAGTATGATGGAGGTAGCTTCATGCTATGGAGATACTCTTCAGCTGCAGGGACTGCAAATCCAGTCCCGATTGAGGGAAGATGAATGCTACTAGACAGTGATCTTGGATAAAAATCTGTCAGCCTCTGCCAGAAAGTTTAAACTGGGGAGGAATTTTATCTTCCAGCAGGACAACTACCCAAAGCATCTTGCCAGAGTGACCATGGAGTAGATTCAAATTAAGAAAATTGATGTCCATGAGTGGCCAAGTCAGAGTCCTGATCTTAACCTGATCTAATATCTCCATCAAGAGCTCAGGATTGCTGTCCACTGCCATTCCCCAACTCATCTGGCACAGCTTGAGCAATTTTGCAAGGAGAAATGGCCAAATTGTTCTCCATCACATTGTTCAAAGCTAATAATGACTTATCCAAAAAGCTGCGAGAGGTGGTTCAACTAAGTGCTGAGCAAAGAGGGATGAATATTTTTGAATTGCTGTCATTTCAGTTTTTCATGCTTTACAATTTGAGCCTTGGCTCTCACTTAGACATTGGAACTCTGGGTCCTGTGTTCCAGGCGGGGGGACTTGGTTCCCAAACTACATTTATTGTGCTAGGTTCTGATTCCCACACTCCCACTTACACTTCAAGGCTATCTATCTTCCAGGCCAACATCTCTTCTCACTGCTGATATCATCAAGTAGGTACAGGAGCCTTAGGTCACACACCTCCAGATGCAGGAACAGATATTACCTTCAACTATCATGCTCCTGAACCAACGTGGATAACTTCATTCACTTCAACACTGAAGAGGTTCCACAAACTATGTACTGACTTTTAATGACTCTACAACTTATGTTCTCAGTATTTATTTATCTACCTGTCTATTTATCTATCAATCTGTTTATTTATTTAGTTATTTGTCTATTTCTTTATCTCAATGGGTGCTGGTGTGAAGATACATCTCTACCAAAGGAGGTGTAAGGCACTCCTTCCCTCTGATAGCCTGCCGGTCACTCTTAGGGAAGGTGTGGCACCTGCTTAGCTCCCCGATCAGGGTCACGTGAAACCATGGGAGCAGGTGGTGGATGGTCGTATGAGCAGCTGATGCACATCACCAGTCCTGGTTATGCGATCACTGACGCCAGGCAGGCAATCTCCGAAGAGTTTTGATGATTGGTGGGGTCACCCGTCTTGTGAAGACACTGCCCAGATGAAGGCAATGGCAAACCACTTCTGCAGAAAAATTTGGCAAGAACAATCATGGCCATGAGACCATGATGGCCCAGGTCATATGTCACGGCATATTGTGGTCGTGATGATTTATCTCAGCCTCTTTATTTGGACTTTTTGTTTGTGTATTTTATATTTATTTGCACAGTTTGTCTTCTTGAGCACATTGTCAGTGCTTTTTCCTATGCTGTATATTCCAGATTGAATAGAGATGGGAGTGGATATTGGACCATAGGAAAATGAGGCTAGAGAAATAATGATGGGGGACAAAGAGATGGCAGTTGAACTAAATTATTATTCTGCATTAGTCTTCACCGTGGAAGACACTAGCAGTGTGCCAGATATTGAAGGGTGTGAAGGAAGAGAAGTGAGTGCAGTTACTACTACAAGGGAGGAGGTTCGCAAAATGCTGCAAGACTTAAGGGTACATAAGGCAGCCACAGCAGAGGAACTGCACACTATGGTTCTGAAAGAGGCAGCGGTAGAGATTGTGGAGGCATTAGTAATGATCATTCAAAAATCATTGGACTCTGACATGGTGCCGGAGGACTGGAAAATTGCAAATGTCGCTCCACGCTTTAAGAAAGGAGGAAGGCAGCAGAAAAGATATTATAAATCAGTTAGCTTGACCTGAGTGGTTGGGAAGATGTTGGAGTCAATTGTTAAGGATAAGGTTGTGGACTACTTGCTGACAGAGGATAAGAGAAGACAAAGTTAGCATGGTTTCCTTAAGGGAAAATTTTGCCTGATGAATCTGTTGGAATTCTTTGAGAAGATTACAAGTAGAAGGAGATCCGTGGATATTGTATATTTGTACTTCCAGAAGGCCTCTGAGAAGATGAAACACATGAGGCTGCTTACCAAGTTGAATCCGTTGTATCACAGGAAAGTTACTGGCATGGTTAGCACATTAGCTGATTGGTAGGAGGCTGTGAGTGGGAATAAAAGGATCCAGTGACCTGTGGTGTTCTCCAGATGTCGGTGTTGGAACGGCTTATTTTTACGCTGTGTATAAATGATTTAGATGATGGAATAGGTGGCTTTGTTGCAAGTTTACAGATGATACAAAGATTGGTGGAGGGGCAGGTAGTGTTGAGGAAACAGGGAGGCTGCAGAAGGAGTTAGTAGTCAAGTTAGGAGAATGGGCAAGAAAATGGCAAATGAAGTACAATGTTGGAAAATGTGTGGTCATGCACTTTGGTAGTAGACATAAATGTGCAGACTATTTTCTAAATGGGGAGAAAATGCAAAAATCTGAGTTGCAAAGGGACTTGGATTCTTTGTGAGGACACTCTAAGGGTTAACTTGCAGGTAGAGTCAGTGGTGAGGAAGGCAAATGCAATGTTCGCATTTATATCAAGGGGTCTAGAATACAAGAGCAGGAATGTGATGCTGAGGCTTTATCAGGCACTGGTGAGCCTCACCTGGAGTAT
Organism: Mobula hypostoma; assembly: GCF_963921235.1. NCBI lineage: Eukaryota > Metazoa > Chordata > Chondrichthyes > Myliobatiformes > Myliobatidae > Mobula > Mobula hypostoma. The sequence goes on along the minus strand of NC_086097.1, from coordinate 235,405,105 downwards.
TGTGAAAAGTTTTGGGCTCCTTATCTAAGTGCTGGCATTGGAGAGGGTTCAGAGGAGGTTCATAATGATGATTCCATGAATGAAAGGGTTATCATGTGAGGAAAGTTTGATAGCTTTGGGTGTGTACTCGCTGGAATTTAGAATGATGGCAGGGATCTCATTGAAACCTTTTGAATGTTGAAAGGTCTAGACAAAGCAAAAGTGGAAATTATGTTTCCCATGGTGGGGGAGTCTAGGACAAGAGGGCACAGCCTCAGGATAGAGGGTCGTCCATCTGAAATAGAAATATGGAAAAATTTGTTTAGCCAGAGAGCAGTGAATTTGTGGAATTTGATACCACAGGCAGCTGTGGAGGACAGGTCGCTGGGTGTATTTAAGGCAAAGAGTGATAGGTTTGTGATTGGACATGGCATCAAAGGTTACAGGGAGAAGGCCGGGGAGTTTTGTCCTGTCATCTGCCTGCCATTCCTGACAGTCTGACTACACGCTATCTTTGCTCATTTACCATCCGTCCTATCCTGCATCCCCTCATTCCGGTTCCCATCCCCTGCCAAATTAGTTTAAACCTCCCCAGCAGCTCTAACAAACCTGCCCGCGAGAATATTGGGTTCAGGTGCAACCTTTTGAGCAGGTCATACCTCCCCCAGTAGAGATCCCAATGATCCAAGAACCTGAAACTCTACCCCTGCACCAATTTCTCAGCCACACATTAATGTGCTGAATCATCCAGTTTCAGCCCTTATTGGAGTGTGGCACAGGCAGCAATCCAGAAATTACTACCCGGGAGTTCCTGCTTCTCCGCCGCTTTCTACCTAGTTCCCTAAATTCTCTTTTCAGGACCTCTTTGCTTTTCCTTCCTATATTATTAGCACCAATATGTACCAACATATCTGGCTGTTCGCCCTCCCTCTCCAAAACAATGTGGGGGTGATCCCTAGCCCTGGCACCTGGGAGGCAACATACCGTTCAGTTGCTCCATTCACGTCCACAGAATCTCCTGCCTGTTCCTCTGACTATTGAGTCCCCTACCACTACCACTCCCCTCTTCTCCCTCTCTACCTTCTGCACAGCAGACCAAGGCTCAGTGCCAGTAATCTGGTCTCCATGGCATTCCCCTGGGAGGTCATCCGCCACAACAGTATCCAAATCAGTACACTTATTATTGAGGGGGATGGCCACAGGAGAAACATGAGACATTCATTATAAACATTGAGAATTTCTACAGGTGCTGGAAATCCACACACAAAATGCTAGAGGAATTCAGCAGGTCAGACAGCATCTATAGAAATGAGCAAGCCGTCGACGTTTCGGGCCAACACGTGAAGAAAGGTCTCAGTTCCAAACGTCGACTGTCTACTCAGTACCCATCATAGCTTTTAGTGTTAACAAATGAAGGTGCATTTGGATTAGCCATACACTCATGGCCAATTTAATTATGCTTCTCATGCTATAAAGCTTATTGTCCGGCTTTATATCAGCTATCTGTTGAAGATCTTCTGTAGAGATGCATGGAATAAAGGAATTGCTTGCATCAAATATTCAGTTTAAACCATAACAAAAGCAAGACTCAGCTTTCTTCAATAGAAGTCAGCTCTACTGTAACAAAATCTTAACTAAGACTGCCCATGAATTAAATGAAATTCAGGTTCTGATGACTGATATATCAACTGCACCAATGCTTCGAGCTCTTTGCTTCTAGTCTATTGTTGCCTTGCCACACAATAGACAGACAATCTCTCAATCCGGTTGAATGCAGTCACTGAACAAATTTGAAAACAAAAATCATATTTCGGGATCCATGATGGAATTCTGCAGGATCTTAGAGAACTGTATACTTTCAGGTTTCCTGCTTTCCTCTTTCATGCTGTGGTTATTAGCATGACCGTTTCTTCAGGGTGTAGATGAACAAACCTTTGGTTACTAAGGTAACAAAGGTGCTGAATGAATTACTTTCAATCAAGTTTAGAAAGGGAATTACATTTGTGCAAAATTCTACAAGCTTGAACAGAAATCCTTTTAGGCTAATTGATAATATAAACGAAGTGTATACATTGAGAAGATTACATGATAAAATTTCTGATAGCAATATAAGAAAATAAGATATGCCATGGAGAGCATTCTAACTGGTTGTATCACCCCCTGGAATAAAGGGCCTGTTGCACAGGACTGGAAAAAGTTGCAGAGGGCTGCAAACTCATCCAGCTCCATCACAGGTACCAGCCTCCCCAGCACTGAGGACATCTTCAAAAGGCAATGCCTCAAAAATGTAGCATCTATCATTAAGAGCTCCTTCACCCATAGACTTGCCCTCTTCTATCAAGAAGCAAGTACACCCACTCAGAATTTTAGGAAAACTTCTTCCCCTCTGCCATCAGAACATACAGTATGTCAGTGATGATAATCCTGATTCAGATTCTGAAACTGTTCAACTCAAGTAGATCACTTCTCTTCCTATTGTGTCGAATCAACACTGTAAGTAACTAATGTGAAACAACCAGCAATGAGCTCCAACATTTATGTGCACATTATAAACTGGGTTAAAGTGTAATAGGCCATTTTTCTCTTAAAAGTTTGCTAAGTTGAAATATTTGTTAATATACTGCCACTTTAAGTTTATGCCAGTGTAAGTTCTGTTATTTCCTGAAAAACAATAACTTTTGCATGGGGACTATTTACATAGCATTCTCCATAACTTGTGTTCCCTCAATGGAATATTCCAACTTTCCTGTTTGGATGAGCCCAAAGCATACCGACCCTAGATATGTATGGATTAGTAGATCTGGCTGTCTCACCATACCCATGCATCACTGAGTCACGAGGCTGTTAGCCAGGGATAGCTAACAAACCTAAATTGCTATGAGCCATGGTGAGTGGGTTACACAGCATTTAATATAATTATTATGGCTGCTAACAAATAAAAATCAGATGGACAGTGGTGAGAAAGTATTAAGAAAATAATTGTATTTACATGGATATCAAAATTTCAGTGGCGAACAAGACATGCTTCAGAGGCTATATTAGAATCAAACTAGGACTTCTACAGTGTAAAAAAACTGCAGAGCACTGAGCCACATTTTGTGGTAATGTCCAACATTAATGACTTGACATTTGGAGACAAGCTAAATGTAAATAAAGTTACTTAAATTTTAATTTATCTATAAAAAAATTCCTATAAAGTATGGTTCCTAAATATTTTTCCACAGAGTTTAGGTACAAGTGTGAATCATATTCCAATCACATCTCATGGTATCAGCAAGGGCTAATATGTCCTGATAAATTTTTGATAAAAATTTATGGGCCGAGAAGAAAATTGCACAATGCATCAATTTCATTGGATTCAGCAATGACAGGGGGAAACCTATTAGTGAATTTTATTTCAGCATAGAATAAGGGAAATAAAAAGGTAAAGCAAAAGAAATAAAAGAAAAGACAAATACAAACAAGTAAACTAATTAAAATAATAAATCTTGAGGCACTTTGTAAAAGAATGGAGATGGATAAGTATGCTTAATTACAGATGAAGCAAAGTGTAAGTGTGTTTATCCTTTTAAGACAGGTTAAGGAAGCAGAAAGAGAATACTGAAAGAATTCAGCAATTCAAATGGCATCTGTCCAACCAAAAGTCTGGAGTTTAGCCATCTTGTGCTTAGCTCCTGGTAGGGTCACCCATGGCAGTATGGTCAAGGTCAAATTTCTGGACAAAGAGTGATCAAACCAAACCAAGATTTCAACACTAGCAGAAGATAATGGTAAGGAGTCCCCCGGTTGCTTTGTATTCCATGCCACTGGACCCTGATCTTGATCTTCTGTCCCATAATTTGTGGGATTCGTATCAGGAGCCATATACACCAACATCAGGGGTTTCCACTAAACATGGTATATATCAAAGTTACACTGGAAGATCCCTACAAATTCTCTGGAAATATATTCATAAACCAAATAGTTGAATACTTTTCATTACAGCATGTTTACAGTGTCACGAGTGCAAACAGCCAAAGTAAACTATTAACAATGCCTTGTAGTTCATGGAAAAATCTTGGCAGCAGATCTGTTAGAGTTCTCATTAATAGGCCAAGTAGAATTGTTTGCTTGAGGCACTAAAGACATATGTTATAAAGTCAGCTCTGCAGATAAGAGCAGACATTTATTCTTGTCTCACAGCAATGATAGTGTCAAATATACCTATCACAGCAGTTAAACCGGAAGTATCGATTAAACTCTACCTCATTGGCCACTTAATCATAATTAATAAATGTCAACGCTAGCACTTAAGAAATTTCAACAGTGGAATACAAAGGGCACAAGGTATGGGTAAAGACAGTTGGTGAGAGTACTTGAATAGTTTATGCATCTCAAAAATGGAACACTCAAGAAGGATAATGTGTTCCTTTCAACTGTATTTGATATACATATTATTCCTGAAACACTTTTACACATATAAACTCAGACATCTTTCACAAAGAAACAGTAATACATATGAAGGACATAATTTACAAATAATTCCTATGAGTTTTGGCAATTCTTACAACTACACTTTTCAGTTACTTAAAAACTGGGATGTTGAATATGAATGCATCAGGCATTTTCAATGTGATTGAATTAGGACCTTCTGTCTATCTCAGCCATTTGCACATTGATTGGACTATTGAAATTTTCACCCATTTTCTAGCTTGTCAAAGCAACTCAAATAATATTTTTTTTATTACTGCCCATTATGCTACTGGCGTCTAGGGAAGCAGTGAAGGTCCTCCATCTCTCGCGGTGTTCAGGGCTTCTTTCATCATGTCAGAAGCTTCCTCTCGGTTTTCACTACTGTCAGTCTTGCAAGTTCCAGGTAGAGACTCGGGAAAACTCTTGCACTCAGATATGGAAGGATTCTTCATTGCTTCCATGACAACTTAGTTTTACAAGTCAGGGTTTTTAGCCCTGAGCTGAACCCCCAAATCTAGAAGACTGGTAGACCACTCTTCTTGATCGAGCCTCTACACTTTGACCTGTTTGGCATGGATGACCCTACCAAGGAGCCAAGGCATAGAGCACTGACTCCAGCCAGGTCATTAAGGCCCTCAAGCCTCCAAACCCAATGAACGACAAGGTTGTGGTCCTCTTGGAGGTCAAAGAAATTTGAAGTGTGGCAAATTAACTTTGATTTTTGTGTACTAAAATGAAAAGGTCTAATGTTTGAAAAAGAATGTTTAATTTCAGGAATGGCAGGTTGGTGCAATGGGGAAATGTTAACCCTTGAGTATGAATGGATGAAGAGATAAAATTAATGAATTCTCAAGGGAGACTGCACAACCCAGCCCAGTAAGATGCCCTACTGAAGCTGTTTGGTAAATAGAAACAGCTACATCCTTGGCAAAACCCTTGTATACTCTCCAGGTTACTTCTTTCAGGTTTGTTATGTTCCACTTTGTGATTCAAGATGTCAGGTTGTTAAACATTTTCCATTATTTCTTTTTCTATTCAGAATTAAAATCAGAATTGGGTTTATTTTCACTGACATATGTCGTGAATTTTGTTGTTTTGTGAAGGCAATACATACAATACACTATAAATTATAGCAAGACATGCTGTATATAACAAAACATTAAATATATAGTGTGAAAAGAGAGCAAAAATAATGAGCAACACACAAAAATGCCGGAGGAGCTCAGCATCTATGGAAATGAATAAACAGTTGAGTGTTCAAGAGTTAATTGTCCATTCTCCATTCTGACATCTGATGACAGAGGGGAAGAATCTGTTCCTAAAATGTTGAGTCTGTGTTTTCAGGTTCCTGTATCTCTGCTCTAATGAGAAGGGGCCATGTTATAGGTGGTGAGGATCTTTAACAATGAATGCCATCTTTTAGAGGCATCACCTTTTGAAGATGTCCTCGATTTTCATTATTGGTTTTAATATCAATGTGATGCTGGTTGGATTTTGGATCTCATAATCTGCATTACTTATTGCATTGCTACCTAAGTGAAAGCAAAGGTTACACAAAGCAAACAGATCTTGTGATGGATGATCCCAAAAGTATTTTAATGGCACTTTAAAAATGCCAACAAGATCAACAGGTCTCCCTCCCCACTTTTTCTAATATTTACCAGGATCATTGCATACAAGGGGTTCAAGGCAATGCTGAGGATCCCCACCACACATCCCGCAACTTCTTTGACCCATGTTCGGGAGCATCAGGACTCAGAATGCCAGACTCAGTAATGGCTTCTTTCCCCCAGCAGTGAGACTAAGGTCTGCCACCACTGAGGTCTCATCACTAGGACAGTGAGCTGTTTAATGTTTACCTGCTGCACACGTCAGATGACAATAAAAATTGAACTTAAACTTAACTCGCCCATTTCAGGCAGGATTCAAGTACATCTTCTATTGAGAAGTTGTCCCGTGTACAAAATAAGATGACCTCTATAACTCACAAACAATTGCATACTAATAAATTTTGAGGAGAAGTTACATAAATACCATTCAGTATATTATAATAACCTATACATCAACATGTTCAACGTTTGCTTGTAATTGTCAGTGAAGAATAAAGCCACGCAAATAGAATAATGAACACATTCTTAGGTGTCAAATACACTTTGAATCATAAAGTGGATTTTTTATGATGAATGTAATAGAGAATTTATTTTTGAATCGGCTGAATTTAGCTACCATAGTATTTTATTGATAAACTAGCTTTGAATTTATAGCTGTTTACTGTGAGTCAGAGGACACTGTATTCATGGTCACTTTATTAGGTACCTCCTGTACCTAATAAAGAGGCCACTGAGTGTATGTTTATGATCTTCAACTATAGTAGACCATCCACTTCAAGGTTCAACGTGTGGCGCAGTCAGAGATGCCCTTCTCACTCCACTGTTGTAACAAGTGGTTAATTGAGTTACCGTCACCTTACTGCCATTTTGAACTAGTCTGACCATTATCCTCCGACCAATCTCATTGACACAGCATTCTTACCCACAGAACTGCCACTCACCTGGATTTTATCTCTGTTTGTTGTACCATTCTCTGTCAACTCTAAAGCAGGGGCCGATGGATCCCTCAGTTAATGGTAGAGGTCCATGGCATAAAAAAAGGTTGGGAACCCTTGCTCTAGAGACTGTTAGTAAAAATGCTAGGAGATCAACAGTTTCTGAGGTACTCAAACCATCCCAATTGGCACCAAGAGCAATGTAGCTTAGATCACATTTCTTCCTCATTCTGATGTTTCAGCTGAACAATAACTGAAGGAGTTTGAGGGAGTTAGATATGGCCCTTGTGGATAAAGGGATCAGGGGGTATGGAGGGAAGGCTGGTACAGGGTTCTGAGTTGGATGATCAGCCATGATCGTACTGAATGGCGGTGCAGGCTCGAAGGGCCGAATGGCCTACTCCTGCACCTATTTTCTATGTTTCTATATTTCTATGAACCTCTTGACCATATCTGCTGCCAGTTTATTGGCTGATTATATATTTGCAGCAGTAAACAAGTGAACAGGTGTGTCTAACAAAGCGGCTTCAGACAGAAATTCGGGCTCAGAATGGCATGGCTGAAGAACCTAGCATCAGTTTCATTGTCATTAAAGATTTGCCAATTATGGACTACACTTTGATCCAGATGCGAGTATAATTATTTTATGTCAGCACCGTCTGACACAGCATGAGCTAATTTCTACACTTTACCTCATAAAATAGCTTTCTAACTCCTTTACCTAATATTCAAGCATCAAATTATAAGTTGAAGTTTGACAATTGCTCATAGTGTTATCAGGCAGCAGTCCCCAGCCTCCGGGCCACGGACCGATACCGGGCGACGCAATCCGCAATCGCCTCTGATCTGGGCCGACATTTACGTGCCGGGCAGCACCTAGTTAATTACCTTGTTTATTTTTGGCATTTTTCTTAAAGATGTGCTGGGCTTGTTCCGGCTACCAGTGCACCGCTGCATTCTTCGTGGCCCGATATCAGTCCGCAGCCTGGAGGTTGGGGACCACTGTTATAGGGTGTGGAAATGACCCTTCAGCTCAGCTGGTACATGCCAACCAAGATTCCTAGCTAGGCTAGTCCCACTTGTCAATGTTTTGCTCATATGCCCATAAAGCTCTAAAACTTCCCTGTCGATGTAACCCATCAAGTACCATTTAAGTGTTGTTAAAGTACCTGATGTAGTATCTAGGCCGTCTTCAAGGAGCGATGCCTCGAAAAAGCAATATCCATCATTAAGGACCCCCATCACTCTGGACATGCCCTCTTGTCATTGCTACCATCAGAGAGGAAGTACAGGAACGTGAGTACGCATACTTGATTCAGAAACAGCTTCTTCCCCTCTGCCATCCGATTTCTGAATGCACATTGAAACCATAAGCACTACCTCACTAATTTTTTATTTCTATTTTTGCAGTACTTATTTACTTTATCTATATAGTATAAATATACTTACTGTAATTTGTTTTTTTTTTCTATTACTAGGTACTGCTTTGTATTTCTGCCGCAAAGACAAGAAATTCCACAACATTTTCTGGTCATGTTAAACCGGATTCTGGTTCTAATTCCCTACCATTTCCTCTATCAGCTCATTCTATAGATTGAGCACCTTCTGGTTGAAAAATAGTGACCACTAGTCACCTAGCAGTTTATAATCATGTTTCTCTTTTAAAAAAAAATCTTAGATTATTAACTGCATTTGAATTCCATGTCTCCCATGGTGGGATTTGAACTGAGTCCTTCACGTTGCTGGGCCAGTATATTATTAACAGCTATGTTTCCACCAAACCACTACTAATGTGTAATATAAAATATTAGACAGTGCCTTATCATCTTGTGATAGCAATGGCTTAATACAGCTTTGTTTATGGCTAAAATTGTTAAAATCGTTAGAAGTGTTAAAATGCTTCCTTTGCTTGTCGAGGACATAAACTAGTTAGGGCTAAGACTATCTCATCATTTTCTGTATCTCAATCTCAGTCTCTCAGCTATATCCCTCAGGTTTATCCTGTTTTTTTTATTATTATTCATTTATGGGATATGGGTGTCACCAGCTAAACCAGCATTTATTGCCCATCCCTAGATGCCCTTGAGAAAGTGATGATGAGCTGCCTTCTTGAACTGTTGCAGTCCCTACGTGTAGGTACACCCATATTATCATATTATCATATCTAAGCCGAGAGAACTCATCTTCAGAATAGAGGGGTGTCCCTTTAGAACTGAGATGAGGAGAAATTTAAGCCAAGGAGTGGTGAATCTGTGGAATTCATTGCCACAGGCAGCTGTGGAAGCCAAGTCTTTATGTATATTTAAGACAGAGGTTGATAGATTCTTGATTGGTCAGGGCATGAAGCGACATGCCAGCTAGTCTAGTAAATGTACAATATATCTCGCTGGCACCTGCATACATACACAGTTTCGCCCAAGTCGAATAAGACAGCTGTACCTGGCCACCAGCTTTCAATGCCTCTTTGTCTCTTTGTGTTCTGTTGCTGTCCATTGTTCAGGTTTCAATCATGAACCCATGAACAAGCAGATAATTCCAGGGGTGCAGTGCTAGCCGGATGCACTGGAGCACGTCCGGCATGTCTTTAAGGAAAAATCCAAAAAAAACAGCTAAGAAAACGCCATCCCCTTCTCGCAATTCCTCCGTCTCTGCCGCATCTGCTCTCAGGATGAGGCTTTTCATTCTAGGACAAGGGAGATGTCTTCATTTTTTAAAGAAAGGGGCTTCCCTTCCTCCACTATCAACTCTGCTCTTAAACGCAACTCCCCCATTTCACGTACATCTGCTCTCACTCCATCCTCCCACCACCCCACTAGGAATAGGGTTCCCCTGGTCCTCACCTACCACCCCACCAGCCTCCGGGTCCAACATATTATTCTCCGTAACTTCCGCCACCTCCAACGGGATCCCACCACTAAGCACATCTTTCCCTCTCCCCCTCTCTCTGCATTCCGCAGGGATCGCTCCCTACACAACTCCCTTGTCCATTCGTCCCCCCCATCCCTCCCCACTGATCTCCCTCCTGGCACTTATCCGTGTAAGCGGAACAAGTGCTACACATGCCCTTACACTTCCTCCCTTACCACCATTCAGGGCCCCAAACAGTCCTTCCAGGTGAGGCATCACTTCACCTGTGAGTCGACTGGGGTGATATACTGCGTCCAGTGCTCCCGATGTGGCCTTTTATATATTGGTGAGACCCGACGCAGACTGGGAGACCGCTTTGCTGAACATCTAAGCTCTGTCCGCCAGAGAAAGCAGGATCTCCCAGTGGCCACACATTTTAATTCGACATCCCATTCCCATTCTGACATGTCTATCCACGGCCTCCTCTACTGTAAAGATGAAGCCACACTCAGGTTGGAGGAACAACACCTTATATTCCGTCTGGGTAGCCTCCAACCTGATGGCATGAACATTGACTTCTCTAACTTCCGCTAAGGCCCCACCTCCCCCTCGTACCCCATCTGTTACTCATTTTTATGCACACATTCTTTCTCTCACTCTCCTTTTTCTCCCTCTGTCCCTCTGAATATACCTCTTGCCCATCCTCTGGGTCACCCCCCCCTTGTCTTTCTTCCCGGACCTCCTGTCCCATGATCCTCTCGTATCCCCTTTTGCCTATCACCTGTCCAGCTCTCGGCTCTATCCCTCCCCCTCCTGTCTTCTCCTATCATTTTGCATCTCTCCCTCCCCCTCCAGCTTTCAAATCCCTTACTCACTCTTCCTTCAGTTAGTCCTGACGAAGGGTCTCGGCCTGAAACGTCGACTGCGCCCCTTCCTATAGATGCTGCTTGGCCTGCTGCGTTCACCAGCAACTTTGATGTATGTTGCGTTAATTAATTAGGTGCCACCCAGGATGATTTGAGTATCTCAGAAACTGCTGATCTCCTGGGATTTTTACACACAACATATACTCTAGCGTTTACAAAGAATGGTGCCAAAAACAAAAAAGCATCCAGCGAGTGGCTGTTCTGTGAGCGAAAACATTTTGTTAAATCCACCCACTGGGTGTTTTTTTGTTCTTGGCACCATTCTTTGTAAACTCCAGAGCCTGTTGTGCGTAAAAATCCCAGGAGATCAGCAGTTTCTGAGACACTCAAATCACTCTGGGTGGCACCTCATTAATTAGCTTGTTTATTTCACCTTTTTTTCTTAAAGATGTGCCGGACGTGCTCCGGTGTGCTTCGGCTAGCACTGGAGCACCGGATAATTCACAAAGTGGAAGGGAAGAAAGGAGCTCAACAAATAGATCACAGTCTGAGTTTGTTGGTGAGCATGAGGTGAATATGGATAGACCATGGCCAGCTGTTTAAATAAAATCTTAACAGTGCCATGTAAGAGACAATGATAATTCAATAAAAAGGCACAAGCACAGTAGAATGATAGTTCTTGAGTAAGTACGTAGGACTGTGACGTAAAATTATGTATCACGGGCTGGTATGGAAACACCAATGCCCAGGAATGGAAAAATCTTCAGAAAGTGGTGGATACAGCCCAGTTCATCACAGGCAAGCCCTCCCCACCATTGAGGACATCTACAAGGAGTGCTGTCACAAAAAAATCCATCATCAAGGGCCTCAACCTTCCAAGCTATGCTCTCTTCTTCCTACTACCATGAGGTAGGAGGTACAGGAGTCTTGGGTTCCACACCACCAGGTTCAGGAACTATGATTACCCTACAACTATCAGGCTCATGAACCAGCTTAGATAACTTTGTTCACCTCAAATCTAAACTGATCCCACAACCTACAAACTCACTTTCAAGGACTCTGCAGCTCAGGTTCTCAGTGTTATTTATTTACAGCATACATACATTTTTTATTTGCTCAATTTGTATTCTTTTGTACTTTGGTTGTCAGTCTTTATTTATGTATAGTTTTTCATATTTTATTGTATTTCTTTATTTTCCAGTAAATACCTGCACCTGCAAGAAAATATATCTCAAGGTAGTATATGTTGACATATACATATTTTAATAACAAATTGACTTTGATGATTGCTCAGCCTTGAGCTAATTTCATTGAAACCCTTGTGTGAGCTTGCAGATCACGTTATTAGGGATGGACATGTGTTCATTTACAGCGAATAACATAGTGGAATTGTTCCTGACCAAAATGATAACATATAGGAATGCAAGAAAGCCATTCTCTATCTGGCATAGACTCTGATACATATGCTCTGTTAGTTTATCTTTAAATGGCCACAAGATGGAAAGATTATTTTCTGTGATAAAATAGTATAACAGTTAGGAGTTCATTTCAGTCTTACACTATTATAAGATGTGGAGAGCTACAAATCTCTACCAAGAATGGGAAGTTAGGCAAAACAGCAGTTATGCTTCATTAGGAGTCTGAAGAGACTTGGTATGTCAACAAATACACTCAAAAACTTCTATAGATGTACCATGAGGAGCATTCTGACAGGCTGCATCACTGTCTGGTGTGGGGGGGTTGGGGGTGGGGGAATACTGCACAGGACCAAAAGAGGCTGCAGAAGATTATAAATTAAGTCGGCTCCATCTTGAGTACTAGCCTACAAAATACCAAGGACATCTTTAGGGTGTGGTGTTTTAGAAAGGCAGCGTCCATTATTAAGGACCTCCAGCACCCAGGACATGCCCTTTTCTCACTGTTATCATCAGGTAGGAGGTACAGAAGCCTGAAAGCACACACTCAGCGATTCAGGAACAGCTTCTTCCCCTCTGCCATCTAATTCCTAAATGGACATTGAAAACCTTGGACACTACCTCACTTTTTAAATATATATTATTTGTTTTTTGCCCAATTTTTAATCTATTCAATATATGTATTCTGTAATTAATTAATTTATTATTATTATTTTATTTTGTTTTTTCTTCTATATTATGTATTACATTGAACTGCTGCTGCTGTTAACAAATTTCACAACACATGCCAGTGATAATAAACCTGATTCTGATTCTGATTCTATCAGTGAGTACATTGTCTTACTGAAGTAGCAATCTTAACATTACAGCTTCAGCTCTTCTTTGACTTTATTAGACCATAAGACTCAGGAACAAAATTAGACTATTTGGCCCATCAAATCTGCTCCATTACGGCTCTTCCATTTCCCTCTTAACTCCATTCTGCTGCTTTCTCCTCATAGGCTTTCACTCCCTAATTCATCAAGAACCCATCAACCTCTGCCTTAAATGCACCCAGTGACCTGGCCTCCATAGTTGCCTATGGCAATAAATTCCTCAGATTCACCACTTCCTGACTAAAGAAATTCCTCCTCAATTCCGAGCTGTGTCCTCTACTCCCAGACTCCCCTAATATAGGACGCATCCTCTCCCCATCCACTCTATCAAGGCCTTTTAACAGTCGACAGGATTCAGTGAGGTACCACCTCATTCTTCTAAATTCCACTGAGTACAGGCCCAGAGCCATGAACGCTTTCATTCCCGGAATCATTCTCGTGAACCTCTTCTGAACCCTGTCAACACTTTTGCTTCATAACATGTTATTTGTGAGTTAATTGATGAGTAAATTCAATTATTAAAGACATGAAATCTTGCATTTAAGCTGAGTAAGATATCAGTCTATCAAAATGGCATTTAAATTGATAAAGAAGTTCATCCAATGCATGCAAAATGACTGAAGATTATAGTCAGGGGATTTTGCAAAGGTGAGAGCTCTTAAAGCAGAACTAAAAGCTGATATCAGTTCCTGGTACTAGAAGCCAATATTATAAATATAATATTGGTAAAGAAGCAAATATTATAATATTATAAATAGGCCAATTTAAGTCAATTGACTTTCTTAACTTCAGGAAAAAGGAACATCAAGACAGCCAAGAACTTAGGAGGACTTAACCAGCAGTGTGCTTTCTATATAGGAAGAAAGATTTTACAGTAAGAAGGTATAGGGTTCAAGTCCAAGTTGTTTTGTTCTCTCGTTAATATGTTTTTATCCACACAGAGGGAAGTTTTCAATCTTGAGGTGCAGGCACCTGTAGAGACAAAAAAACCTGATGGCATTGCAGAATTTAGTTTTTTTCTTGACAATATAAAGTCCAAGAAAATGAACCTTAGTTACAAGAAAGAGGTAAATAAGGTTGAAAGAGTACAGAGACAATTTACAAAGGAATTTGCTGGAACTGGAGGATCAGAGTTGCAAGGAAATATTGAATCAGTTCGGACTTTATTTCTTGGAACGTGGAAGATAAGGTATACAAAATTATGAAGGTTATAAGTGCAAGCATGCTTTTTACACTGAGGTTGGGTGAAGGATATGGATTAAGGGTAAAAGTTGAAAAGTTTAAGGGGAACATGAGGGGAAACTTCACTGAGTGTTGTGAGAGTGTGGAATGAGCTGTCAGCTCAAGTGGTGTGTGCAAGCTCGACTTCAATGTTTGTACAGAGTTTGGATAGGTACATGCATGGTAGTTGTCTGGAGGGCTCTGATCCGAGTGCAGGTCAATGGGAATAGGCAGTTTAAATGGTTCAACATGGGCTAAATGGAACAAAGAGCCGGCTTCTGTGCTGTACTTTTCTATGACTCTATGACCTGATGGAAGATATTTTGCTGGGATTTAAATTTGTACTCATATTCATATATGAGTAGTGTAGAAAAAAAAAGCAAAGTGGAATTTGGTGATACAAAATTGAAGATATATTATTCATGTAAAACAATTCTGAGAACAATATTATACAAACTTTTGAGCAATGCTTCAAATTATGGATTGTACATGGTAATCAAATCTGTAATGGATGCTGTTTAAGAAGAAAATGCAGCCAATCAGTATACATTGATGACAAATTTTAAGGGAGACATTGAAGAAAGAAGATGCTCACTTTTAACAATGGGGCACTGATTATCAAACCTTTCACTAAGCTACAGAGCAATGCCACACCCAGAACCGCTGATAAACTATAAACGCACAATCAGTGGCCACTTTATTAGGTACACCCTTTCTTAATATAGTAGCCACTGTGGTTTTCTGCTGCTGTAGACCATCCAATTTAAGTTTCAATGTGTTTTGCATTCAGAGATGCTCTTCTGCACACCACTGTTGTAATGTGTGGTTATTTGAGTTATTGTCACCTTGAACCAGTTTGGTCATTCAACTCTGATCTCTCTCATTAACAAGGCATTTTCTCACCCACATAACTGCTGCTCAGTGGATTTTTTTTGTTGTCGCACCATTCTCAGTAAACTCTAGAGAGTGTTGTGTACGAAAATCCCAGGAGATCAGCAGTTTCTGAAATAATCAAGTGACCCACAACAACAATCATTCCATGATCAAAGCTACCAGACATTCAGAAACGGTGTATAGGGAATGATGCCTTAAATCATGTGAAAGGCATCTTGTTGAATTGAGGATAACATTAAATGTGTGTTATTATAATTGCAAAGCATTTGACACATCCACACCAGAATACTTCATAGTTATGTTAAAATTGCTCTCTCCCAGTATTTAATAAATATATCAACATACATATATGTTTACTGTAGACAAACCTATAATTGTTTTGCTAATTTCCCAATGACATGCTGAGTTACTTCCCACTGTGATCAGACAGCAAGCTCTTTGAAGACAGGATAATTATTTAATCAGCTTTAGCTTGTCATTTTAAAACCTAGTCAGAAGGGCTGAGAGGATCATAGGGGTCTCCCTACCATCCACTGGGGACATTTATCAGGAGCACTGTGTACACAGGGTCCTTAGTATTATCAAAGATCCCACCCATCCATCCAGCATCTTCTTTGACATTCTACCATCATGCACGGGAGTCTGATGCATCAAGACAACAACAGTCGGGATGGGAAACAACTTCTTCCCTCAGGCAATTAGGCTTCTGAATTCCGTGCCGCATCGCGTTTGATGCGTCACTGGATAATTTGTACTGTACCTTACAACAACTATATTATGCATTTTATTTTGTTTATCTATGTGTAATTCATTTGTAGATTTAATTCTTACTTTCCTGAGTTATTTTATGTTATGTGTACAACTGTGCTTTACACCATAGTCTGGAGAAATGTTGTCTCGTTTGGCGGTATCCATGGATATAGTTAAATGACAATAAACTCGCCTTGACTTCTTATTTCTTTAGCAGAGCATCATGGAGTAATGTTGGAGTAATTCTGAGTTTATAATGGGAGGCCCATCATTGGTCGAAATTGTGTCTCAGCTGTCTATGTGTTACGCAAGCTCAGGCAGTACAATGTGGAGAGCAAGCTGTTCCCAAGTAGCAGGCTCCCCCTCTCCATGCAGCAGATGTATCCAAAGGAATGGCAGAGACTCATGCAGTTTGGCACCAGTTGCATTGCAGGAGTTGCTACCTAAGAGTCAGCATTGAATTGAACCTGAATTTTGAGGAAGAGGAGATAAAGTCAGATGTATCAGTATTAGAGTGGTGTAGGGGGAATTTGAGAGGCATGAGGGAGGCTAAAAATTATTGGAAAAGAATAGTGGCAGTGAAGAAGGCAGAGCAGCAATGGCTGGAATTTCTGGAAGCAATTCTAAAGACACAGGATATGTACATCACAAAGAGGAAGAAGTATTCGAAAGGAAAGATGGCACAACTGTGACTAACAAAAGAAGTCAAAGCCGACATAAAAGCCAAAGAGAGGGCATATAATAGAGCAAAAATTAGTGGGAAGTTAGAGGATTGGGAAGCTTTTAAAAACCAATAGAAGGCAACTAAAAAAGTCACGAAGAAGGTAAGGATGGAATAGGAAAATAATCTAGCCAATAATATTAAGAAAACCAAAAGTTTCTTCAAATACACAAAGTGTAAAAGAGAGACAAGAGTGGATACAGGCCTGCTGGAAAATGGTGCTGGAGAGGTTGTAATGGGGGACAAGGAAATGGTGGATGGACTGAATAAGTATTTTGTATCAGTTTTCACTGTGGAAGACATTCCCAGTATGAGCAAAATTCCAGGTGTCAGGGTGTGAAGTTACCGTAACTAGAGAGAAAGTTCCTGGGAAATGGAAAGATCTGAAGGTAGATAAATCACGTAGACCAGATAGTGTACACCCCAGGGTTCTGAAAGAGGTGGCTGAGGAGATTGTGGAGGTGTCAGTAATGACCTTTCAAGAATCACCAGATTCTGGAATGGTTTCAGAAGACTGGAAAATTGCAAATGTCACTCCACTCTTCAAGAAGCGAGAGAGGCAGAAGACAGGAATATTAAGGCCAGTTAATGTGACACCAGTGATTTAGAAAGTGCTGCAGTCAATTGTTAAGAATGTGATTTTGGAATACAGGCAGCCACATGATAAAATAAGCCATAGTCAGCATGCTTTCCTCAAGGGAAAATTTTGCCTGACAAATCTGTTAGAATTCTTTGAACAAATAACAAGCATGATATACAAAAGAGAATTGGTTGATGTTGTGTACTTGGAATTTCAGAAAGCCTTTGGCAAGGTACCACACATGAGGCTGCTTAACAAGCTATGAGTCCTTGGTATTATAAGGAAGAGTCTAGCATAGATGAAAGTGGCTGATGGCAGGAGGAAATGAGTCGGAATAAAGGGAGCCTTTTCTGCTTAGATAGGCGCCAGAAGGACATAAACAGATTAAGAGAATGGGCAAAAAAGTGGTAGATGAAATACAGTGCTGGGAAGTGTATGGTTATGCACTTTGGTAGAAGAAATGAAAGGGTTGATTTTTTTTCTAAATAGAGAAAAAAATACAAAAAACTGAAAAACAAATGTTCTTAGGAGTCCATGTGTCGAATTCCCTAAAGTTAATTTGCAGGTTGAGTCAGTGGTGAGAAAGGCAGATGTGATGCTAGCATTCATTTCAAGAGGACTAGAATTTAAAAGTAAGGATGTAATGTTGAAACTTTATGAAGTTGAAACTTTACAAAGCTAAGAGGTCTCACTTGGAGCATTGTGTGCAGTTTTAGGCCCCTTATCTTAGAAAGTATGTGTTGAAACTACAGAGACCAAAAGACCATAAGACATAGGAGCAGAATTTGGCCCATCAAGTCTGCTCCACCATTCATTCATGGCTTATTCTTTATTTCCCCTCCTCAGCCCCACTCCCCAGCCTTCTCCCCGTAACTTCTCATGTCATGTCCAATCACGAACCTATCAATCTCTGCCTTAAATACACCCAACGACCTGGCCTCCACAGCTGCCTGTACAAAATTCCGCAGATTCACCACCCTTTGGCTAAAGAAATTTCTCTTCATCTCTAATTAAATGGATGCCCCTCTATCCTGAGGCTGTGACCTTTTGTCCTAGACTCCCCCCAAAAGATTCAATGAGATTCCCCCCCCACATCCTTTTAAACTCCAGCGAGTACAGACCCAGAGCTATCAAATGTTCCTTGTATGATAACCCTTTGTTTCCCAGAATCATACTTGTGAACCTCCTCTGAAGCCTCTCCAATGCCAGCACATCTTTTCATAGATGAGGAGCCCAAAATTGTTCACAATACTCAAGATGTGGCCTCACCTGTGCCTTTAGAGGGTTCAAAAAAGGTTCATGAAAATGATTCCAGGCTTGATCGGCTTGTCACATGAAGAGTGTGTGATGGCTCTCGGCCTGGATTCACAAGAATTCAGAAGAATGAGGGATGACCCCATTGAAACTTAATCAAATGATGAAAGGCCTTGACAGAGTGGATGTGGAGAGGATGTCTCGTATAGTGGAAGAGTCTAAGACCAGAGGACACAGCCTCAGAATAGAGAGGCGTCCTTTTAGAACAGAGATGAGGAGGAATTTCTTTAGCCAGAGTGGTGAATCTGTGGAATTTGTTGCCTCAGGTAACTGTGTAGGCCAAGTCTGTACGTATATTTAAGACTGAGGTTAATTTTGCTCCAATATCTTATAGTCTTACGATCATATCTTCCTACCATAGCTCTGCTTTAGGCTCTCCAGCTCCGGAGTTTTTCTTGAGGTTTACTCCCGAAGCCTTCCCCATGAGTAGGTATGTGGGGATTTGAGGTCAGATTTTTCCTTCTCCTAGAAGAGCAACCAGCCATGGTTGGCAAGCCCTATCTGCCTGAAGTGACTGGTTTTAAGGCACAGTAACCCTCCTTTGCTGCTTCTCCTGTCAGTAGAAATGTTCCACTCGGTTTAGTAGCTAAGCCACACGTGAAGGCCAGGAGCTGAACTTGCTTATTAGAGGCTATTTGAGATGCATGCCATTGGGAGCATTTAATAGGTTATGAGCGTATCCTCACTAACACCCCTGTCTATAACAACCGTAAGGATCCAGTTTATATTGATGTTTTCTTTATTAACATTATACCTCCTGACCATGGCCTTTTATTCCCTCACCCATTTAGATTGCTAATCATGTGAAGAATATTCAGGGGGATATTGAAGAGTGAGTGTGTTTATAAAAGTTGGTCTTTTGAAGTGTGGAAAAGTTAGGAGGCATGAGATTAGGAGGGATAATAGATCAGCCATGTTTACATGATGGAATATACTCAAAAGGCTGAATGGGCCAATTCTGCCTCCTATGTCTTACCATCTTATGCTTTCTATAATGTAAGAGTCTACTGAAAGAGTTCAAAATAATATCCTTCTGAAGTGAAGAAGTGCAAACAATGTTCATAGCACATGTTCCTTGCAGAAGACCAATAGACTTATAAACCTGTGAATAATTTAAGTCTGTAAATCTACATATATCGGTTTAAAGTCCTCATTATTTTCAGGTAGGGAATAGAAAAAGTGTATGCAAACATATGATATTTGGCATGTTCATATAGGAAGTATACTTACAGAGCTGAAATAAACTATAGACATGTTCAAGTACCTATCCCTGTCTCATTTTTCAATTTACTGTCCATTTCTTGGATTTGAAGTCACATTCAGCAGTACAAGTTCAAAAGTTCAAAGTTCAAAGCAGTATTTAATTATAATGTATATACTGAATATATGACCTTATATGTCCCTGAGATTCATCTCCTTGTGGACATACTCTGCAAATATATAGAATAGCAACTATAACAGGATCAATGAAAGGTCAACCAGAGTGCAGAAGGTAACAAACTGTGAAAATGCAAATAAAAATAAATTGCAATAACTAATGAGCACACGAGATAATGAGATAAAGAGTCCTTGAAAATGAGATCATTGGTTGAGAGAACATTTCAATGATAGGACAAATGAAGTTGAGTGTAGCTACTCCTTTACTCAAGAACCTGATGTTTGAGGGGTAGTAACTGTCCTTGAACTTGGTGATGCAGATCTTGAGGCTTTGTACCTTCTACCTGATGGTAGCGCGAGAAGAGACCATGACCTGGGTGGTGGGATCTCTGATGATGCATGCTGCTTTCCTACCACAGTGTTTCATGTAGATGTGCTCAATGGTTGGGAGGGCTTTACCTATGACGTACTGTGCCGAATCCTCTACTTTTTGTAGGATTTTCCTCTCAAAGGTATTGGCTGTGATGAAGTCAGTCAATATACTCTCCACTACACACATGTAGAAGTTTGTCAAAGCTTTAGATGTGATACCAAATCTCTGCAAACTCCTGAAGAAGGAGAGGTGCTGCCATGCTTTGTCACACATATTAAACTAAGCATGGAGGTGGATGAAGAAAAGACAAGTAAAACATAATTTGTTTGTGTTACATTAGTTATACAGCTTCCTCACACTTACTTCCGAGTTTCAGAAGAAACTGTATCCCAGTCAAGATTTTTACAAACGATAAAGAGAGAAAAAATAGGTGCAAAAACAGAGGAAGCAGTTGTGTGAAATTTTCATTTCATGAACACATGTTCACAGCAAATTCCAATTGATAGGTGGACACCTTTTTATTGCTTTTCTTCACCCGACCAAATAATCCATTTTTCATCTGAAAAGCTAGAAGCAAATTTCTCCCACAGGAAACTAGTGATATCAATACCCACATTTGAAATTACCTAGGATTCTATACAGGCACTGAAAGTCAATGAAAAAACAAACAAGTGAGGTTAAATTCCCTTTTACAACAGGCAATAGAGTCAAATTTTAATATCAAGCAGAAGGGAAACGATCATGTATATAGAACACACAAGATAATGCAAATGCTGGAGTAAAAGCACAAAACCAAACTGGAACAAAACAGGTCAGATAAGCAGAGGGAGAACTGATGTTTTCGGTTCCTTCTCTCAGTCTCTGATACATGCATGAGGTTCCCCAAAAATGATTTCTTGCTTCAGGTATCAAGCATCTAACTTTGAGTTGCACAGGCTATACAATAGTGAAGTTCTAAGTTTGATTGTTTTCTATTTTTATGGCCTCTTTCAATATTCCCACAATGTTCAGCATTCTATTTCAATGGAAATCCAAGGACCTGATTTCCTAATTTACTTCCCATTATTATGTGGAAATGCATTATCGCATACTCAGAATTGAAACAGTACATTATTACACCTACCCTGCCATTCTTCCTCTTATTAATTGACTGGGTTTCTCTTTCAAAATTCCCAGCAGAAAAGGGCAGCTGCCTTATTATGCTCGATCAGTAATTACTTTCACCACCGACTGAAAGTGAAAATCAAGGTACTGTAACTTCAATACAATTTTCAAAATGCCAAGGACAGGCCTTGCCAGATGGCTTCTCCATCCAATGATTCAGACAACCAGCAGATTTACAGCTGCATTACAGGAAAACCTGGATCAAGTGGATGTATAGAAATTATCCATCCACTTATCAACCTTTGTAGACGTCCTCCGTGTTAGCTATGTTACGTACCCCGTAACTGGGTTGCCAAACCAGCAGAAATGGACCACTTAGTTGGAGTCTGGATTACTGGAACTAAGAAAGTTTTATTAAAGAAATAAGTAACACAGTACTCTAATCGTAAGGATATAAATACAACAGGTTAGCAATGGTAAAACACATGTACACAGAACTAGGATAATAGGAATCAATCAAGCTCTATCGCAGCCTAGGGGTAAAATGATCAGTCTCAAGTGACGCAGAGTTCAGTTCAGCTGAGTACAGTTCGCAGTAATCGCTGTTATGCCGTTGGAGAGAGAGAGAGAGCGAATATGCAAATTTCTGATTCAAACAAACCTTTGATATTCCTCGCAGTTAGCTTCCGGGTGAGCCCTTTTTCTGTCTTCTGAGGTCACCAACTGTGACCCCTCCGTTACGGATACGATCGTTCTTCCGCGGTGAACCCGGCACCCAGGCAAGGGCAGACACACACACCTGGTTCCCGCCGATCGTACCTTTTCACCCTGTGCGTCTATGGTCGGTCCTGCGACCAGACCTCCAAACTCCCACGAACTTGTGGGAGCACACCGCACTTCCAGGGTCTTGTTATCTCCTGATCTCGTGGTGTCTGTTGTGCCTTAGTGAACCTGTTCCTTTTATCCCCCTGCTGGGTATCACCTGTCCATCAAACTTCAAACAGTTCAGGTTCAAAGCAACCTGTCTGTCAATACTCGGAACTGTGTCTCTTTTCGTTAATCTCTCTTCTCTCTCATTAACATTTTGAACGCTTCTCTCTTTGTCTCTCTTATCTCTCTCATCAGCATCAATCTTCTGATAACTTGGTCTTTCGTCACAGCTACACTATCATCCATGCAAGATATAGTGGATTTGCTACTATTAAGGAGGAGGTACAGGGGCCTAAATAATTTAGGAACAGCTTTTTCCCCTCTCACTATCACTTTTCTGAACAACCTATGAATCCAAGAACACAACCAAGTTATTCTTCTTTCCAACTTCTTTTTGTAACTTCAAGTCACTTTCATGTCTTGCGCTGCACAGCTGCTGCAAAACAACAAATGTCATGACATATCTCAGTGACAATAAACCTGGTGCTCTCAATGCAAAGATTGCTCACTGGGGTTCTGCAAGTAGAACATGAGACATTGACATAGAGCACTACAGGACTGTATAGACCCTCCAGCACATGATCTTATGCCAACGCTTTAACCTACTCTAAAATCAATCTAACTCTTCCCTCCTACAGTTCTCCATTTTTCTATCAACTTTGTACCTATCTAATTCCTTAAATGTTTCTAATGTATTTGCCTCTAACACCATTCCTCTCAGCATGTACCATACTCTGTGTAAAATCATACTTCCGACATCCTCCATATCTTCCTCCAAACTCTTTAAATTTATTAGTAGTGTGCTCTCTTGAGTGAAGTATGATGTTCTCCTCAGGAGTTGTCCATTGATGGGTCATCAGGTGGCTGTAGAAGCTGATTGGGATCCACATATTTATTCACTTGATGGAGAATGTCTATGTGAATGTGTTTAAAAAAGGGACGCTGATGCATGGGCAGCCACCACACAGTCCTAGACAGATTGGGCTCCGGGTCCGGTGACATGGAGTGCAAGGTGACTGGGGGCTTTTCTCCACCTTCACTGCCATTGTAATGTGTCATCATCTTCTGTCAGCTCTACTGCTGAGGTCTTGGTTGGATCGTTCTTTGTCTGGAACCTCCCTATTGACCGGACTGTCATGGGTGACCCTACCAGGAGCTAAGCTCCAGAGGGCTAAACTCGAGATGGCATCATTCTCAAGATCTCATGACTCACAAGCCTCTCTAGCACAACAATGTGACAATCCTCAGAGAAGACCTTAAAATTATGCCCCCCTGTTATTAGCTACTTCTGCCCTGGGAAAGAGTCTCTGGCTATCGACTCAATCTATGCTTCTTACCATCTTGTTGGTTGTCCATCGTATCCAGTGATGACAGGAGACCTGTGGAAGAGTTTTTTTAAGTGGAAAAGCTATTGCAGTGGTGTAATTCCAGTCTCTTGACCTTGGAAGTTGGAGTCCAGTGGTATGAGTAGTTGTCACAAACTGGGGTCTTCCTTGTTTGCAGTAGTTTCCACCACATCCCCTGTGCCTTGCCATGCCTTTCATTCTCCATAAAGTGTAGCAGAACCATGGCCATTGGATCTGACTGCTGATCTCTGCCGGAGCTGTCTTCTCATGTTAGGACAAACAGACCCCTATCTATTCGGTGTATGAGTCCTGCCAGCTACCATCACCTGGTTTAGCTTGCCTGTCAAAGCAGTGTATTGGTGTGCGGCTCTTGTTGCATGGACGTGGACTTGTGTTTCCCCCAGACATTGCGGCTACAACACTCCGGCCAGACATGGTCCTGTTGTCCACAACAGCAAAGCTGGCATACGTTGTGGAATTGACAGTACCATGGGAAATTGGTGTTGAAGAAGCTTATGAGAGGAAAAAGACCAAGTACTCTGAACTGGCAAGTGAAGCTGGAAGACCAAGATTTTCCCTGTAGAAATGGGGTGCAGGGGATTTGTGGCTACATCTACGACTAGTCTATTGAAGAAGATGGGGATGAGGGGTTATTCACTCCAACAAGCAATCAGGTTCCTGTCAAACGCAGCAGAAGGAAGCAGTAATTGGAATTGGATTAAAAGGAAAGACAACAACTGGGCTGCAAGATGAAGACAGGAGGGTATAGATCTGAGGAGGGTGTATCTGGGATACCAGGTAGCACCGTTGAGCCCTCTGGAGACGTTGTGGGCTTATCAATGAAACGTCAAAGAAGGAGGGTGCACACCTGATGACCCCGATGACGTACCTCCTTGTCACCACTCCAAACCCACTGCCAACATCGAGAGTGCCAACTTACCATAGGGATTGAAACATCAAGTCCTATTAGCTCTACTGAACTTTTAGCATGTGGGATCTGTAGGGCTGTTCGTGAGAATCTCCATCAAGTGGGATTAATAGCTGGATTCTTTCAGAATTCAGGTTTATCACTTGCCTGTAAAGATTAATGTACTGTGAAAGAATGTTGTTTGTCAGTCATATAACAAGGACTGACCATTAAAATGTTTTATTGATTTATAAGACTGTGTTAATGGACAAGAACAAATGATGTGTGTGTCTTTTGATGACTCTGAGCTTGCAAAACTTGTATAAATGCAATAACTTTCCCGATTTTGTTGGGATTTCACCCGGACTGGAACTTCACCCACCCTGGGACCAAGGAGTGGGTTTACAAGTCGAATCAGAGTTCCCCTGACAAGAACTGTGTGGTGACTAGGAACTGCGAGCCCTCAAATCTTTGTGACTTGCTATGCAGTATTTTGTGTGGTTTATTTGTGTTTTCTATTTTATGATAATAAATTAACCTGAAGTTACTTTCTTGTGCCTATATGCTTATTACCACATCTCCTGGACACTCAAATTACTTAACCCAGCCTGCTACACATGTGATAGTAAAATTCCATCACTGCATACCATTGAATAAGGATTTCAGCTGCAACTGGAGCAGCTAAATTTAATATTAATTACATTTATTTAATAAGTAACATAAAATGTGCCCTTGGTCAGTTTTCCAACTGTGATGTTGTTAGCTGCTAATGTCAAATGAAATTTCAGCTCTAATTCAATTTGAATGAACTTTATCACATTTGAAATTTGCATGGTGATTTGTTGTCAATAGTAATTGTTACCTAAATATTAAATTAGCCAGTCGTATAATTAGTGGGTAGCACAATTCAGAATTAGTTTTGCACACCCTTAATGGAATAAGTATGCAATTTATCTGAGTGAAGACAAATGCACATATATATCCTGTCCTCCTTGAGGTGCTCATTAGAAAAAAAGATGTTTTTTAAATATCTAAACAAAGCTCCAAGGTGCCTCTGAAGCATTGTAAGATTTGTATGCAATTCTTGATTTAGTTACATTTGCTGGAGTGTTGGAGCTATTATTGAAACATAAACACTTCTATTATTAAAACTGCAGCTTTCCATAATGTCTAAAGGACATTTTTAATCCATGTTTATAAGAGGGCAGTCTGATATCCATGCACCAATGGATAGTATGGAAAAATCTTAAGGAAAAACAGGGTCTGTATAATGGCTTCCTCCAGAACTCACTCTGCCTCAGCCAAAGAATTGTTATTTAGTAGTTATTTTATGAAGGATCTACTTTAATTGTTATATACATTCACATATATTAGGGATTTGCTATGATGTTTTAGTGTGACATTCTACAAAAAAAAATTATAAAGAATACAGAATTATATTAAAATAAAGTTGGAGATTAAGGTACAAATGAGTAATAAAAATGCATAAATACCAGCAGGTATTTACAAAGTGACCAGCATTGTAAAAAGTGATTTAAAGGCTGCATCACTATCTGGTATGGTGATAGCGGGGGAGGGATGCTGCTGGACAGGATCGAAAGAAGCTTCAGAAAGATGTAAAATTAGTCAGCTCCATTATGGATGCTAGCCTCTGTAGTATCCAAGGCACCTTCGAGGAGCAGTGCCTTAGAAAGGAGGTGTCCATTATCAAAGACCACCCCCCTACCCCCCCATCATCCAGGACATGTCCAATTCTCATTGTTACTGTCAGGGAGGAGGAAATTGTCAGAAGCCTGAAGGCAAACACTCAGCAAATCAGGAACTGTTTCTTCCCCTCTGCCGTCCCGTTTCTAAATGGACATTGAACCCACGGACACTACCTCATTTTTTTTATTATTTCTGTTTTTGCACTACTTTTTTAATTCAACTATTTAGGAAACATACTTACTGTAATTCATTTCTGTTTTCTCTATTTATCACATCTTGCATTGAACTGATGCCACAAAGTGAACAAATTTCACAACATATGCCTGTGATAGCTGATTCTGATTCTGAAATTGTTTACAGTGCAGTGCAGTGATGTGGGTAATAGATAGAGAGGGTAGGGGGATAACTAGAATGTTTGATCAGATTAATTGCCTGGGGGAAGAAACTTTAAAGGCGGCATGAAGTTTTTGTTTTGTTTTGATAGCCCTACAGTGCTTTGCAGAAGGGAACTTTCGCAAAAGGCAGTCTGCAGGGTGGGTTGTGTCAGCATTTATTTTTCCTGACCGTTTCATTGTCCTGGGCATATACAAGTTCTGCAGAGCTGATACACTGCAGCAAATGATCTTTGCTGCTAACCTGGCAGTTTGCTGTCGTTTTTGTATACTGTGAGAGGACGCTGCACTAAACCAGACAGTAAAGGCTGTTGTGAAGACACTCTGTCTACAGTGCAGAAATGTATCAGTAAATAAAATTTATGTAGTAATACTCTGACAGTCATAAAGGGCAATAGACATTGTCAGATAAATGGAGGCCATCCAGTTTGTTCAAAAGCAACCTGGGAGTCACAAGACATAATAACCATGGAACTAGAGTCTAAACACAGACATATTACCTGCAAGCCTACAGCAAATTCCAAAAGGTAATGTTCTAATTAAAAATCACAAACAAGTACATGTTATTTAATTAATATTCCAAATCATGAAAGGTAAGGTGACACATTTAGAACATTTGAAATTAAAAATGCTGACTGATAAGTTTCATAACTGCTGTTTGAAAAGATTAATTTCTCACTTGTTAACAGTGATGCTGCTGTTGAAGGCATTATTAATCAGAATAACAAGAGCACTGGAGTGACATTCAAGATTTATTTAACACTCCCACCATCTGCTGGATGCATGAAAATAAGATATACATGTTGTTCCTTAGACACATAAGGGGCAGTAAGACAGCATAGTGGTTAACACAATGCATTGCAGTACTATCCCGCCACTGCCTGTAAGCAGTTTATTTGTCATTCCCGTGACTACGTGGGTATCTACTTCCCCTTCCCACTAGCACAGTAGACAAATTGAAGGCAGTGGATGCCATTTACTTGGATTTTCAGAAAGCATTTGATAAGGTGCCACATATGAGGCTGCTTAACAAGATGAAATCCTATGGTGTTACAGGAAAGGTACTGGCGTGGATAGAGGAATGGCTGATAGGCAGGAGGCAGTGAGTGGGAATGAAGGGGGCCTTTTCTGGTTGGCTGCCAGTGACTAGTGGTGTTCCATAGAGGTCAGTATTGGGACTGCTACTTTTCATATTGTTTGTCAATGATTTGGATAATGGAATTGATGGCTCTGGGGCAAAGTTTGCAGATGATGTGAAGCTAGGTGGAGGGGTCGGTAGTGCTTAGGAGGCAATGCGATTGCAGCAGGACTTCGACATATTGGAAAAATGGGCAGAAAGGTGGTATAGAATGCAGTGTTGGGAAATGTACGATAATGCATTTTGGTAAATGGAACAATAGTGCAGACTATTATATAAATAGAGAGAAGATTCAAATATCAGAAGTGCTGAGGGACTGAGGAGTCCTTGGGCAAGACTCCCAGAAGGTTAATTTACAGGTTGAGTCTGTGGTAAAGAAACCAAAGGCAATATTGGCATTTATTTCAAAGGATATAGAATATAATATAAAAGAATATATAATATAAAAGCAAGGAGATAATGCTGAGCATCAAAGTTGCTGGTGAACGCAGCAGGCCAGGCAGCATCTCTAGGAAGAGGTACAGTCGATGTTTCAGGCCGAGACCCTTCGTCAGGACTAACTGAAGGAAGAGTTAGTAAGAGATTTGAAAGTGGGAGGGGGAGGGGGAGATCCAAAATGATAGGAGAAGACAGGAAGGGGAGGGATGGAGCCAAGAGCTGGACAGGTGATTGGCAAAAGGAATACGAGAGGATCATGAACACCTACGCTCTGTCCGCCAGAGAAAGCAGGATCTCCCAGTGGCCACACATTTTAATTCCACATCCCATTCCCATTCTGACATGTCTATCCACAACCTCCTCTACTGTAAAGATGAAGCGACACTCAGGTTGGAGGAACAACACCTTATATTCCATCTGGGTAGCCTCCAACCTGATGACATGAACATTGACTTCCGCTAATGCCCCACCTCCCCCTCGTACCCCATCTGTTATTTATTTTTATACACACATTCTTTCTCTCACTCTCCTTTTTCTCCCTCTGTCCCTCTGACTATACCCCTTGCCCATCCTCTGGGTTCCCCCCCCCACCTTGTCTTTCTTCCCGGACCTCCGGTCCCATGATCCTCTCGTATCCCTTTTGCCAATCACCTGTCCAGCTCTTGGCTCCATCCCTCCCCTTTGTGCCTTCTCCTATCATTTTGGATCTCCCCCTCCCCCTCCCACTTTCAAATCTCTTACTAACTCTTCCTTCATTTAGTCCTGACGAAGGGTCTGGGCCTGAAACGTCGACGGTACCTCTTCCTAGAGATGCTGCCTGGCCTGCTGTGTTCACCTGCAACTTTGATGTGTGTTGCTTGAATTTCCAGCATCTGCAGAATTCCTGTTGTTTGAGATAATGCTGAGGTTTTATAAGACCCTAGTCAGGCCGGACTTGGAGTATTGTCAACAGTTTTGTGCCCCATATCTCAGAAAGGATGTGTTGTCATTGGAGAGAGTCCAGAGGAGGTTCAGGAGGATAGTTCTGAAACTAAGGGGTTAACATATGAGGAGTGTTTGGCAGCTTTGGTCCTGTACGCATTAGAGTTTAGAAGAATGTGGGGGGATCTCACTGAATCCTACTGAATGCTGAAAGGACTGGATAGGGTGTATGTGGTGAGGATGTTTCCTATGACGAGGTATCCAGAACTAGAGGGCATAGTCTCAAAATTGAGGGGCGACCTTTTAAAACAGAGGTAAGGAGAAATTTTTTTAGCAAGAGTGTAGTGAATCTGTGGAATGCTCTGCCACAGACTGCAGTGGAGGCCAAGACAATGGGTGTACTTAAGGTGGAAGTTGATAGTTTCCTGAACGATCAGGACATCATAAAGCAGTGGTCCCCAACCACTGGGCCGCAATGCATGTGCTACAGGGCCGCGAGGAAACAATATGATTTGGCGATGTGACTGTGTTGTCGACTTGCCAGTTGGCACCTTCTTGCCCAGACTGTTGGCGGCAGAAATATTGCCAAATGTAACTGACCAAAGAACATTTTTCTTAAAGGAAAATGTTTTAGAAAAAGGATGGTATATAATTAACGTGCAGATAATTTTAGCATGTAAAAAAGCCAGGAACAAGCCAAAAAGCCAAATGAATTTTCTGTCGCCAACCACATTGGAAAAAAGCCAGATTTCTGGAAACTTGAACACATACGAGGTCATTACGCACACGTCATCCATGTCAGCACGGGAAGAAGATCAACTCCTCGAGCTTGCGAATGACAGCGGGCTGAAAGGATGATTAACATAACATCTCTGCTGGCATTCTGGATCAAAGTCAAGGCTAAATATCCTGAGATAGCCACAAAAGCACTGAAAACATTGCTTCCATTTCCAACATCATATCTCTGTGAAGCGGAATAGACTGGACATAATGAACCCCCTTCGAGTATCGCTGTCTCCCTTCACCCCTCGATGGCACAATCTTGTTGCGGAAAACAAGCCCAGGCCTCCCACTGTTTCAGCGATATTAGTGTGTTCCAATGATTTTATATGTGCTTACGAGGAAAATATGCGCTGTGTGTTTGATATCCAAACACTACTTAAAATGTTATGATGCTATTGACTTATAATTGACTTATCATTATATTCATGCAAGGAAAATATGCGCTGTGTTTATTATTAAATTTGTTAGATAAGTCCTTTTAGAAACAAAATTGAGTTTGTTTGCCACTTATCACCTATATTCCGGTTGTGATTAACACTCCCCCACCCCGTCGGCCAGTCCGCAGGAATATTGTCAATATTAAACCGGTCCACGGTGCAAAAAAGGTTGGGGACCCCTGCTGAAAGATATGACGAGAAGGCAGGTGTATGGGTTTGAGTGGGATCAAGGATCAGCCATGATGATGGAGCAGACTCGATGGGCTGAATGGCCTAATTCTGCTAATGTGTATCATGGTCTTACGGTCTATGAAATGGCAGAGCAGACCTGGTGGGTCAAAAGTCCTACTTCTGCTCCTACTTGAGGGGTTATGAGGGGGACCTTCTTCACTCAGACGGATGTGAGTGTGTGCAGTGAACTGCCAGCACAAGCTCCAAGCTCAATTTCAACATTGAAGAGAAGTTTGGGTGGATACATGGATGGTAGGGGAATAGAGGGCTATGGACCCGATGGCAGTCGGCAGTTTAAATGGTTCAACTCAGCCTAATGGGCCATGTGGCCTGTTTCTGTGCAGTGCCTTTTTATAACTCTACGACTCTAGCACGCTCCTCAATACCCTACCACTCACCATATAAATCCTACCCTGGTCTGTCCTCGCAAAGTATAAAACCTCATACAAGTCTGCATTAAAGTCCATCTGCACTGAAGAGATAATTGCTACCTCATATGACAGCTTCAGAAAATGATACCAATATTTTTCTTCTCTATTCTCTCCTTCTGTGCATCTGACATGAATCTCAGGGTGTTTTTTTGTTATTTATTCATTTATGGGATGTTGGTTTCACCAGCTAAGGCAGCATTTATTGACCATTCCTGGTTGCCCCTGAGAACGTGGTGATGAGCTGCCTTCTTAAACCGCTGAGGTGCAGGTACACCTGCAGTGCTGTTCGGGAGAGAATTCCATGACTTTGACACAGCAACAATGAAGGAATGGTGATATGTTTCCAAGTCAGGTTGCTGAGTGACTTGGAGGGGGATTTCCAAGCGGTGGTGTTCCCAGGTACCTGTTGTTCTCATCCTTCTGGATGGTAGTGGTTGTCAGTCTGGAAGGTGCTGCCTTAGGAAATTTGATGTGTTGTTGTAGTGCATCTTGTAGATAGTACACACTGCTAAAACTGTTCGTTAATAGTGGAGGGATTGGATGCTTGTGGAAGGGGTACCAATCAAATGGGCTGTCTTGTACTGGATGATGCCAAACTTCTTGATCGTTGATGAAGCTGCACTCACCCAGGTGAGTGTTGAGTATTCCATTACACTCCTGACCTTAGCCCTGTAGATGGTGGACAGTCTTTGGGGAGTCAAGAGGTGAGTTACACACCGCAGAATTCCCAGCCTTATATCTGGTGACATTTATGTAATCTGACATTAAATATACTTTGAACATTGGACTTTGACATGATTTCGCAGAACAGGACAACAAATAGGACAGACTAGAGCTAGTGTAATGGAATTCAATGCCCAACTCAGATTTAGAGATCTGTTAGAAAACTGTGGTTATAACGTATTAACATTTCGCTTTGAGTAGGATAAGTATAAAACTAGAGAATTTAATTTAAATAAAACTACGTGCTGTAGAGTGATCAGCAAATGTTAGGTGGGATTGTAGATTAAAGGTATAACCTTTGGAAAAATAACCATTTATTGAATCTTTTATAATTCTCAATTACCACCTAAAGTAAAAATATAATATGCAAAGCAAACTGTGCATAAATAGCTAAATAAGATAAGATTAGGAAAAGCAACACAGGCAAAGTGCTGGAGGAACTCAACAAGTCAGGCAGAATCTAAGGAGGGCAATAAACAGTCAACATTTTGGGCTAACGCCATTCATCAAGACTGGATTAGACGTGGGTTTAAATTGCAGTTAATTTTCTCAAGGAGAATAATGTTTTGAAGATCGAGTGACCTTTGGAGACCAAAATGGCCAGAAAATGACACAGTGGAAAAAAATATAGAAAATATTAACAAATTAGTACAATATTTACTAAACGGTTTCTAATCACATTTTCCAAGTAATTAAGTAGAAAATTCCCAAAATAATCATTGATCCTTTGTTGGCTAAATAGTGAGATTCAATGGCTCCGTCTGTCTAAGTAGACAATGGATGCACCCGTTCCGGGGCACAGACCTGGGCGATGAATATGGAGATCCTGGGCTGGCCAGACATCAAGATCCCCCTCTCCGCCACGCGGATGTGTTCCAAAGGAATGCGAAGCAGTACATTTGGCATCAGCTTGGCTGCAGGAGCTGCTGGGAGGTAACGTGATACCTCGTCCAACCGCCTTAGGGGCTCCACTCCAGATTGGTGTAGGGTTTACTCCTTAAGGCTGATTTATACTTGTGCGTCAAATGGATGCCGTAGGTACAACGTAGCGGCGCACCCTACGCTGTACCCTATGCAAACCCTACGCCGTAGCCTAACGCGCACCTCTCCCAAAATGTAACTACACATCGCGGCAATGCAGACCACAACAACTGTGAGTGGTAGCATCGCATTTCCTCCTACACTGCAATAACTTCCCATTGGGCGACTGAATGGCAGGTGAGGAACTCTGGCTGCAATCCTTTCCATAAAGCTTTACATACCTCCGAAATTATGGAGGACCCTGTGCTTGACACCAGTTTGTAGCGAGCTGCTACAGCCTGTTGACTTCCACCTGAAGCTGAAACTCGAATGGTGATTGCCAGTTTCTGAGTATACTGTGCGTACACTAATGCTATATTAATGGTTGGAGACGATGAACCAAATCGTCAAATCTACCTGCCGACATCCGAAAATATTTGAAATGCATTTACACGTCCGTGTCTCTCAGTGGTCAGACAAGCACAGAAAATTCACCCTCCTTCGGTTTCAGTTCCCATTGTTTAAAGTTTGAGTTTCTTCGTGCTGAGTTTCAACACGAAGAAACTCAACACAGTGACATAGAAACCCCACCGCCAACTAGCGTTTTGGCAGTGAATTGCAGCGTGACGCAGACACACCAACGCACAAGTTGGCTACAGCGTAAGCTAGTACGCACAAGTATAAATCAGCCTTTAGCCTTCTCTTCTCCTGAAGATACCCACAAGGCTGTGGGATCTGTAACCCTGGATAGGGGCCCATACCGTGTACTGTCAGCCGGAGCCAGCTGAGCCCAGGACTCGTGTAAAGCAGGGTCGTCACGCCCTGTAGTAGTGACAGAAGGAGCCACTACCCACTACCAGATAGTGAGATTATAGGGATAAAAGTTGTTTTGTGTCTGACTTCACAAAAGACATGCTAAACACGGTAAAATTAATGATGAATCAGGAGTTTAACGGACATAAGGAACTTTAATTAATTATTATAAATCAAGTCAATGACCACCACAGCCCAAAGATGTGCTGGAGGCAGCCAGCAAGTGTTACCATGCTTCAGTGTCAACATAACAAACTTACTAACTCCACCCCTAAAACCAATGCTTGAATCTCCCCCTTCCCCTCCAACTTTCAAATCCCTTACTCACTCTTCCTTCAGTTAGTCCTGACGAAGGGTCTCGGCCTGAAACGTCGACTGCACCTCTTCCTAGAGATGCTGCCTGGCCTGCTGCGTTCACCAGCAACTTTGATGTGTGTTGCTTGGTTTAACCAAAAGGTTAGCATCTCATGAGTCTCAAACTGGGAAGTGAAGCACTTTGTTACTTTCAAATATGATTACAAACAGGACAAAGGGATCTGCCAGTCATGAATCGCCTGTAATGGTGACCTTCAAAGGTTTCAGATGTTTCAAAGATACATTTAATGTCAGAGAAATGTATACAATATTCATCCTGAAATGCTTTTTCTTCACAACCATCCATGAAAACAGAGGAGTCCCCCCAAAGAATGAATGGGAGTTAAATGCTAGAACCCCAAAGCCCCCCTCCAGCTCCCCTCCCTCCTGTGCGTAAGTGACAGCAAGCAATGATCCCCCTTTCCCCCACCGGCCTAAAAAAAGCATTGGCACCTGCCACCAAGTACTCGAGTGTGAGCAAAGCAACAGCAAAGACACAGACTTGCATTACCCCAAAGACTACTTGTTCACCCGGTATTCGACATACCATAGGCCCTCCCTCTCCCTAATAAGGGAGAAAGAGGTATCTCCGTTTTACAGTGAGAGGAGAGACATAACAAACAACTTGGTGGTTTACCATGTTAAAAGTCCGTTGTGTCGATTTTTCCGAGCTCTGTGCCCAAAAATGTCAGGTCTCTGGGAACACAGCCATAGATCCTTCGACTCCCCCCGACGAAACACCGATCTCCAGCCGTGACACCAACCTTTGATCCTCAGCCACAAGATCTCAGTCCTCCGAAGGCGAACTGAGCTCTTAGGCCAAGCTCTTGGCGTGCCAAATTATGGCCAGTTGTGAAACCCCGAGAGCAGGTCCCATTCTCGCAAAGAACCGTAGTCAGCATGTAACTCCAGGTCAGGGCCTTCAAAAGAACCCTGAAAGGGAATAATAGAGATATTAAAGATGGAAGTACAGCTGTTTCCAAAGATGCAGGCAAAGGAGTCGCCATTAGGTCCCATTAATCCTTCTAAGCTCCCCCTCCTGTATTGAAATGAAAACTACTGCAGTATTAATTTTTTTTTAAATTTCAGTGGTATTATTCTTGATTTACTCCAGATTTGTCATCAAACAAGTGATATTCTTAATTTGGTCACATTTCTGCTTAACTTGTTTAATTGGATATTTTTAATATGCTTGTTGAGCAATTAAAAGACTGGTTTACCCAGCAATGATATCAGTATTCCTTATCTGGGTGGTGAGGCGGAGAAAAGTCTCTATTAAAGGAGGTGTAAAGAGCTCCTTCACTCTGCTAGTCTGCAGGTCACCCTTGGATAAGGTGTAGCACCTGCTTAGCCCCCCTTCCCACCATCACGGTCATATGAATCCACGGGAGCAGATGGTGGATGGTTGTGTGAGCAGCTGGTGCATATCACAAGTCCTACTCATGCAACCACTGACGCCAGGTAGACAATCTCTGAACAGTATCAATAATGGCTACAGTCACCCATCTTGTAAAAACACTGCTGTGAAGAAGGCAATATCACACCACTTCTGTAGAAAAGTTTGCCAAAAACAACCATGGTCATGGAAGGAACATGATCACTCAGGTCATACAACATGGCACATAAAGAACGAACGATTCTCAAAGGTTCACAGGTTCAATTTAATGACAGAGAAATGTATACAATATACCTCCTGAAATGATTCCTTATTTATATTTACTTCCATGATAAGATCCACAAACTGAAGAATACTTTCCCCATATTATCAAAATATAAGAATAACATGTCAATCAAATTAATTATTGAATGTGTTCAATTAACATTAGTGGATGTAAAGTGAAGATGCTTCCAATTGGTTGGCATCCGTCTGTCTCGAAGTACAATGGGTGATGAAGATCATCAACACAGGCACACAGAATGGAGATCCTGAGACGCCCAGTTGTCAAGATCCCCCTCTCTGCCTCACCAGTGTAGTCTAAAGGAAAACTTATAAAGCAATACATTTGGCACCAGCTTGGCTGCAAGAGCTGCTGGAAGGATGTTCAATGACATCTAGGCACCTTAGGGGCTCCACTCCAGATTTGCTGTCTGGGTTTACTCCCGTAGCCTTTGCCTCTCCCGAGGCTGCCCACAAGGCAGTGGGGCTACTTACCCATAGCTGAGGATCTGGTTCACGAGCACCATGGTGTGTCCACATGCTAGAGGGCCTGTGTGCTATGTATGTAGGGACCAGGCCTCTTCCCCGTCCTCCATAGTTCAGCTTGAGTCCAAGAGGAGTTCAGTTTCCATATGTCGCCAGCGAGGAGGCACTACATGAGGCTTGCTTTTGGAGAGACTATGTGTAAGGCTTACACCTTCAGCTGTCCTTTTCACCAGACTGTTAGCAAGTGCTGGAAACTGAAAGTGTGAGGGACAAGCACTACCCACTACACTACCATACTAGACACATCACAACAACTATTTTGACACTGTTTCCAATTATTTGCTAGTAATAACTTCAATGAATTATACTGGAATTTGTTATGAATTCAGGCTGAAATATAAAAGATGTAAAACAGTCAGCTTCTGGTGAGAATGGAAGTATTTAATGAAAATAAAAACATGATCTGGAATGCTTTTTCAGGTTAAACATCTTTTCATCCTGAAGAAGTAAATAGAATTGGGACATTTGAACCTTTTAACTGAGCTGAAAAATATTGGCATTGCAATAATGTATGTTAAAAATTTATAAAGCTCAAATCATGCCGTGGGTTCTACTCTTTGAAACAAAACTGAGGGGCAAAAGATCATCTCCTGGGTGCTTCTACAAAATAGTTTCTGTTATGAGACTGATAGCCTTTGAATCAGTTTTTAACTTCTTGCTGTTTTGTTTAAGGGATAACTGATGCTAATCTTAAGTTAAAAGTCAAACATGACCTTTATTCTTTGTGTCTAAATGAAATGCTATTATGTTGAAAAGGTTACAAACTTTAGGAATAATATCCAGAGAGTTTAAAAATACAATTACCGAAGCTGACAGAAATGTCACATTTTATCCTTTGAAAATGCTATGAATCTATTTTAATTTATGTGATTGATAAATTATTGCTCTTCTCTATGCTTCTAACAGTCAAAATCAGAAACAGGTTTAATATCATTGGCATATGTCATGAAATGTGTTGTTTTGCATCCGCAATACAATGCAATACACATTAATAACAAGAATTACAGTAAGTTTATATACATATATATACATACACACATATATATATTAGTCAAATTAATATATATTAGTTAAATTAATATAGTACAAAAATGTAGTAGGATATTGCTCATAAGTTCAATGTCCATTCAGAAATCTGATGGCAAAGGGAAAAAGCTGTTAGAAGCTGTTCCTGGATCATTGAGGGTGTGTCTTCAGACTCCTGTACTTCCTCCGTGATGGTAACAATGAGAAGAGGGCATGTCCTAGGTGGTGGGGTCCTAAATGATGGATGCTGCCTTTTTCAGGCATTGCTCCTGAACGCTGGGGAGACTGGTGCCCAACAGTGTATTATTCGAACTGTGGGCAAGCTTTGTTTCATTGTATGCTGCAGAAGTCTCACTGAGTCTTAATTATTAAGGAGGATAAACCATTCAGCAGATACAGCCTTTAAGAAAATGTTTCCAATGGTTTTTCCTATTTACTTACAGGATTTGGATGCTGTTGGCAAATAAAGCATTTATAAGTATACTAAGAGAAAGAGGCTTACCAGCATAAATGTGAAGCTCCATTGATGAGAGTCAACCATGGATGTTGAATCCTAGGCAGTACAATATAGAGTGCAAGCTACTGCCCATAAAACTTCCCCTTTCCACCCAGCTGATAAACCCAAAAGAATGACAGAGACCAATACAGTTTTGCACCAGCAATGTCGCAGGAACTGCCAGTCAGTGTTCAACTCAACGTAGGACTGCCTTAGGGATTCCAGCTCCAGATTTTTCCCCGGGGATTACAAGGAAAGCCTTTCCCATGAATGTATATAACCACAAGGCAGTGGAGGCTTGAGATCAGAGTTTTCCTTCTCCTAGATTAACTGCCAAGCATTGCTGATGAGCTCCATCTGCCCAAAGTGACTGATTTTAAGGTGCCAGTGACCCGCCTTTGCCTCCTCTCCTGTCGGTAGAAATGGTTCCAAAAGGATTAATAGCTAAGCCACATGTGAAGGGCCGGAGCTAGACTTGGTTGTCAGGGACTATTTGAGGCACGTGGCATTGGGAGCACTTAATAGGTAGGAGGAGCTTATCTTCATTATCACCCCCAGCTGTAACACCCTTAAGGAACCAGCATAGGTATAAGCCCATTATAGACTAAAGAGCTATTTTGTACATGAAGCCAGAGGTTCTAAATGAAGATTTTTCATCTACTGTATATGATGAGAGTGACCTTATACTTGGGGACTTCTGTGAGAATTGAGTAAATAAAGGTAAAAAAGGAAATGGTATTAGATATCTCAGCATGTAGGAAGTTGGATAAATCCCGAGGGTCGGAAGAGGGAGGAGACATGATGTTTAAACATTTGGTGATCACTGCAAAAAAAGTAAATGTGAACTTTTATTCAGTGGTAGGGAAATTATGGAGGTGCAGGACTAAGTGCAAACATTCTACATTGCATATAGTATATCCCTCAGTTGTTCTGTGTGAAGGGAAAACACTGTGCCACTGGAACAATGAACAATTTGCTGAGTCAGAGATCTTGGTCTAGTAATCTAATTAATAAATAGTGCTCTGGAAAACAAATAACCATTTACCACAGGTTTGTTCCATATGAAGGAGGCAAACAGGCAAAAGCATAGGAGTCCTAATAAGGAGTCTTGGATTAAAATGATGACTATTTATTCCCTTCTATAGACGCTGCCTGACCTGCTGAGTTCTTCCAGCATCTTGTGGCTGTTGCTCTGGATTTCCAGGTTCTTCAGAATCTCTTGCATATATGATAATCAGCAGGGAGCCCCACCACCCTGGAGATGCCCTCTTCTTACTGCTGCAATCAGGAAAATAGTATAAGAGTCTCAGGATTCATACCACCAGGTTCAGGAACAATCACTATCCCTCAACCATCAGGCTCTTGTACCAAAAGGGATAACTTCACTCAACTTCACTTGCCCCATTATTGAAATGTTTCCACAACAATTGGACTCATTTTCAAGGACTCTTCATCTCATGTTCACGATGTTCATTGTTTATATAATTACTATTATTGTCTGTTCTGTTGTATTTGCAGTTTGTTGTCTTCTGCACTCTGGTAGAACGCCCTAGTTGGGTGGTTTTTCATTGATTCTGTTTTGGTTATTATACTTTATACTTTATTGTCGCCAAACAATATTATTCTATAGATCTATAGAAAATGAATCTCAGGATTGTATATGGTGACTTTGATAATAAAATTTGCTTTAAACTTTGAACATTGAGAAAGCATAAGACAACAACAATACAGCTACTTAGTAGAGAAAAATTGCTTCATAAAAGAACAATCCACTGCTGTATTTATATTGATTACCACAGCTCGGTCATTTATTTGTTTGCTTACATGGACTCAGTGTGACAGTGAAGATAACTCAGAAAAGAGCAGTATTAGAATTACTTAACATCTGTTTTGTGATTAACATAAAAGAGTGGGAACTAGCAAGACTTTAAGACAAACATTCAAATAAATGACTAATCAATGTATGTGAATATAAATACAACAGGTGATTCACTATCATGAGGAGAAATATTGATGGTAGAAAATTCAATTATTTGTATTTCTGTAACTACCCATGTTGTCATGCTCAGGTAGTGAGGGTATCTGAAAATAGGGCATATAACATAGACTTAGAAATCTACGGCACATTACAGGCCCTTTGGCCCACAAAGTTGCGCCGACCATGTAAACTACTCTAGAGACTGCCTAGAATTTCTCTAGCACATAGCCCTTTATTTTCCTAAGCTCCATGTACTATCTAAGAGGCTCTTAAAAGACCCTATTGTATCCGCTTCCACCACTGCTGTTGGCAGTGCATTCCACACACCCAACACCCTCTGTGTGAAAAACGTCCCCTCAGTACCTATTTCCAAGCACCTTGAAGCTATGCCCCTTGTGTTAGTCATTTCAGCCCTGGCTATCCACATGATCAATACCCTTCATCATCTCATTCACCTCTATAAGGTCACTTCTCATCCTCTGTCGCTCCAAGGAGAAAAGGCCAAGTTCACGCAACCTATTCTCATAAGGTACACCCTCCAATCCACACAGCATCCTTTAAAGCTCTTCTGCACTCTTTCCTGTAGTGAGGTGACCAGAACTGACCACAGTACTCCAAGTGGGGTCTGACCAAGGTCTTATATAGCTGTAACATTACCTCATGGCCCTTGAACTCAGTCACATGGTTGATGAATGCCCACACACCATACGCCTTCTTAACAACCCTGTCAACCTGCGCAGCTGTTTTAATTGTCCTATAGACATGGACCCCAAGATCTCTCCGATCCTCCACACTGCCACATCTGCTCAAACACAACGTATTTATAATAATCTTAAGACTGGTGTTTCTTTATAATTTCCTGTACTGGAAACTGGCTGTACTCAGAAATGAATAAGCTAGGCAAGGGGTGATTAAAAAGACTAAAGCTTCATTGGGCATATGTGCTACTATTGAGATAGATGTTTTATGCAGTGGGTAGTGGGGTGGAGATACATCTCTATCAAAAGAGGTGTAAGGCACTTCTTCCCTCTGCTATCCTGCAGGTCACCCTTGGGCAAAGTGTAGCACCTGCTCAGATCCCGTGATTATGGTCACGTGGTGGATGGTCTTATGAGCAGCTGGTGCATATCACAAGTCCTGGTTATGCGACCCCTGACTCCAGCCTGACAATCTCTGAAGGGTATTGATAATGGTTGGCGTAATATGTCTTGTAAAGACACAGCTGAGGAGAAAATAATGGGAAACAACTTCTGTAGAAAAATTTGCCAAGAACAATCATGGTCAGAGATAGACCATGATCACCCATTACCCACATCATATGACGTGTCTCATAATGATGATGGTGATGTCTTATCCAGGTTGTTTCACAAAGGTTCTGACACAGACAGAAAACAGAAACTTCACCTTACAATAGTTAGAACAGCGGCTAGTGGAACACTTTATGTGAGAGCTGTAAGATTGGGGTTTGATTCCCATTATTGCATGTGAGGAGTTTGGATGATCTTCCCATGACCACGTGGGTTTCCTCCGTGTGATCCAGTTTATCCTGACAATCCAAAAGCACACGTTTAGGGTCAGGGTTAATGAGTGTGGACATACTACTTTGACGCTGGAAGCATGACAATATAGTATCAGCACAATCCTCTCTGGTGTAATTTGATGCAAAATGATATCGCTCTATCCTCCGATGTACTTGTGACACATAAAACTAATCTTTATCTTGAAGAAATTGGCGACGTAACAGAAAGGGAGTGCCGTGTCCAGTGGAACGGTTGCAGTTGAAACTTAGGCAATGATATGGGTCACATTCCAAAAACTTATGGGGAAGCAGCAAGGGTTAGCCCTTCAAGTGACTTGCAATGAGGTTGCTATTACCAATGAATGTAAAGTATATTGGGATATTGCTCAGATTGTGTACGGCTACAGAACTAAATCATAATGTGTGTACTGGAGGAAGGATCAAAATTTACCTTGCTGAGCAAGTTGTTGCAGGGAAAGGTGGAGCCAGGTGAGTGGGTGAGAGCAGAAATTGAACTTCCATTAGGTTGTAGGGAAACATTTGAAAGAAAAATAAATCTTTTGGACAGAATTGAGTGTAATGATTCTATTTTGCATTTGTACCGCATTGTTTATTAGTACATAATGTTCTGTGAAAAGAGATCACAGTATATCATTGAAGCAATATGCTTTGAGTCAAAGATCTTGCTATGAAAATCTAATTAACAAATGATGCCCCAGAAAGCGAAAAAGAATCATATGATGACAAATGTATTCTATACCAGGATGCTGCCTGGTTTAGAAAGTATGCATTATGATCAGAGATTAAGGGAGCTAGGGCTTTACTCTTTGGAGAGAAGGAGGATGAGAGGAGACATGATAGAGGTGTACAAGATAATAAGAGGAATAGCTAGAGTGGATAGCCAGCGCCTCTTCCCCAGGGCACCACTGCTCAATACAAGAGGACATGGCTTTAAGTTAAGGGGTGGGAAGTTCAAGGGGGATATTAGAGGAAGGTTTTTTACTCAGAGAGTGGTTGGTGTGTGGAATGCACTGCCTGAGTCAGTGGTGGAGGCAGATACACTAGTGAAGTTTAAGAGACTACTAGACAGGTATATGGAGGAATTTAAGGTGGGGGCTTATATGGGAGGCAGGGTTTCAGGGTTGGCACAACATTGTGGGCCGAAGAGCCTGTACTCTGCAGTACTATTCTCTCTCTATAACCAATGGGAAGGAAACACAGGTCAGCAGTATGGTGAATCAAAAGATCACAATATCATCTCAAGAAATAAAAACATGGGTTAAATACATAAGACTATGTTTATAGTAGTAAATATATATAGGCATTGTGGTTTATTTATATGCAAATTAGTCATATGTACATGCAATATAATGGCATAATCAATATGTGATGAAAACATTTTTAATTATTATCTTGAGTCCACAATAAAAATCAAATACAGTTCAACTTCAAGTTTTTGTCATCTGATTGTACATATATATGACCATATGACCAAACAAAATGATGTTCCTCCAGACCATTATGCATCCACAATACATATATCACACACAGCAAATAAAACAAAATATGACTACAAATGCATTAATCAAGTATAATTCAAGATGCATGTGAATTGTGTAGCACAGGTAAATGGTAAACAGCTCGCCGTCCTGTTGACAAGAATGTGGTGGCATGGTATATCATTAGTCTCAGCCTGGAGAAGGAAACTGTTACCCAGTCTGGCCGTCCTAGTCCTGATGTTTCTACGTGTAAACTGCAGATGCTGGAAACCTGAGATAAAAAAAAACAGGAAATGCTGGAAATAGGAGATTCTGCTGATGCTGGAAATCCAGAGGAACACAAAATGTTGGAAGCAGCCAGCAGATCAGGTAGCATCTGTGGAAAGAGAAACAGAGTTAATATTTCAGATTGAAGACTTCCCTTCAGAACTTGGAAAGAGAAAAATATAAAGAGAACTTTTAAGAATGTAAGTTAACTTGTTTTATCTTATTTTAGTTCTGATGAAAGGTCTTTGATCTGAAATGTTAACTGTTTCTCTCTCTCTCTCTACAGATGCTGATTGACCTGCTCTATGTTTCCAGCATTTTCTGCTTTTATTTCTGAAGCTCCTTGTGACTCCCAGGGACTATTCCAGGTAGTGCTTATCCAATCTACAAGACCAATTTACAGACATCTGCCAATACACTCTTCAGATCATCTGCCAATACACTCCACAGGTCATGGTAAAATAGGTGCTGATTTTCATGGAAAGGCTATACTTTACCCATGTGTCAGCAAATATTTGCACATCCCATGTGGTGCCTGTGGGTTTTGTTTATGCAGACAGAAATTACCTCTATTTTTGAAGGCAATATCTCTAAACTAAACAGCAATTTTCTCCAGAGGGCCATAACCTTGGAGGCTTGCAAGCTTCAATGACCCGGAGAGCCATGTTGGCTGGAGTCAAAGCCTTGTGCTTTGACTCTTGGTTGGGTCACCCATGCCAAGCAGATCAAAGTGTAGAGGCCAGTCTCAGAGTGGTCCACCAGTCCTCCAGTTTCGAGGGTTCAGCTCAGGGCTAACAACTTTGACTGGTGAAAAAAAAGTTGTTACAGAAATAACAAAGAAGAATCCTCTGTTGCTGTGGGCAACCAAGAGCAGACATTGATGGAGGACCTTCACTGATGCCCTAGACGCCAGTGGTGCAATGGGCAGTAAGTAAACATCAGTATCTAAGTACAACAGTATACTGTATCTGATTAATGGCTTAAGATATAAACAAACTCATAGAGATACCCAAAATGCACCCAAGTAAATGTTTATATTTTTGAACTTCCACTCATCTAATTACTGCCAATTTAATATAGAACATAGAACATTACAACACAGTACTGGTCCTTCAGCCCACAATGTTGTGTCGACTTTTTAACCTCCTCCTAAATCAACCCTTCCCTCCTACATAGCCATCCATTTTCTATCATCCATATTCCAACCTAATAATTACTTAAATGCCTTTAATGTGTCTGTCTC
Organism: Mobula hypostoma; assembly: GCF_963921235.1. NCBI lineage: Eukaryota > Metazoa > Chordata > Chondrichthyes > Myliobatiformes > Myliobatidae > Mobula > Mobula hypostoma. The sequence continues at coordinate 235,360,990 of NC_086097.1, read as the reverse complement.
TATCATCACCCCTCACAGGATGTTTAAAGCATTCACCACTCTGTGTAAAAAAACTACCTCTGATATCTCCCTATACTTTCCTCCAATCACATGCAAATTATGTGATTATATTAGCCAGTTCCATCCATTTCCATTTAATTGAGTTGATTTGAGCATATTTAATTGTTTCTAGATATTTTTTGAAACTTAAAATAAAAGTCCAACATGCTATTTAAGGGCCAATATTTTGGATTGGGTTTGAATGCCAGTGAGTGTCAGAAACATTCTTAAATGTTCAATCTCTTTGATGGTTCTGATAACCCGTTAGCTTAATAGGCTGTCAGGACTGCTCTGCTGGGTGGGCTTGCTCAGGCTCCGTCAATGGATTGCCAGTTGTGCCAGAGAAACTCACCCTGTGATTAAATTGGAGGAGATTGCCAAATGTATACTCAGCTTGATGGTGCAACTATTATCAGAGGTTTTCTGATCATTACGTTTAGAAGAGACATGCATGAGAATGAACACAGGAAGAGATACAGGAAGTTGCTCTCCTTCACTGCTGAGAATTTTGTGTCCTTTTGGGATCCAAAATGATAGGGCTGAGAATGGAGCTGTTGGTAAGCAAGTAGATGCAGTGTATAGTGAGAATGTGAGGAAAGACAAGCAGATGACAGGCAAAATTTCAGTCAGTCGGATGAGTTGAAGTTTAACGTAGGGGCAAAATTCATGAATGCAGGACTGTTGTAAGTACAGGAGATTCTGCAGATGTTGGAAATCCAGAGCAACACACACACACACACACACACACACACACACACACACACACACACATACAATGTTGGAAGAACTTATCAGATCAGGCAACATTATGGAAATGCACAAACATTCGATGTTTCAGGCCATGACCCTTCTTCAGGACTGGAGAGGAAGGGGGAAGACACCAGAATAAAAAAGGTGGGGAAAGGGAAAGGAGGACAAGCTGGAAGGCAATGGCTGAAGCCAGGTAAAAGTTTGGCAAAGAAGGAATCTGACAGGACAGTAGAGTAGACCATGGGAGAAAGGGAAAGAGAAGGGGTACAAGGAGAGGTGATAGGTGAGAAGAGCTAGGAGGTCAGAGTGGAGAATAGAAAAAGAGTGAAGGGGAATGGAAAAAAAAATTCCAAGAGGAGAAATCAATGCTCATATCATCTGGTTGGAGGCTACCTGGATGGAATATGAGGTGTTACTACTTCGTTCTGAGAGTGACCACACTATAGCAAAAGAGGAGGCCATAGACCTACATGTTGGAATGAGAGTAGGGATAGGAATTAAAATAGTTGGCCACTGGGAAATTCTGCTTTTGGTGGATGGAGCAGAGGTCCTCACCAATGACAGCACATCGGGAGCATCGGATACAATAGGCAACCATAACAGATACGCAGGTGAAATGTTACCTCACCTGGATAGTCTGCTTGGGGCCTTGAGGGGGGGGGGAGGGCGGTAAGGGAGGAGGTATATGCGCAGGTGTAGTATTTCTGCTGCTTGCAGGGATATGTGCCAAGAGTGAGATTAGTGGGGAGGAATGAATGAATAAGGGAAACCCGGTGAAAATATGGAAATAGAAGAAGGGGGTGTGGTAAACACAAACCCCTCTGAGATCTTCCTCACTTTTATGTGTGTTACATTGGTGGGGAGATGGAAAGATGTGTTTGCTGGTAGGATCCTGTTGAAGATAGTGGTAGTTATGGAGAATGATGTATTGCTTGTGGAGGCTCATGGTTTGACAGTTTAGGACAAGAGAAACTCTATACCTGTTAAGGCAACGGATAAAGGGGGTGAGCGCGGATGTCTGCAAAATGGAGGAGATGCAGGTGAGGGCAGTATCAATGGTGGAGGAAGAGATGTCTGTTCCTTGAAGAAGTAGAACACCTCTGATATCCTGAAAAGTAAAACCGCATTCTGGGAACAGAGGCAGAAGAGAGGAAGGAACAGAGAAAATAGAATAGCATTTTTACAGGAGACAGGGTGGGAAGAGATATAGTCCAGATAGCCATGGGAATTGGTAGGTTTATAAAAGATGTTGTTAAACAGATTGTCTTCAGAGATGGAGAAAGAGAGATTGAGAAAGTGAAGAGAGGAGTCCAAAATGGATCGAGTGAATTTAAAGCAGGGTGGAAATTGGAGACAAGCTTGATGAAATTGATGAGCTCACCATGGGTGCATGAAGCAGTCATCGAGGTAGTGGAGGAAAAGCTAGGGAGCATTACTAGGTAAGACTTGGAACGTGGACTGTTCTGCGTAGCCTGATGGTGTTATATTTGAAAACATGCAGTATACTGAATAAGGGAGATATCTTGTAGTACAGTTAGGCAGGAATGAAGTTGTGGGCATCACTGAATCGTGGCTGAAAGAAGATCATAGTTGGGAGTAAGGATACACATAAGGAAAAGACATACACATAGGCAGATGGAGTGGGATGGTTCTGTTGGTAAATAAATAAAATTAAATCCTTAGAAAGAAATGACAAGTTCAGAAGATGGAGAATTCTTGTGAATGGAGTTTAGAAATTACAAGGGTAAAAAGATCCTGATGGAAGGTATATACAGGTCTCTGAACTGTAACCAGGATTTTGGATACAAATTACAATGGAACACAGAAAAAGCATGGTAAAAAGGGCAATGTTATCATAGTCATGGGGGATTTCAATATGCATCTAGATTGGAAAAGTCCGGTTGTTGCAAGGAATTTTTAGAATGCCTAAAAGATCACTTTTTAGAGCAGCTTGTGTTTGAGCCCACTAGGGAAATATCAATTCTGGTTTGGGCATTGTGTACTGAACCAGATTTGATTAGGGAGCTTAAGGTTAAGAACCCCTCAGGAGGCAGTGATCATAATATAATGGAATTCACTCTGCAGTTTGAGCTGGAGCAGCTAAAGCCTGATGTATTAGTGTTACAGTGGAGTCAAGGGAATTACAGAGGCATGAGAGAAGAGCAGGCCAATGTTGATTAGAAGGGGACATGAGCAGGGATGATGACAAAACAGCAATGGTTGGAGTTTCTGGGAGCAATTTGGAAGGAACAGGATAAATACATCCCAAAGAAAATAAAGAAACGATGTTGCAACCATGGCGGACAAGGGAAGTCAAAGACAGCATAAAAGCAAGGGAGAAGGCATATAATACATCAACAATTAGCAGGAAGTTAAATGGTTGGGAGCTTATAAAAAAACAGCTGAAGGCAAAAAATGGAATATGAAGGCAGTCAATAATATAAAAGAGATATCATAAACCATTTTAGACACTTAAATAGTAAAAAAGAGGCAATATCATACCACTGGCCAAGTGACACCATGAGAAGTAACATTCTCAAAACCAGAACCCTGTAATTAGTGCTAATTGTGTGTCAGCTTAAATAATACAATTAACATAGAATCCCCAAGCCTATCAACATAAACTTATCAAGCAACATAAACTGAGAACACCGGGAGACCACATTACAAAGAATGTGTCGCTCATGAAAAAACACAAGGAACTCTAAATGTTAAACAACAATTAACCAATTCAGGCGCTCTGAAAACAACAGAAGGCCAGCCAGTTGTGCAGTAGCATCTGTACTGGACTTCGAGGCAAGTGGTCCTGAGTTTGAAACTGACTGGCTCCTTGATCACTTTCCATCCGTGCTGGGTTGAACGTCGAGCTAGCAACTTGGCCTTGTCAAAAACAGACAAATGCTACAGAAGTGCCAAATAAAATGCTGCCCAATGTGCAACAAAGCTCAAAAAGGAAAAACAAAAAAACACTGAGATTATGCTCTCCAGCGCTCTGCACAGGCCCAAAGAGCTCATTGCCAAGAAGAGCCTCAGTTCTAGAATCTTAGACTCCTAGAAGTATACAGCACAGAATGGGACTTTTGGGCTAACTTTCTTCATGCTGTTTGTGATGCTTATCCACACAAATCCTATTTTCATACATTAAGCCTGAATTCCTCCATTCCTTTTGTGTCCTAGAACCAATACAATTATAATCATATTTGAAACTACCACCTCCTCTGGCAGCTCATTCCATATAATCACCACCCTTCAAATTTCTCCTTTGAAAACATGCAGTATACTGAATAAGGGAGATAGCTTGTAGTACAGTTAGGCAGGAATGAAGTTGTGGGCTTCACTGAATCTTCCAGAACTGGACTTCATCAACCGAACTTTCCCAATCTAGCTGCATATTGAAATCCCCCATGACTATGATAACCCTTTTTACCATGCTTTTGCTGTGTTCCATTGTAATTTGTATCCAAAACCCTGGTTACAGTTCAGAGACCTGTATGTAACTTCCATGAGGATCTTCTTACCCTTGTAATTTCTGAACTCTGTTCGCAAGAATTCTCCATCTTCTCACTGACCACTTGAGAATTTGATCTTCAAACTTCTCCACTCTCACCTTGAACCTGTGCCCTATTTTTCAAGACTCTCCTGTCCTAGGAAAGAGACTCTAATTACCTATTCTATTGGTGCCCCTTGTATTTTACAGACATCTTAGTTTTAGAGTTATCATCCTTGTGTCACACAACAGCAATATCTTGACAGCATCTCGACATCTTTTAATGTTGGCCAGGCTAGGTCCTTATTCCATGTAACATAGGATAAATTTGGGGGAGGGGGGGAGCAACCTTATAGAAGTATTTAAAATTATGAGAGACATGAATAGTAGGACTGGTAACAGCCTTTTCCCCAGGGTAGGGGAGTTCAAAACTAAAGGGCATAGTTTTACAGTGAGAGGGGCAAGATTTAGAACAGAGTGTCCGACAAAGAGGATGGTGAGTATATGGAATGAACTGCCAGAGGAAGTGTTTGAGGCAGGTACAGTAGTATCCATAAGACCATAAGACCATAAGACAAAGGAGCAGAAGTAGGCCATTCAGCCCATCGAGTCTGCTCCGCCATTTTATCATGAGCTGATCCATTTTCTCCTATTTAGTCCCACTCCCCTGCCTTCTCACCATAACCTTTGATGCCCTGGCTACTCAGATACCTATCAATCTCTGCCTTAAATACACCCAATGATTTGGCCTCCATTGCTGCCCGTGGCAACAAATTCCATAGATTCACCACCCTCTGACTAAAAAAATTTCTTCGCATTTCTGTTCTGAATGGGCGCCCTTCAATCCTTAAGTCATGCCCTCTCGTACTAGACTCCCCCATCATGGGAAACAACTTTGCCACATCCACTCTGTCCATGCCTTTCAACATTTGAAATGTTTCTATGAGGACTCCCCTCATTCTTCTAAACTCCAAGGAATACAGTCCAAGAGCGGACAAACGTTCCTCATATGTTAACCCTCTCATTCCCGGAATCATTCTAGAGAATCTTCTCTGTACCCTCTCCAACGTCAGCACATCCTTTCTTAAATAAGGAGACCAAAACTACCCACAGTACTCCAAGTGAGGTCTCACCAGCGCCTTATAGAGCCTCAACATCACATCCCTGCTCCTATACTCTATTCTTCTAGAAATGAATGCCAACATTGCATTCGCCTTCTTCACTACTGACTCAACCTGGAGGTTAACTTTAAGGGTAGCCTGTACGAGGACTCCCAAGTCCCGTTGCATCTCAGAACTTTGAATTCTTTCCCCATTTAAATAATAGTCTGCCCATTTATTTTTTCTGCCAAGGTGCATAACCATACACTTTCCAACATTGTACTTCATTTGCCACTTCTTTGTCCATTCTTCCAATCTATCCAAGTCTCTCTGCAGACTCTCTGTTTCCTCAGCACTACCGGCCCCTCCACCTATCTTCGTATCGTCAGCAAACTTAGCCACAAAGCCATCTATTCCATAATCTAAATCGTTGATGTACAGTGTAAGAAGAAGCGGCCTCAACACTGATCCCTGCGGAACACCACTGGTAACCGGCAGCCAACCAGAATAGGATCCCTTTATTCCCACTCTCTGTTTCCTGCCAATCAGCCAAAACTCTATCCACGTATGTAACTTTCCCGTAATTCCATGGGCTCTTATCTTGTTAAGTAGCCTCATGTGTGGCACCTTGTCAAAGGCAAGGTATCACTTGAGATGCACTTAGGCAAGAAACATGGAGGGGCTGGGTTTATCAAGATATGGACTGAAGGCATGAAATTGGGATTAGCTGGGCAGACACAGCGGTTGGCATAGACGATTTGGGCTGAAAGACCTGTATCAGGTTATTGCTCCAGGACCCAGGGGTTCCCAACCTGGGGTTCACGGAAATCTTGCTTAATGGTATTGGTCCATGGCATAAAAAAGGTTGGGAGCCTTTGCTCTCCAAGGTAAGTCATCAGCCTCCTTCTTTGTAGTGAGATTATAACCCCGCTTTTCCAGTCTGCAGGCGTCATTGTGAGCCCACTATTTTTTATGTAACATATTGGTGATCTGGATGAGAAAATTGATGTCTTTGTGGCCATGTTTGTAGATGATACAAAGGTTGGTGGAGAAGCAGGTAGTGTTGAAGAAGCAGGGAGTCTGCAGAAGGACTTGGACAGATTTGCAGAATAGCCAAAGAAGTGCAGATGGAATACTGTGCAGGGAAGTATATGGTCGTGCACTTTGGTGGAAGAAATAAAGGTGTAGACTATTTTCTTTTTCTTTTTTTCAAATATTTTGATTGTTTTTTTGAATAAAGAGAGCATAGTATAAAGAAGGTTTGTACAGTTCATAACAAATGTATCAAATGTACAATTCACATCTATGAAAGAGATGCACCCATAGTACAGTCATGCTTTAGTTGTCTCCCTGCCCCAGCCCACTCTTCTCAATCCCCATCTCCAAGCCAGCATTGCATTAGCAAAATGGGTTAAACAGAACCTTTGTCCCCACAGAGCTGCATTGGTTTAGAGAAGGTGTATTTTCCTAATACATAAACTGTTGTATGTTTACGAGTCTGGGTCCGTAGAATTTTACCGGAAAATGCTTTAAGTCAGGGATTTATGTGCAGAGGAAAGGAAGAAAGGATGGACCTTTAGCTTGGCTAGGAATTCTGAAGATATTCAAGAAAGGGTCCCCACACCTTTTGGAACTTTATGTCCAAGTTGAGAATTGAATAATGGATCTCCTCAAAGTATAGACTGGACATGATGTCCCTGAGCCACTGAGCGTGGGTGGGTGGGGCAGCATCCCTCCACCTGAGCAAGACTGCGCGCCTGGCCAAAAGACAGTGTGCGACGTTTCGTCAGACTTAGGTGCGTGTCTCCCTCTCCGGAGGTGCCGAAAAGAGCTATCAAAGGGTTAGGTTCCAAATTATAATAAAGTATTTGGGATAGAGTTTGGAAAACATCTTTCCAGTATTTTTCCAAGCTAGGGCATGTCCAATACATGTGAATAAGGGAAGCCTCCCCCCTTTTGCATTTGTCGCAGCAGGGATTAACAGCTGGGTAAACGTGAGATAATCTAGTTTTAGACATATGGGCCCTGTTTACGACCTTGAACTGTAACAAGCAGTGGCGGGCACATAAAGAGGTTGAGTTCACTAACTTAAGAACTAAATCCCATACATCGTCTGACAGTGAGAGATTTAAATCCTGCTCCCAGGCAGTTTTAATTTTGTCAAGGCGAGCTTGCCTCAGGACCATTAGTTTGTTGCAAATAGTAGATATTAGACCTTTGCGCAATGGATTCATGCAGAGAAACATATCAACAACGTTTGTGTCAGTTGCCTCAGGGAAATTTGATATTAAAGGGCTGATAGAATATCTAATTTGCAAATATCTGAAGAAATGAGTGTTGGGTCAGTTTAATTTTGCCGACAGATGTTCAAATGATGCAAAGCAGTTGTCTGTAAAAAGATCTTTAAAGAGCCTGATGCCCTTCCTATACCAGTCTTGAAATGTTGAATCATGCATAGGCTTTAGGAATGAAAGTTGGTATGGATCGAAAAAGGTATAAGAATTTAGGAAGGATGTTCATTTTGACAACATTAATTCGGTCCATCAGGGACATGGACAGGGGTGATCACTGTGCTAGGCTCTGTTTTGTATGATTTAACAAATTAATGAAATTTTCTCCAAAAAGTCACTTATGTTTCCTTGTTACTGTGACACCAAGGTAAGTAAAGTGGTTATTCACTACCTTAAAAGGGAGGTTATGGAACTCTGACGCCTGTGCTTCTCCATTTATTGGAAAAAGTTCGCTCTTGTGTAAATTAGGTTTGTATCCTGAAAACAGGCTAAATTTGTTAAGGAGTGAGAACATGGGAGGTAAGGAGGTGATGGGGTTTGATATAAAAAGTAAAAGATCATCAGCATAAAGGAAGACTTTGTGCTCAACTCCCTCCCTCCAAATCCCCGTCAGATCCGCACAGCTGCGGAACGCAGTCGCCAGTGGCTCTATGGCCAGATTGAAAAGTAAAGGGCTTAAAGGGCAACCTTGGCAGGTTCCACGTTTGAGGTTGAAAGGTTGGGATTGCTGAGAATTGGTCAAAACAGAGGCAGTAGGACGCAGATGTAACAGTTTAATCCACGTGACAAAACTTGGTCCAAAATCAAATTTCTCTAAAACACCAAAGAGGTAATTCCATTCCACACAGTTGAATGCTTTCTCTGCATCTAAGGAGGTGACACATTCAGGGGTCACAACTGAAGGTAAATATGAAATATTTAATAAATGGCGTATGTTAAAAAAGGGGAGGTAGTTTTTGACAAAACCAATTTGGTCTACAGAAATAATTGAGGGTAGGATGTTCTCCAGTCTATGGGCCAAAACTTTAGCTGAGATTTTGACATCGACATTTATCAGAGAGATTGGCCTGTATGAGGTGCACTCTGTTGGATCTTTGCCTCTCTTCGCTAGAAGAATGATGCATGCCTCATTAAATGATGCTGGCAGTTTACCTTGTTTAAATGATTCAGATAGAACCAAGGTTAGTTGAGGTAAGAGCAGTGATGAAAATAATTTAAAGAATTCTACAGGGAACTCGTCGGGTCCTGGAGATTTACCAGTCTGCTGTAACGAGATGGCTGAGGATATTTCCTCCAATGATATTGACTCATTCAGTCTCATTTTGAGATCAGGAGAAAGTGTGGGGATATATAAGCCGTTTAAAAAATTCTCGACCGAAACGTTATCATTTGGGGATTCAGAAGCGTAAAGTCGGGAGTAAAAATTCCTGAACGTGTCGATAATTTCAGAATGATTCCAGGTGATGCTTCCATTTTCCATTCAAATTTTTGTAATGTGTCGTTTGGCTTTGAGGCCCCTTAAATGGTCAGCTAAAAATTTACCAGATTTGTCACCATGGATATAGAACCGGCTCTTTGCTCTTCAAAAGTAGGCGTTCAATTGGGTGAGTGGAAATAAGATCAAACGTAGTTTGAAGTTCCACTCATTTTTTATACAGCTCTGGATTTTAAATTTGAGCATATTGTTGGTCTATTTCTTTAATTTGATTGGCCAGATCTAGTCATTCTTTATTTTTTTTTCATGTTCGCAGTGTAGGAAATTATTTGACCCTGAGGTATGCTTTCAAAGCATCCCAAATAACCAGGCTTGAGGTTACAGGTGACGTATTGGTATTAAGGAAAAAGTTTACCTGGTCCTCCATAAATTTTAAAAAGTAATTATCTGACAGTAAGGTTGAATTAAAACGTCAATGCTTATTTATTTGAGGAAGGCTAGGAAGAATTATAGACAGGGCAACTGGAGCGTGGTCTGATATCACTATACTCTGATAAACACAGGAACAGACCGATGAAATCAGCTGGTTATCAATTAGAAAGTAGTCAATTCTAGAAAAGGTGTGATGGATGTGTGAGAAGAAAGAATATTCTTTCTTATTTGGGTGGAGAAAGCACCATACATCAGAGATGCCATAGTTGGAGAGGAAGGACTGAACTAATGACGCAGATTTGCTTAGTACTTTGGGAATAGGAGACGATCGATCCAGCATTCGATCTAACGAACAGTTGAAGTCTCCACCTAGTATGAGAGAGTATGAACTCAGATCAGGCAGCGCAGAAAAGAAAATGTTCAAAGAAGTCCACATCGTCCAAGTTAGGAGCATATATGTTAGCCAACACTACCAATGTATTATATAATTTCCCCGAGACAATGACAAAACGGCCGTTAGTATCTGAAATGTTTTGTGGAGCTCAAAGGAAACGTTTTGATTTATGAGAATTGAGACTCCCCTGGCTTTATCCTGAAAAGTGGAGTGGAAGTGCTGCCTTGCCCATGGTGAAATAAGATGGGAGTTGTCAGAACTGCGAATGTGTGTTTCTGGTAGAAATGTAATTGCTGTATTAAACTGTTTGAGATGTGAGAACACCGTCTTTCTTTTAACAGGGTGATTCATCCCCTTGACATTCCAGCTTACAAAATTTAACGGATTAACCATTCTCCTTTAAAAGAGATACAGGTTGATAGGCATAAGCGGTGTCAAGATTTCAGGTATCAGCTCTGAGGCAAAAATGTAAAACGAAGAGAAACAGGGCAGAAATAAATCCTGTATAACAAGGACTTCTAAGGGTTCTTAAAACAGTACCAGCATTGGAGTACCCTCCCCCCACCCCCCCAACCCACAACAAGACCGCGGCCAGAGAGCATAGCAGCAAGCTCTTAAGAACAGTAATCACCCAACTGTACAACTTCCTGTCACTCGTAGCCTCATCTTCAACTCCATTATTGATATTTAATGGAAACAGTAAGCATTCCACACTCCTAAACTGACCTTGTGCTTAGTGAGAGACAAAACAATTCCCCCAAAGTTTATTAAACATGGCTCTGAAAAATGAACCATAAAACAGAAATATATACTGATATTTGAAGAAAAAAATAAACAGACTTTACCCAATGCTCTTCCCACAAAAGGGTGCAGAGTTCACTAAATTGAAGGTGAAAGGAAATACTCTCTCAAGAGAGCAGTCTGAGTGAATACTATTCCACCTATCGTGGTAGTCAGTACCTAACCTGGTCAAGCCAGACTAGACCTCGCTATCCAAGCACTGCTAACATTTCCTGGCAGAGCGTATGGGAGAAAAGTATTTTATGAAGAAATCGGAGTAGTGGGGAGGCTGTCGATGCATTTCCGTGCTTCATCTACCGAGCGTAGCCACTTCTTGTCACCGCTGGGAAGTGTGACATGGAGCCGTGCAGGGTATACTAGGGAAGGCCTGAATCATCGGTTGTATAGCTCCATCATTACTTCTCTGTACTCAGCTCGCAGGCTCAAAACTTCAGGAGAGTAATCCTCCACAATCCGAATCTGCTGGCCACGGTATTCTAGCTTCCCTCTCCGCCGGGCCTCTCTAACCAGGAGGTCTTTAATCTGGTAGCGGTGCAGGCGAAGAATGACCCGGTGCGGTCTCTATCCTGGGGCTGGTTTAGCTGCTAGTGAACGGTGGGCTCTATCAATCTCCGGCGGGGATGGGAGTGTCTCCTTCCCGAAGATCTCATAAAGCAGACTGGAAAAAAATTCAATAGGACGCCCGCCTTCAATAGATTTCAGCAGGCCCAGGATGCGTAGGTTCTGCCGTCTGGTCCGGCCCTCCAGGTCAGTGACTTTAGCCATTAACTTGATATTGTTTTCACGTAAGCTGGAGCAGATGTTTTCCAGCTCAATGACGCGCTGGCTCAGGTCATCCATAGTGAGGTCGAGAGAGGGTAGGCGATGACCATGGTCCACTTTGCATTGGATTTGGTCGAGTTTCGTTTCCAGCAGACCGAAAAAAGATTTAAATTCGGCCGCTAACACCTCACGGTGTTGGTGTAGTAGTGTGGAGATAGCCTCAACTGTCAAGCCAGCCGCCGAATCATCCATTTTCCCAGATATAATACTCCTTGAGGTCATTGTGAAGCAAGCGTAGTGGCAGGCAGGGAGAAGAGCAAGAAGTTCAACAGTTTGGAATGAGAAAAGAGGGAAGAGGAGTGTGGAAATAAAAAGTAGGACGGAGCGCCCATTCTCTGCGACTACGCCATGTGGCTGCCAACCAGAAGTCCAGACTATTTTCTACATGGGGTGCAAACTCAGAAATCAGAGATGTAAAGGGACTTAGGAGATCTAGTGTAAGATTCCCTGAAGGTTAAATTGCAGGTTGAATCAGTAGTAAGGAAGGCAAATGTAATGTTAGCATTCTTTTCCAGAGGACTAGAATATGAGAGCAAGAGTATAATGCTGATGCTTTACAAAGCATTGGTCAGACTGCACTTAGTATATTGAGACAGTTTTAGACCCTATACTTAAGAAAGGTGACCTGGCATTGGAAAGGGTCCAGATGGGGTTTATGAGAATTATCCCAGGAATGAAAGGGTTAATGTACGAGGAACTTTCAATGACTCTGGGTCTGTACTCACCTGGAGTTTGGAAGAATGAGAGTGGATCTCATTGAAATTTACCAAATATTGAAAGACCTAGATGGAGTGAGCACAGAGAGGATGTTTCCAATGGTAGAGGAATCTAGGACCAGAGTGCACAGCATCAGTAAAGAAGGACATCCCTTTAGAGCAGAAATGAGAGGGAATTTCTTGAGCTAGAAGGTGGAGAATCGGTGGAATTTTTTTGCCACAGACAGCTGAGGAGACCATATCATTGGGTACATTTAAAGCAGAGGTTGATAGGATCTTGGTTAGTAAGGTTGTCAGATATTCATGGCAGAAGTCGAAAATAGTGGGGTTGAAAATGGAGTTGAGAGCAAAAATAAGAAAACCGTGCAGAGCGGAATCGGTAGGCTGAATTGCCTAGTTCTACTACTCTGCCTTATGGTCTCATAATTGGAGAACAATTTAGGACTTTTATTTAGAAAAGTCACAAAGATTTTTATTTAGATAAAGCCATAAAGTAAAGGAGATATCAGGATGATCATCATCTCCCAGCACTGACTTCAATCAAGGTGAGCAGTAGGGATCTTCCTGCAAGGAATCAGTGTAGCAGCAGGGTTTCTCATTAGCTGTAGTTTATAGCCCAAAAAGTATGGTTAAAACTTTTTGGCCTGGAAGAAGATCTTTGTTTAGTACAAAGCGTAGACATTAATATTAAGAGATGAGAGGGAATATCAGATCACTGGAATCCCATGGCCTATAAGCGACGTCACCAGAGTTCTCCCAAGAGGGATTTCTTGTAAGTTGGCAGGAGTTATTTAAAAAGGGAGCTTCAAGGGTGTTTGTCCATTGTACGTGGCCTATCAGCAGCATCAACAGAGCTCTACAAACTAAATAAAAGTACAGAAGGGATAAGCGGAGCAGCCATTGTCGGGATTAGGCCAGTATCGGGAGTAGAAGCGATAGGCTGTGGCTCAAAGGCTTCAGATAGGAAGCAATGTCGGCTCTGTGTAAAGCGTCTGTTAAGGTTTCCCTTTTGTTTTTTTTTCCCTCGCTTACTGTACGATTTAAATGGCTGTGGTGTGCACTTTGTGCTGGACGTTGGAGAACTGGGAGACACAGTCTCCCAAGGAACTACATCTGCGTGAAGTCCTTCTGGCTGCAGCTCCTTGAGGACCGTGTTAGGGATCTGGAGCAGCAGCTGGATGACCTTCAGCTTGTACAGGAGAGCGGGGATATAATTGATCAAAGTTACAGGGAAGTAGTCACCCTGAAGTTGCAGGAAGCGAGTAGCTAGCTGACTTTCAGGAGAAACGGAAATAGGCAGTTAGAACAGAGCACCCCTGTGGCTCTATAACAAGTATAGGCCTTTGGATACTTTCGTGGAGATGACCTCCCAGGAGAATGCCACGGCAACTGGGTTACAGGCACTGAGCATGGGTCCGTGGTGCAGATGGGAAAGAGAGAGAAGAAGGGAGCAGTAATGATAAGGGATTCAGTAGTGAGGGGAACAGATAGGAGATTCTGTGGACGGAAATGGGACACGCGGATGGTATGTTGCCTTCCAAGTGCCAATATCTTGGAGAGGGAGGGAGAGCAGCCAGATGTCTTGGTACATATTGGTACCAATGATATAGGAAGGAAAAGCAATGAGATCCTGAAAAGAGAATTTACAGAGCTAAGCAGAAAGCTGAGAAGCAGTACCTCCCAGGTAGTGATTTCTGGATTGCTACCTGTGCCATGCACCCATGATGGTAGAAACAGGATGATTTGGCAGATAAATACGTGACTGAGAAGCTGGTGCGGGGGGCAGGTCTTCAGGTTCCTAGATCACTGGGATCTCTTCTGGGGGAATTATGACCTGTTCAAAAGTGACGGGTTGCACCTGAACCAGAGGGGGACCAATATTCTCGTGGGCAGGTTTGTTAGTGCAGTTAGTAAGGGTTTAAACTAATTTGGCAAGGGGATGGGAACTGGAGTGAAGGGACTCAGGAATGGACGGATGGTAAAAAAGTAAAGATAGCATGCAGTCAGACTGTCAGGAAGGGCAGGCAGGTGATGGGAATCAGTTGCGGCCAGCAGGCTGAGTATCAAATCATTAGGGATGCAGTATCAGAAAGGAAAACAAATACGGTACTCAAGGTGTTGTATCTAAATGCACGTAGTATAAGAAATAAGGTGGATGATCTTGCTGGAATAATACAGATTGCTAGGTATGATGTTGTGGCCATCACTGAATCGTGCCTGAAGGATGGTTGTAGTTGGGAGCTGAATATCCAAATTTACACATTATATTGGAGGGATAGGAAGGTAGGCAGAGGTGGTGGCATGGCTCTGCTGGTAAAGAATGGCATCAAATCAGTAGAAAGATGTGACATAGGATGGAAGATGTTGAATCCTTGTTGGTTGCATTGAGAAACTGCAAGAGTAAAAGGACGTTGATGGCAGTCATATACAGGCCTCCCAACAGTGGCTGGGAGGTGGACCACAGGTTACAACAGGAACTGCAAAATGTGAGTCAAAAGGGCAATGTTACGGAAGTCATGGGAGATTTTAACATGCAGGTCGATTGAGAAAACTAGGTTGGTAATGGATCTGAAGAGAGTGAGTTTGTTGAATGCCAGAGAGATGTTTTTTTTTTAGAGCAGATTGTCATTGACCCTACTAGGGGATCAGCTATACTGGATTGGGTATTATGTAATGAACCGGAGGTGATTAGGGAGCTTAAGGTAAAAGAACTCTTAGGAACCAGTGATCATAATATGATTGTGTTCAACTCGAAATATGATAGGGAGAAGATAAAGTCTGATGTAGCAGTAATTTCAGTAGAGTAAGGGAAATTACTGTGGCATGAGAGACGTGTTGGCCAAAGTAAATTGGAAGGAACTGCTGGCAGGGATATCAGCAGAGCAGCATCCACTGCTGGTGTGTTTCTGGGAAAAATTTGGAGGGTGCAGGACATGAGTATTCCAAAAATGAAGAAATGCTCAAATTGTAAAATAATACAACCATGGTTGACCAGGGAAGTCAAAGCTATTGTAAAAGCAAAAGAAAGGGTGTACAACAAAGCAAAATTAGTGGGAAGATAGATTGGGAAGTTTTTAAAAACATACAGAAAACAACTAAAAAAATCATTAGAAGGGAAAGGATGAAATATGAAAGCAAGCTAGCAAATAATATCAAAGTGGATAGTAAATGTTTTTTCAAGTATGTTAAAAATAAAAGAGAAATGAGAGTGGATATAGAACTGCTAGAAAATGAGGCAGGAGAAATAATAACAGGGGTCAAGGTGATGGTTGATGAACTAAATGAGTATTTTGTGTCAGTCTTCACTGTGGAAGACATTAGCAGTATGCCTGATGTTATAGTGCATAAAGGAAGAGAGTGGATGCAGTTACTGTTACAAGAGAGACGGTGCTCAAAAACCTGAAAGACCGAAAGATACATAAGTCACCTGGACCAGATGAACTTCAGCCTAGGGTTCTGAAAGAGGTAGCGTTAGAGATTGTGGTGGCATTAGAAATGATCTTTCAAAAATCATTGGACGCTGGCGTGGTGCCAGATGACTAAATAATTGCAAAAGTTACTCCACTCTTTAAGAAAGGAGGAAGGCAGCAGAAAGGAAATTATAGACCAGCTAGTCCGACCTTAATAGCTGGGAAGATGTTAGAGTCAACTGTTAAGGATGAGGTGATGTAGTACTTGGTGACACAGGACAATATAGTAGAAAGTTACAATGGTTTTCTTCAGGGAAAGTCCTGTCTGACAAACCTGTTTGAATTCTTTGAGGAGATTACAAGTAGGATAGATAAGGATGTAGTGGATGTTGTATATTTGGATTTTTAGAAAGCCTTTGACAAGGTGCCACAGACGAGGCTGTTTACCAACTTAAGAGCCTATGGTATTACAGAAAAGTTACTAACATGGTTAGAGCATTGGCTGATTGGGAATAAAAGGATCCTTTTCTGGTTTGCTACCAATGACTTGTGGTGTTCCCCAGGGGTTGGTTTTGGGACCACTTCTTTTTATGCTGTATATAAATGATTTAGATGATGGAATAGATAGCTTTGTTACCAAATTTGCAGATGATACAAAGATTGGTGGAGAGGCAGGTAGTGTTGATAAAACAGGTAGGATGTAGAAGGAATAAGATAGATTAGGAGAATGGGCAAGAAAATTGCAAAAGAAATACAATGTTAGAAAGTGAATGGTCATGCACTTTGGTGGTAGAAATAAATGTACGGACTATTCTCTAAACGGGGAGAAAATCCAGGAATCTGAGATGCAGAACACCCTGAAGGTGAACTTGCAGGTTCAGTTGGCAGTGAGGAAGGCAAATACCATGTTAGCATTCATTTCACGAGGTCCAGAATACAAGAGCAAGGATGTGATGCTGAGGCTTTATAAGGCACTGCTGTGGCCTCACCTTGAGTATTGTGAGTAGCTTTCGGTCCTTCATCTTAGAAACGATGTGCTGACATTGAAGAGGGTCTGGAGGAGGTTCACAAGATGATTTGAGGAATGAAAGGGTTATCATATGAGGAACGTTTGATGGTTCTGGGTCTGTACTCGCTGACTAGTCCAGAAGGATGAGGGGAGATCTCATTGAAACCTTTCGAATGTTGAAAGGAGAAGACAGAGTAGATGTAGAAAAGATGTTTCCCTTGGTGGGAGAATTTAGGACAAGAGGGCACAGCCTCAGGATAGAGGTGCACGCTTTCAAAACAGAGATGCAGAGACATTTCTTTAGCCAAAGGGTGGTGAATTTGCGGAATTTGTTGCCACATGCAGCTGGGGAGGCCAGGTCGTTGAGTGTATTTAAGGCAGAGATTGATAGGTTCTTGATTGGACAGGGCATCAAAAGTTATGGGGAGAAGTCTGGGAACTTGGGTTGAGGAGGAGATTAAAAAAAAGGATCAGCCATGATTGAATGGCGTTGCAGACTTGATGGGCCAGATGGCCTAATTCTGCTCCTATGTCTTATGGTTTTATGGTCTAAAACAATGCTTGAGAAGTCATAATTCAGGCTAGGAAATGGCAGACAAAGTGAATAAGTATATTGCATCGGTCTTCACTGACAAATCAGAATCAGGTTTAATATCATTGTCATATGTCGTGAAATTTGTTGTTTTGTGGCAGCAACATATTGCAATCTATAACAGTAAAAACTATAAATTACAATAGTAAGTATATATCAAAAGGAGAATTAAATTAAATAAGAAGGGAAAACTAACTATTACTAATGAGAGGAAGGTGCTTTGGGAAGCTGAAATGGCTGAAGGTAGATAAGTCACCTGAAACAAATGGACTACTGATGTTTTAGGCCTGCTGGACCCTTTGTCCATGGAGTCAAGCATAGTCTTATGATCATAAAAAAACATATTTTAAAAAAAAAAATGCACCTTTGGTCACTCTGAGAGTCCGCTGCATTCGAACGTGCCACCTTCTTACCAGAAGTCCAAAATGTTGAGGGTCCTTATTGATGGGCACAGCCTTCTTGAGCTACTGTCTCTTGAGATGTTCTCAATGATAGGGAGGCTAGTGCCCGTGAATAATTACTGTGCAACTGGGCAAGTGGTAACAAAGTACTTAGAAAATAATAATAGTATTGGGAAGAGTCAACATGGAGCTATGAAAAGGAAATCATTCTAAAGTTTATTTTGTTTCATTTATTTTGTTTAGAGATACAGCACAGTAGTGGGATCATTCTAGCCCAACGAGCCCACGCTCCCCAATTACACCCATAACCTATTAACCTACTAATCCCTAATCCCATTAACCAATTAACCTTCTAATCCCTACCTCTTCGGAATATGAGAGGAGACCAGAGTACGTGGAGGAAACCTGCACAGTTACAGGGAGAATGTACAAACTCCTGACAGACAGCGGTGGAATTGAACATGGGTCACTGGTTATTTTAGGTTATAATGAACCAAATAAAGAAGGGCAAAGCAGCTTCTTTGGTTTATGTGGATTTTCATAAAGCCTTCAATAAAGTGGAGAACAAGATATTATTAAACAAATATTTTGGAAGATAATATTTATTTTTTAGAGATACAGTGCTGAACAGGCCCATCCAGCCTTATAAGCCATGTCACCCATCAATTTAACCGTAACCTCATCACGAGACAATCTACAAAGACCAATTAACCTACTAACTGGTATGACGTTGGATTACGGGATGAAACTGGAGCTACTGAAGGAAACCCACACACACATGCGAAGGATGTACATTCCTGCCGGAAGATGCCAGCAGTGAACTCCAAACTCCAATGCCCTGAGCTGTGATAGCATTGCACTAACCACTACACTACCATGGCACCCTAATATGCTGGGATGGATTACTCATTTGACTGAAAAAAGTGGGTATATTTTTGTTTGTGGCAATGACAGGTGAGGACTGCACAGTTTAGTGCTCTGGTCCATCATTTATTAATCAATATCGATGATTTTTAAGAAGGATCAAAGAACATTTACCCTATCTATGTCCTTCATAATTTTGTATACTTCTATCAAATCACCCTTCATTCTCCTGTGCTTCACAGAATAAAGTCCTAATCTATTCAACCTTTCCCTAAAACTCAGGTCCTCACGTCCCAGCAACATCCTTGTAAATTTTCTCTGTACTCATTCAAACTTATTGATATCTTTACTGTAGGTAAATGACCAGAAATGCACACAATGCTCCAAGTGTCAAATGAGACACAGTGCCTTGAAAAAGTATTCAGCCCAGTGATCCCTCTAAGGTGTTGAAGTGCACACATATTTTGCTACTAGCACACAAAGGAATTTAAATTGTGCACAAAAGGTTATCACCCTCTACCTCATTCGCATCTGAAATATATTTCACGATCATACACAATCACATTTCCTTTTCCGGTTTCTGATGTAGATAGTGTTGACAATGTGGAGTTTGTGATGATTTGTCTGCAGATTTTAGAACTGGATTATTTATACTCTTTTTATTGAAGAAATTATTCAGTGTGCACATGTTTTTGTCATTAGGCAAATAATTGCACAGAACAAGATTTTTCGCGCACACTGATCATTACAAATTAGAAGAAACATTGATTCAGCCCGCAAGCCATTGTTCACATAAATGAGTATAACAACCAGGGATTTTTATCAACTTAACTAAGAATTTTTATTTGGTAATCACATGCTCCGTTTTACACAATAGAACCCAAA
Source organism: Mobula hypostoma (assembly GCF_963921235.1). Taxonomy (NCBI): domain Eukaryota; kingdom Metazoa; phylum Chordata; class Chondrichthyes; order Myliobatiformes; family Myliobatidae; genus Mobula; species Mobula hypostoma. The sequence goes on along the minus strand of NC_086097.1, from coordinate 235,341,562 downwards.
AAACAAGGAAAAATGTAAAGTGTGAAAAATTAAAATTTCAAAATCTCAAATGTCAGCAGTTCAAAAATATTCATCCCCCTTTGCTCAATGCTTAGTTGAACCACCTCTTGCAGCTATCACAGCCAGTAGTCTTTTTTGATAAGTCTCTATTAACTTTCCACTCTATGATGGGGCAAGGTTTTCCCATTCCTTATTGCAAAATTGCTCAAACTATTCCTGGTTAGTTGGCGGTGATGGTGGGCAGCAATCTTGAAGTCTTGCCAAAGATATTCGATGAGGTTAATGTCAGGACTCTGACTGAATCACTCAAGGGCATTTATTTTCTTCATCTGAAGCCACTTCATAGTTGCTTTGGTAGTGTGCTTTGGATCGCTGTCCTGTGCAGCATTAGATTTACGCCACATGTACTGCTTAGTGTTGAGGCCAGAAAGTGTCACTTTAGTCTCACAGACGTCCTTGAGGGCCTGTTCCTGTGTTGTAATATTTTATGTTCTATGCATCAGAATTTATGAGAAATTATACATCTTAGATCATCCTTCTTTTTTTAAAAAGGTATTTGCTTTACTGCCTAATTTAAATGAATATATGCTGATAATCGGCGGGGATTTTAACTGCTGCTTAAATCCTATGATTGATAAGAGCTCAAACAATCAGCGACTTCCAAATCGTTCGGCGTCATTTATTAATTCCTTTTTGATTGATTTTGGGTTGATTGATTTGTGGAGGTATCTCTATCCCGATAATCTAGAGTATTCTTTCTTCTCACATGTTTATAAAAAATATTCGAGGATCGGTTATATTATATTATAATCGATCCCCGCTTCTTGCCTAGTGTTAAAAATTGTGAATATGATGCTATTGCTATATCTGATCATGCACCTCTGAGTTTGTCTTTTGAATTTGATGATGTCATTCTTGCCCACCCACCATGGCGCATGTCTCAGACATTATTGCAAAACTCTAACTTTGTCAGTTTCATTGAAACTCAGATAAAATATTTTTTTCTTTTTAATGATATAGGGGGTATGTCTAAATTAATTATATGGGATACATTTAAAGCATTTTTACGTGGTCAGATTATTTCTTATTCAGCTAAAGTTAAAAAACAGACTAAAGTAGAAAATTTTTTTGAGTGCGAGGAAGGATTTAGAACATAAAACATAGAAACCTACAGCACAATACAGGCCCTTTGGCCCACAATGTTGTGCTGACCATGTAACTTACTCTAGAAACTGCCTAGAATTTCCCTAGTGCATAACCCTTTATTTTTCTAAGCCCCATGTACCTACCTAAGAGGCTCTTAAAAGACCCAATTGTATCCACTTCCACCACTGCCACCGGCAGTGCATTCCACACACCCAGCACTCTCTGTGTGAAAAACTTACCCCGACATCCCCTCGATACTTATTTCCAAGCACCTTAAAACTATGCCCCCTCGTGTTAGCCATTTCAGCCCTGGGAAGAAGCCTCTGGTTATCCACACGATCAATGCCCCTCATCATCTTATACACCTCTATCAGCTCACATCTCATCCTCCATCGGTCCAAGGACAAAAGACCAAGTTCACTCAACCTATTCTTATAAGGCATGCCCTCCAATCCAGACAACATCCTTGTAAATCTCTGCTGCACTCTCTTTATAGAGTCCACATCCTTCCTGTAGAGAGTTGACTGGAACTGAACACAGTACTCCAAGTGGGTTCTGACCAAGGTCTTATATAGCTGTAACATTACCTCACAGCTTTTGAACTCAATCCCATGGTTGATGAATGCCAACACACCACACTCCTTGTTAACAGCACTGTCAACCTGCGCAGCAGCTTTGGATGTCCTATGGTCATTGTCCCCAAGGTCTCGCAGATCCTCCACACTTCCAAGAGTTTTGCTATTTATATTATATTCTGTCTTCAGATTTGACCTACCAAAATGTACCACTTCACACTTATCTCAGTTGAAGTCCATCTGCCACTTCTCAGCCCAGTTCTGCATCCTATCGATGTCCTGCTGTAACCTCTGACAACCCTCCAGACTATCCACAACACCCCCGACCTTTGTGTCATCAGCAAACTTTCTAACCCACCTTCTACTTCTTCATCCAGGTCATTTATAAAAATTACAAAGAGGACGGGCCCCAGAACTGATCCCTGCAGAACACCAGTGGTCACCGACCTCCATGCAGAATATGAACCATCCACAATTACCCTTTGCCTTCTGTGGGCAAGCCAATTCTGGATTCACAAAGCAAGTCTCCTTGGATCCTGTGCCTCCTTACTTTCTGAAAGAGCTTGGTATGGGGAACCTTATCAAATGCCTTACTGAAACCCATAAACACTACATCCATCAATGTGCTCTACCTTCATCAATGTGCTTTGTTACATCCTTTGTAGGCACTCACAAAGCAAGGAACTTGAAAGAAACCAATTTAGAAAAAAAAACAGTGCCCACAGAGAAAGAAGAGAAAAAAAAACAAATCATGCAAATAATAGAAGCGAGCAACTACAAAAGCATTCCAAACCATCTTGAGTCCTGAGATTAAATCCCTGGAGCAGCTCGCGGTAGGCTCATAGCCTCGGTATTTAATTCATCATATTGGCAGGGCACGCCACCGTCTTGTTCGCAGACATGAGGCACAGCAGCTGGGGGCTGTCTCACTGCCTTAGCGTCATGGAGAAAGGAGCCCCCCAGAATATCTGGGCTGTCTTACGAAGATAGATTGAGTAAGCTGTGGCTTTTCTCAATGGAGTAAGTGAGGATGAGGTGTGACTTGTTGGAGGTGTATAAGATGACAAGGGGCAGAGATCAAGTGGACAGCCAGAGATTATTTCCAAGGGCAGAAATGGCTAATAGAAGGGAGCATAATTTTAAGGTGGCTAAAGTAAAGTATAGGGGAATGTCAGATGAAAGTTGACTTAAATTGAATTGACTTTATTACTTAATCCTTCATATATGCGACGAGTAAAAATCTTTACGCTATGGCTCCTTCTGAATGTGCACAGTTTTTTACACAGAATGTGGTGTGTGTATGGAGTGCTCTGCCAGGGGTTGTGGTAGAGGCAGGTTCATTAGGGGCATTAAAGAAACGCTTAGATAGGCACATGGATGATAGAAAAATGGAGCGAAGGTTTAGATTGATCTTGGAGAAGGTTAAATGGTTGACCCAACATTGCTGTTATGTTCCATGTTCTTCTAGAATGGGGGCTGCAGAGAGATTTAATTAAGTAACAAACTAGGTCCTGATTACAGAATAAAATGATTATCTACAGGTCTAACCATAAATCCTATTTTCTATTACAATAATAGATGCATGCTATAATATAACTAATGAAGTTCCTGAAACTTGGTGTCCTCACTACTACATTCCATGTCTCTACTTTGGTGCTTCATCTGTAGTTTCCTGTCACCACATTTGCACAATCTACATCTCTATTTACTTGTTATTAATCCTCACTATTCTTTCTCCTACAACATACCTGAAGAGGTTCCTGGCTCACACCAAGCAGTAATCATAGACCCATTAGCATTTGTCATAATACATGTATTTGAAATTTAATGTCATGTTTACCTATACTGTAGGCTCTTAAGTGTTAACACATTAATTCACAATTGTCCTGTTGAAATGGCTTCTACACTGCTGTTAACAGACACATGTTCCAAATTAACTTTCAATAGTACAAGTGGTGTCTATCCTGGACAATTGAACACTAACCAATGATAAACTGAGTTATTGCAAACTGAATTCTTCAGAGATATTTTCAGACCCTCCTAATGGATAATTGCTCTCCCATTTAGTTGGTGAATAAAGATAGTAGCTGATAATGCTGTGTAATGTAAGTCCCAAGTCCCTTTAAGCAATCATATTACTGTTCAATGGTGATGGCATCAACTATAATTTAATGAACCATGTGGTCTTTTGTATAGTCATAGTCATACTTTATTGATCCCGGGGGAAATTGGTTTTCGTTACAGTTGCACCATAAATAATTAAATAGTAATAAAACCATAAATAGTTAAATAGTAATATGCAAATTATGCCAGGAAATAAGTCCAGGACCAGCCTATTGCCTCAGGGTGTCTGACCCTCCAAGGGAGGAGTTGTAAAGTTTGATGGCCACAGGCAGGAATGACCTCCTACGATGCTCTGTGTTGCATCTTGGTGGAATGAGTCTCTGGCTGAATGTACCTTCTGTGCCCAACTAGTACATTATGTAGTGGATGGGAGACATTGTCCAAGATGGCATGCAACTTGGACAGCATCCTCTTTTCAGACACCACCGTGAGAGAGTCCAGTTCCTTCCCCATAACATCACTGGCCTTACGGATGAGTTTGTTGATTCTGTTGGTGTCTGCTCCCCTCAGCCTGCTGACCCAGCACATAACAGCAAACACGATAGCACTGGCCACCACAGACTTGTAGAACATCCTCAGCATCGTCCGGCAGATGTTAAAGGACCTCAGTCTCCTCAGGAAATAGAGACGGCTCTGACCCTTCTTGTAGACAGCCTCAGTGTTCTTTGACCAGTCCAGTTTATTGTCAATTCGTATCCCCAGGTATTTGTAATCCTCCACCATGTCCACACTGACCCCCTGGATGGAAACAGGGGTCACCGGTACCTTAGCTCTCCTCAGGTCTACCACCAGCTCCTTAGTCTTTTTCACATTAAGCTGCAGATAATTCTGCTCACACCATGTGGCAAAGTTTCCTACCGTAGCCCTGTACTCAGCCTCATATCCCTTGCTGATGCATCCAACTATGGCAGAGTCAACAGAAAACTTCTGAAGATGACAAGACTCTGTGCAGTAGTTGAAATCTGAGGTGTATTTCAAGATTTTTATTTTGCTGTTTTAATTAAGCCTTTGTGTGATCATTTCAAGTGTGTTGATTCTTGCAATATCGGTTTTTCAATTAAAAAAACACCCATCTCATCACACCATGTTAACCACCCTTCTTTCGCTGTTTCCACAGGGTGGGGGGGGGGTGAGAGTGTTTTGTACATGTTCATCTGTCAGTTTGTGGTAAACCAGCAAGCATTTAGTTTGAAGGTCAGCTACTGTATAGTTCAGCAGAGCATGAGACTCAGGATGTGACCTATTAAATAAGCCTTACCCTCTGGCTAAAGGAGATTAAATGTGAAATTTCTGTTTGAGAAGACTAAATGAAAATCTCCTGAGCTTCTAGGCATGTACCATCCAGAGCAAGTGAATGAAAACTAATTCATACATTCACTGGTTCTGGATAAGGAGGTCAAGTCCCAAACGATACAAAGTCATCCAACATTATGCTTACAGGGCTATAGAGTGTAAAGTATGATATATGTTTATTTTCTCAGTAGATTGAACTCAGAATAGTCCAATTTCAAACTTCAAGCATTTCAATTAAATAATGCTAAGATTATCTGTGAGTGTGTTCAGGACCAGGGAGGAGGCAAAGAAAATCCTCTTGAGGAGCTCAGGAAAAGTTTAGGACAACTTGAGTCTAGGACATTGTTTAAATGATCTATGATGTCTCTTCCTCAATATCAGTACATAATATCAGAGACAACAAAGGAAACAGTGTTATTGAAAGAATAAGAGAAAGGCCACACCATGTTACTTACACAATATATCCATGGAAGCATAATGATCTGATGTTTACATACTGATGCCTACAAGGTGAGCACTGTGATCGTCAGTCACGAAATAGAACACCATAGTGCCTTCCCTACCATTGCAGCGGATTTCAACCAAACCAGGTTCAAAAAGTCTCTGAACAACCACCACCACATATCACTTGTGGAACAGAGGAGTCAACACACTTGACCACTGTTATACAACCATCAGAAAAAGTTTACCATGCCATCCATGCTCACACTTTGGAAGTCCCATCACCTGGCTGTACTTCTGCATCCTGCGTACAGAGACTGAAGCCCGCAGCACCTGTGATGAGGACTATGAAGGAATGGTCAAGGAAGGCCGAGAAATGCTCACACAACTCCTTTGAGTCGGACTGGACAATATTTAGGGATTCATCTTTAAATCTGAATGAATACTCTACAGTTGTCACTGATTTCACTTAGACCTGTGTGGATGAGTATGTGCCTTTGAGAGTATACTGGACATTCACAAACCAAAAGCTGTGGATGAACCAGGAGAGTCATAATCTGCTGATTGAGGTGATCCAGAACTATACACAAAGTCCAGATATGGCCAATGAAGGCTATTCTAATGGCAAAGGATTAATTCAGATTGAAGTTAGAGATGGAATCAGATGCATATCAGCTCTAGCAGGGTTTGCAGGTCACAAATGGTTGTCATGCTTCATATGCAGATGAACTCAATGCCTTTTACGCAAGCTTTGAAAGAGAGAATAAAACTACACATGCAAATCCCTGTGGCATCTGGAGACCCTGTGATCTCTGTCTCAGAGGAAAATGTCAGAACACCTTTCATGAGGGTGAACCCTTGCAAGGCATCAGTTCCTGATGGTGTACTCGATAGAGCCAACCAACAGGTGGGAATGTTCAATGACATAGAAACATAGAAAACCTACAGCACCATTCAGGCCCTTTGGCCCACAAAGTTGTGCCAAACATGTCTCTACCTTAGAAATTACTAGGGTTACCCATAGCCCTCTATTTTTCTAAGCTCCATGTACTTACCCAAAAGTCTCTTAAATGACCCTATCGGATCCGCCTGCACCAGGGTTGCTGGCAGCCCATTCTACACACTCACAACTCTCTGCGTAAAAAAACTTACCCCTGACATCTCCTCTGTACCTACTCCCAAGCACCTTAAACCTGTGTGCTCTTGTGGCAGCCATTTCAGCCCTGGGATAAAGCCTCTGACTATCCACATGATCAATGCCTCTCATCATCTTATACACCTCCATCAGGTCACCTCTCATCCTCCATCGCTCCAAGGAGAAAAGGCCGAATTCACTCAACCTATTCTCATAAGGCATGCTCCCCAATCCAGGCAACATCCTTGTAAATCTCCTCTGCACCCTTTCTATGGCTTCCACATCCTTCCTGTAGAGAAGTGATACTATATTCTGCCATCATACTTGACCTACCAAAATGAACCACCTCACACTTACCTGGGTTGGGCTCCATCTGCCACTTCTCAGCCCAGTTTTGCATCCTATCAATGTCCTGCTGTAACTTCTGACAGCCCTCCAAACTATCCACAACACCCCTAACCTTTGAGTTATCAGTAAACTTACTAACCCATCCCTCCACTTCCTCATCCAGGTCATTTATAAAAATCACGAGGAGTAAGGGTCCCAGAACAGATCCATGAGGAACACCACTGGTCACCAACCTGCATGCAGAGTATGACCCGTCTACAACCATTCTTTGCCTTCTGTGGCAGGCCAGTTCTGAATCCACAAAGCAATGTCTCCTTGGATCCCATGCCTCCTTACTTTCTCAATAAGCCTTGCATGGGGTACCTTATCAAATGCCTTGCTGAAATCCATAAACACCACATCTACTGCTCTTCCTTCATCAATGCGTTTAGTCACAGCCTTAAAATATTCAATCAGGCTCATAAGGCACAGTCTGCCCTTGACAACGCCATGCTGACTATTCCTAATCATACTATACCTCTCCAAATGTTCATAAATCCTGCCTCTCAGGATCTTGTCGATCAACTTACCAACCACCGAAGTAAAACTCACTGGTCTATAATTTCCGAGGCTATCTCTACTCCCTTTCTTGAATACAGGAACAACATCCACAACCCTCCAATCCTCTGGAACCTCTCCCATCCCCATTGATGATGCAAAGACCATCACCAGAGGCTCAGCGATCTCCTCCCTCGCCTCCCACAGTAGCCTGGGGTACATCTCATCCGGTCCTGGCGACTTATCCAACTTGATGCTTTCCAAAAGTTCCAGCACATACTCTTTCTTAATATCTACATGCTCAAGCTTTTCAGTCCACTGAAAGTCATCAATACAATCACCAAGATCCTTTTCCATAGTGAATACTGGAGTAAAGTATTCATTAAGTACCTCTGCTATTTCCTCCGGTTCCATAAACACTTTCCCACTGTCACACTTGATAGTTCCTATTCTTTCACATCTTATCCTCTTCTCTTCACATACTTGTAGAATGCCTTGAGGTTTTCCTTAATCCTGCCCGCAAGGCCCTCTCATGGCCCCTTCTGGCTCTCCTAATTTCCTTCTTAAGCTCCTTCCTGATAGCCTTATAATCTTCTAGATCTCTAACATTACCTAGCTCTCTGAACCTTTTGTAACCTCTCGATATCTTCAAACTTTGTCTGCTGCAGTCGGAGGTTCCCACCTGCTTTAAAAGGGTGACAATCATAGCAGTACCCAAGAAGAGCAGGGTGAGCTGCTTCAGTGATTATCACCCTGTGATGATGTTCTTTGAGAGGTTGGTCATGGCCAGAATCAACTCCTGCCTAAGAAAGGACCTGGACCTGCTGCAATTTGCCTATCTTCATTATAGGTCTACAGCGAATGCAATCTCACTGGTTCTCTACCCAGCCTTGGATCACCTGCTGTTTATTGATTACAACTCAGCATTCATCCTCAAAATTAATCAACATGCTCCAAAGCCTAGACCTCATTACCTCCCTCTGCAACAAGATTCTTAAGCTACTCACCTGGAGAGTGCTCTCTGTGCAGATTGGAAATAACACCTCCTCCTCACTAACAATCAACACTGGCACACCTCAAAGATACATGCTTAGCCCACTGCTCTACTCTCTCGACACCCATGACTGTGCGGCTAGGCACAGCTCAAACGCCAACTATAAATTTACCGATGACACAACTATTGTTACCAGAATTTCAGATGGTGACAAGAAGATGTAGAGGAGTCAGATAGATCAGCTGGCTGAATGGTGTCGCAACAACAACCTTACACTCAATGTCAGGAAGATCAAGGAACTGATTGTGGACTTCAGGAAGGGGAAGTCAAGGGAACACACATCAGTCATCATAGAGTTTCAGCAGAGGAAAGGGGGAGCAGTTTCAGCTTCCTGGGTGTCAACATCTTTGAAGACTTATCCTGGGCCCAGCATATTGATGAAATTATAAAGAAGCAAGAACAATGACTATATTTTATTTGGAATTTTAGGAGACTTGGTATGTTACCAAAGATACTCACAATTTTCTACAGAGGTACTGTAGAGAGCATTCTAACTGGTGGCATCACTGTCTGTTATGAAGTGGCCATTGCACAGGATCAGAAAAAGCTGCAGATAGTTGTCGACTCAGTTAGCTCCATCTTGGCGAATAGCCTCAGCAAAATCCAGGATACCTTCAAAAGGTGATGTGTCAAAAAGGCGGCATCCATCATTAAGCACCCCCATCATGCAGAACATACACTCTTCTCATTGCTATCGTCAAGAAGAGGTTCAGGAACCTGAAGACACACACTCAGTTTTGTACAAGATAATAAGAGGAATAGATAGAGTGGATAGCCAGCGCCTCTTCCCCAGGGCACCACTGCTCAATCATGGCTTTAAGGTAAGGGGTGGGAAGTTCAAGGCGGATATTAGAGGAAGGTTTTTTACTCAGAGAGTGGTTGGTGTGTGGAATGCACTGCCTGAGTCAGTGGTGGAGGCAGATACACTAGTGAAGTTTAAGAGACTACTAGACAGGTAAATGGAGGAATTTAAGGTGGGGGCTTATATGGCAGGCAGGGTTTGAGGGTCGGCACAACATTGTGGGCCGAAGGGCCTGTACTGTGCTGTACTATTCTATGTTCAGTTTTCAGAAACAGCTTCTTCCCCTCTGCCATCAGATTTCTGAATGGACAACAAACCTATATAACTACTTCACTCTTTTTGCTCTCTTTTTGCACTAATTAATGAATTTAATTTTATTATGTACAGAATATATATTTCTTATTGCATTTACAGTTTTTTTTATTATGTATTGCAATGTATTGCTGCTGCAAAACAACGTATTTCATGACATACAGCGTGCCAGAGATATTAAACCTGATTCTGATCCAGTACCAGTGAATGTTTTTTAATCTGAAATACTCATCCTGTTTTCCTTCCTCATCTACTGAGTGTTCACAATATTTTCTGTCTCAATTTTTAATGGTGTATGATTCCAGAGCATGTGGGAATTGATCTTCTTTTCCAAATGTAATTAATATATACATGATATGTACCTCTACCCCACACCTCTTTGGCTCATGACTTTCCCATTCATTTTAATTTGCCATAAAATAGTTATCAGATTTTTGTGTAGGTAGAGCAGAGTACGATTTTCTAGCAGCCCCTCAAAATTATTACAGTAACCTTCTCAGTAAATACGAGGGGTGATTGATATGTTCGTGGCCTAAGGTAGAAGGAGTCAATTTTAGAAAACCTAGCACATTTATTTTTCAGCATAGTCCCCTCCTACATTTACGCACTTAGTCCAGCGGTCGTGGAGCATACGGATCTTGGAGTTCCAGAGAGTGTCCACAGCATGGGTGATTGATAAGTTCGTAGCCTAAGGTAGAAGGCGATGAGTTATATAGCTCTCGTTACATGCACATACAGATCAACTCTTTGAGTGATTATGCAGAAAGTTTGAGGTTATTAACTCATCTCCTTCCACCTTAGAACACAAACATATCAATCACCCCTGATGAGTTAATGTGCATTGAGATAGCATAAGGTAAAATGATAACGGAATGCAGAATAAAGAATTGACCTGTATGTACTGTATGCAAGACTTTTTACGTTATATGTTAACGATTTGATAGCTTTGTTGCAAAGATAGGTGAAGGGGCAGGTAATTTTGAGGAAGTAGAAAGGCTACAGAAGGAGCTGGACTGATTAGGAGTATGGACAAAATAACGGCAGACGGAATATAATGTCAGGAAGTGTACAGTCATGCACTTTGGTAGAAGAAATGAAAGGGTTGACTATATTCTAAATGGAGAAAAAATACAATAAAAAACCTGATGGATGGAGAGCGAGGTGTCTCCCAGTGGAGGTTGGTTGTAGGTGATTCGTAGCCCGTTATTTAGTTAGAGCCTTCAGCATTTTGGGCATCGAGGGAGAGAGGAAGAGGAGAGCCATCCGCAGTACCACCGATGCGGCAGAGAGGGCCTCAAGATGGCTGTGGCTCAATAGAGGGGAGCCATGGAGTCATAAGTAGCTAGCCATCTGGACACAAGCTGGGGTCTGATCAGCCCCGGCTGGGTCACCTGGAGGAGGTTGTATGATGTTGAAAGACCTAAAACACCTGATGATTCCAGGAACATCACTGAAGATGTGTCCAGAAGCATCAATAGATGTATGTACACAGGTGCAAAGAGACTTGGGAGTGCTTGCGCAGGATTCTCTAAAGATTAATTTGCAACTTGAGTCTGTGGTGAGGAAGGCAAGTGCAATGTTTGCATTAATTTCACAAGGACTAGAATATAAAAGCATTGATATAATGTTGAGACGTACAAAGCATTGGTAAGGCCTCACAGATGAGCACTGATGGCTCTTAACTTTGTAACGACGTGTTGAAACTGGAGAGGGTTCAAAGGAAGTTCACAAAAATGATTCCAGGTTTGAACAGCTTGTCATAAGAAGATTGTTTGATGGTTCTGGGCCTGTATTCTGTAGAATTCAGAAGAATGAGGAGTGACCTCATTGAATGGCGAAAGGTCTTGATAGAGTGGATGTAGAGAGGATATTTTCTATGGTGAAAGAGTCTGAGGCTAGAGGACGCAGCCTCAGAATAAAAGGACGTTCTTTTAGAATGGAGGTGAGGAGGAATTTTTTTAGCCAGAGACTGGTGAATCTGCGGAATTTGTTGTAACATGCCGCTGTGGAGGCCAAGTCCGTATGTATACTTAAGGCAGGGATTGATGGATTCTTGATTGGTCAGGACATGAAGGGATATGGGGAGAAGGCAAAAGGTTGGGGCTGTGAGGAAAAATAGATCGGCCATGATGAAATGGCAGAGCAGACTCAATGGGCCAAAAGGCCTAATTCTGTTCATATGTCTTATAGTCTTATGGTCAAAGACATATAAATCTGACAAAACAGCTAGTTTTATTGCATTCAGGATTAAATTAAATTAAATAAATATGAAGAAGCCTCTATTATATGTAAGAGGATCTTAGCAATATTAGGCACTGCTACATTGATATTTATGTATCCTTTAAAATGTTCTCGTAATTCTCAGTTTTTCCTTTTTTTGTCACTCTTGCTTTTATTGTCAGTGTGGGTTTCCTAATATGTCTGCTATTGGCCATACTCCCAAGGGCACTATCAGCCTTACATGTACTGTCCCTTAAGTGGAAGAGATACACCTTTAACAATGTGACAGTAATGGGGCAATTCATCTCAGTGACACTACAAAAATGCTGGAGGAACTCAGCAGGCCAGGCAGTATCTATGGAAAAGAGTAAACAATCAATGTTTTGAACCAAGACCCTTCAGCAGGATTGGATAAAAGATGAGAAGTTAGAGCAAGAAGGTTGGGGGAGGCATGGACAAAGCACAAGGTGCTAGGAGATGGGTGAAACTGAGAGGGGGAGGGGTGAAGTAAAGAGCATGGAGGTTGATGGGTGAAAGAGATGAAGTGATAGAGAAGGGGAAGTCTGATAGGAGAGGGTAGAAGACCATGGAAGAAACGGAATGGGGAGGAACACCCCAAGGCAAGAAACCAAAAGAACCCAATTTTAAAAAACACAATGACCAACACCCACTGTGCAGAAAAGAGGAAATAAAAACACAAATCATGCGAAGAATAGAAGCAAGCAACAGTATTCCAAACCAGATTGAGTCCATAGAAAACAACAGGAATTCTGCAGATGCTGGAAATTCAAGCAACATACATCAAAGTTGCTGGTGAACGCAGCAGGCCAAGCAGCATCTATAGGAACAGGTGCAGTCGACGTTTCAGGCCGAGACCCTTCGTCAGGACTAACTGAAGGAAGAGTGAGTAAGGGATTGAGTCCATAGAACCAATTCCCTGGAGCACCCGGAGTAGGCCCAAGCCTCAATCTCAGTTCATCATGTAACAGGGTAAATTGCCTCAAAGCTCATAGACACGAAGCTTATTGCAAGTGTCCAATATTCTGCTGCAGAGTTGCTAATCAGATTATCAGTCAGATTTAAACTGCTTTGATTTCAATAGAAATCGTTAAGCATAGATTTAGGAGGCGTCGTGGTTGTTTCTTGAAACAATACACACACACCATCTATGGAAAATAATAGATAGTCAATGTTTTGGGCCAATACTCTTCTTGAAAGCTATTTTGTTTTTGTTTATTTCTGTGCTTTTATAGGTTGTTGATTTATTTTATCCCACCCAGCAAAGCTGTGGCCTTAACATTGTCACCTGACAAAACAATTGGAACAGGATCACTGTCTGTGGTCCAGTCATAATTTGGAACTAGTCTTGCCCCTTGGGACATGAAGAATCATGAGATAACCTTCAAGGCCAGTGCAGTAAGTACAGCAAGTGGCAATTACAGCCTGCAATTCTGTGCAGTAGAATTCAAGCGCATCCTAAACAATAAGTTCCAATTATTTCACACTAGATGGAAAAGTAAGTCCAAAGGTATTTTTTTCACATTGTAAGCTATATTTGTCTGGTGGCTTTGTAACCTCCAATTAATACTCCTTGTTAGGAGTTTCAAGGCTATGACTACTTATGAAGGATGCTTCTGGTCAGGCAATGAATTATACACTTCAGCATTTTGTATTTGGTGAGAAGTTATAAGGATGGAATGCTGTTAATTGGAGCTGGCTGCAGGAAGACTGGAGATACTTTAATCAAAAGGGATAGAGAGTGGGTGGTGCAGTGGCAATCAGCAACTGGGGTTCAATATCTACTGCTTTCTGTGAGCAGTCTGTACATTTTCCCCAGGATTTCCTCTGGGTGCTCTGGTTTCTTTCCACACTCCAAAGACGTATGTATGGGTTAGGGATATACGCGGCCATATGGTAAAGTATGCAAACCATAACAGATTACAAGGCCATCTTACACGTCATCTACAGAGATGCCTCCCTTCCTGATAGGCCGAATGCCTTCTATGCAATGAGTGATATGACAGGGTAAGCCCCCTCTCCCCTTGTGGAACAAGCATCCAGTCTGGCTGCGGCTGAGGTGAGGAGGTTCCTAGTGGTGCTGAGGGATTGTGCGGCCCTGCTAACAGTGGTCTTAATTGATATCTTTAATGTCTCTTTGCAACAGTCCACTGTGCCTATAGGCTTCAAGGCAGTCACCATCATTCTCGTGCTCAAAAAGGCAATGGTAACTAACCTAAACAATTACCACCCAGAGGCACTGACCTCAAAATGAAGTGCTTTGAGCAGATAGTAATGGATCTCACCTGACAGCCACATTGGACCCTTTGCAGTTTGCTTACTGTGAATAATTATGAAAATCAGGCCATTATTCCTTCATTTTTTATGCGAAAATTTAGATTTTATTTAATTTAATCTATATCATATTAATACTCATGATATAATGTGAGCAAATCACGTAACTGAGGAAAACCATAGAACCATAGAACTATAGAACACTACAGCACAGAAAACAGGCCATTCGGCCCTTCTAGTCTGTGCCAAAACATTATTCAGCTAGTCCCATTGACCTGCATCCAGTCCATAACCCTCCAGACCTCTCCCATCTATGTACCTATCCAATTTATTTTTAAAACTTAAGAGTGTACCCGCATTTCCATGTCAGATGGCAGCTCGTTTCACACTCCCACCACTCTGTGAGTGAAGAAGTTCCCCCTAATGTTCCCCCTAATGTTCCCCCTAAACCTTTCCCCTTTCACCCTAAAGCCATGTCCTCTTGTATTTATCTCTCCTAATCTAAGTGGAAAGAGCCTATGCACATTTACTTTGTCTATACCCCTCATAATTTTGTAAACCTCTATCAAATCTCCCCTCATTCTTCTACGCTCCAAGGAATAAAGTCCTGAACTGTTCAATCTTTCCCTGTAACTCAACTCCTGAAGACGCGGCAACATCCTAGTAAATCTTCTCTGCACTCTTTCAATCTTACTGATATCCTTCATATAGGTAGTTGACCAGAACTGTACACAATACTCCAAAATTTAAAGTATTGTGTACAGTTTTGGTCACCAAATTACAGGAAGGGTATTAATATAGCTGAAAGAATGCAGAGAACGTTTATAAGGATGTTGCCAGGACTTGAGAATCTGAGTTACAGAGAAAGGTTGAATAGGATAGGACTTTATTCCCTGGAGCGTAGAAGAATGAGGGGAGATTTGATAGAGGTATATAAAATTATGATGGGTATAGATAGAGTGAATGCAAGCAGGCTTTTTCCACTGAGGCTAGGGGAGAAAAAAAGAGGACATGGGTTACGGGTGAAGGGGTAAAAGTTTAAAGGGAACATTGGGGGGGGCTTCTTCACACGGAAAGTGGTGGGAGTGTGGAATGAGCTGCCAGATGAAGTGGTAAATGCAGGCTCACTTTTAACATTTAAGAAAAACTTGGACAGGTACGTGTATGGAGGGATATGGTCCAGGTGCAGGTCAGAGGGACTAGGCAGAAAAATGGTTCGACACAGCCAAGAAGGGCTAAAATGGCCTGTTTCTGTGCTGTAATGTTCTATGGTTTCTATGGTTCTAAATTTGGCCTCACCAATGTCTTATACAACTTCCCCATAACATCCCAACTCCTACACTCAATACTTTGATTTATGAATGCCAGGATGTCAAAAGCCTTCTTTACAACCCTGTCTACCTGTGATGCCACTTTCAGGGAATTATGTATCTGAACTCCCAGATCTCTTTGTTCCTCCGCACTCTTCAGTGCCCTACCATTTACTGTGTCTGTCCTACCTTGATTAGTCCTTCCAAAATGCAACACCTCACACTTGTCTGCACTAAATTCCATCTACCATTTTCTGGCCCAGTTTTCCAGTTAGTCCAGATCCTTCTGCAAGCTTTGAAAGCCTTCCTCGCTGTCCACAACACCTCCAATCTTAGAGTCATCAGCAAACTTGCTGATCCAATTTACCACAGCGAAACTTAAAGAGGATTTGTAGTATCTGGAATTGGAAATACCAGGAGCTTCCGAAAGCTTAAGAGGAGATTTAATAATCCATCAACATTTGGGAACCAGTTGTTACAATACTCAGATAGTTTCCTGATGATTTTCATAAGTACTGTATAACATAGAGAATGTTAATGTAACTAAACAAATGAAAGTGCTCCGACAATCTGGATGGTGTGTGAATTCACACATCTCAATTGCTGGCTCTTACATACTGCCATGAAATGTATGGATTGTTGACTGAGACCCAAGGACCTACCATGCTGAAAGTTGAGAAAAAATGAAGTTAAGATGGATAGCAATTTAGTTAGTGCCCACAGGAAGGAATACTTCAGGGAAATCCTCATCTATGTCTCTTCTCTTGACCTCATTTCACTGCAAGTTATGGGGTCCAATCTCAGCACTGTCCACTGACTTGAAAAGGCCATATACCTCAGTACCCTTGCTGAACTTCTCAGATTTAGTGGAGAAGATCAAGTTTAGAATTTTAACTACCACCAACTGAACAGAAGACGACATGACTGAGAACTCAGAGACACCATAATTTTGACCATAAATTTGATGCAGAAACTGGGGATGGGTTGGGTGGGTGCAGAAAGTGTGTCATCTCAGTGTTGTCCCCAGGGAAAACTATCACCAGGCTCCTTGACTACTGCCTCCCCACGGCTGAAAAGCTGCCCCCAATCTGAGTGCAGACTCCGTACATCTAAAAGTACGAAGAATGCTCGCCATGTTGCATCAAGACAATTGTATTCAATTCTGCTCACTCAATTTTGGAAAGGATGTGGAGGCTTTGGAGAAGGTACAGAAGAGTTTGGAAGGCTTGTGCTGTCAGGAGGACTTGTGTTGAATACACACATATGCTTTATCGGTTAGGGCCTCCGGGTTGTTAGCACGGCTTATTGAGTGTTGAAACTCAAGAATCCACCGTTGAGATCTGAGGACCCAAGCTTGAGTTGCTTACTCCGGAGTGGCAGATGTTGATGTGAGATTTGATGGATGATTGCAAAATGATCAGAGGAATAAACAGAATGGAAAACTGGTATTTTATCCCTAGGATCAAAATGCCTAGTACATTTAACGGGGGCGGGGGGGGGGGGTGGAATTTCGAAGGAGATGTGCAGGGCAAGCTTTTGGCACCGAGAGAGGTGGATGGCAGGAGCGTACTGCCAAGGATGGCAGTAGACGTAAATATAATAGAAGTATTTAAAAGGCTCTCAGATAGATGTGAATATTTAGAGAATGGAAGGATATGCACTTTATGTAGGCAAAAGGATTAGTTAGGCACTTAATTACTATTCTAATTAGTTCGGCACAACATCATGGGCTGAAGGTCCTTTCTCTGAGTCTTATGTTCTATGTTCTGTGTTCTTGTTCTAACATAATCCAGAAGCATTTTTTTCTCAAATTTGGAGGTGAAATTCATCTCTATCTTCTGGCTCATGCTAGATAGCAGACACAAACTCCATGCAGACTAGATTCAAATAAAGCAGGTCATCACCTTGACACTTTTTCTTATTCTATCTCACCACAATACTGTTCCTCCAACAAGATTTCTGCTGGAGTGGAGCTAATCTGCAGGTCAGATTGGAAGTGGCTCAAACAATGTCTCCTCTACTCCAAGACCAAGGTGTCCCCACCCTCAGTTTTTGAGCTACAGCCTGAAGAGTGCACTTGTGTGTAATGGTACAAGAGTACACTTACGTTCATCATGTTGAGAGGCCAAGTTACAAATAATTGTTGAATTACTTGCTGAAGCTTTTTAAGAAAATGGCTCTTACACTGAACATCTACAAAGCCCTTGAACAACATGCATCCAAAATACAAGACCATTCTCTGAAAAAGTCATTGGATTCTTGTCTTGGTTATCCCCATCTCTTGTTCTTCTTACTTCAGGGCTGCCACTGACTTGTAGGCAGCTATAAAAAAATCATTTGATTCAGATCTGCTTGTTTATTATCATTTGTACATTGAAATGTACTGTGGAATGTGTCATTTGCGAATCAATATAATTTACCAACATAACCTAAGGAAGTGCTGGGACAGAACACAAGTAATGGGGTGAGAGGAGGAAGCCAAAATCAGATGTATCAGCATTGCAGTGGAATAAAGGAAATTCAACATGCAAATCTGAGATTTATTTTCTTGCGGGCATATTCAACAAATCCATTATCGAATAATAGCCATAATAGAATCAATGAAAGACAGCATCAGCTTCAGCTTTCAACTAATATGCAACTGACAACAAAATGTGTAAATACAAAATAAATAAATAATAATAATAAATATACAAGCAATAATTATCAAGGACATGAGATGAAAAGTCTTTGAAAGTGAGTCCATAGTGTGAGGGAACATTTCAATGATGGGCAAGTGAAATTGGCTATCTCCTTTGGTTCAAGAGCCTGATGAATGAGGGTAGTAACTGTTCCTGAACCTGGTGGTGTGAGTCCTGAGGCTCCTGTACCTTCTTCCCAATGGCAGCAGTGAGAAAAGAGTATGATCTGGGTGGTGTGGGTTGAGGGTTCCTAATGATGGATGCTGCTTTCCTACAGCAATGCTTTGTGTGAAGTGCTCAATAGTGCAGAAGGCTTTATCCTTGATGGGCTGAGTTGTATCTATTACTTTTTGCAGGTTTTTCTGTTCAAGGGCATTTTTGTCTCCATACCAGGCTGTGATGCAGCCAGTCAATATATTCTCCACTACACATCTATAGAAGTGAGCAGAAGTGAACAAGTGAGCATGGTGTGAGCAGAATTATCTGCAGCTTAATGTGAAAAAGACTAAGGAGCTGGTGGTAGACCTGAGGAGAGCTAAGGTACCGGTGACCCCTGTTTCCATCCAGGGGGTCAGTGTGGACATGGTGAAGGATTACAAATAACTGGGGATATGAATTGACAATAAACGGGACTGGTCAAAGAACACTGAGGCTGTCTACAAGAAGGGTCAGAGACGTCTCTATTTCCTGAGGAGACTGAGGTCCTTTAACATCTGCCGGACGATGCTGAGGATGTTCTACGAGTCTGTGGTGGCCAGTGCTATCGTGTTTGCTGTTATGTGCTGGGTCAGCAGGCTGAGGGGAGCAGACACCAACAGAATCAACAAACTCATTCGTAAGGCCAGTGATGTTGTGGGGATGGAACT
Source organism: Mobula hypostoma (assembly GCF_963921235.1). NCBI lineage: Eukaryota > Metazoa > Chordata > Chondrichthyes > Myliobatiformes > Myliobatidae > Mobula > Mobula hypostoma. The sequence goes on along the minus strand of NC_086097.1, from coordinate 235,322,426 downwards.
GAACTCTCTGACGGTGGTGTCTGAAAAGAGGATGCTGTCCAAGTTGCATGCCATCTTGGACAATGTCTCCCATCCACTACATAATGTACTGGTTGGGCACAGGAGTACATTCAGCCAGAGACTCATTCCACCGAGATGCAACACAGAGCGTCATAGGAAGTCATTCCTGCCTGTGGCCATCAAACTTTACAACTCCTCCCTTGGTAGGTCAGACACCCTGAGCCAATAGGCTGGTCCTGGACTTACTTCCTGGCATAACTTACATATTACTATTTAACTATTTATGGTTTTATTACTATTTATTATTTATGGTGCAACTGTAACGAAAACCAGTTTCCCCCGGGATCAATAAAGTATGACTATGACTATGACTATGTCAGAGTCATGCCTAATCTTCACAAATTCCTAAGGAGGTAGAGGCACTGCCATGTGCGCTCTTCATAATCGCACTTATGTGCTGGGCCCAGGATAGCAGAGGCATGAGAGAGGAGCTGGCCAGTATTGATTGGAAGGGACAGTAGTAGAACAGCAGTAGAATTGGCAGAACAGCAATGTTGGTGTTTCTGGGGGAAATTCAGAAGGTTCGGGATAGAAACATCTTAAACTATAGCAGCAAAATAGACCGACCATAAAATATAGGAGCAGAATTAGGCCATTTGGCCTATCGAGTCTGCTCTGCCGATTCATCATGCTGATCCATTTTCCAACTCATCACCATTCTCTCGCCTTCTCCCTACAATCTTACACCCCCTGACCAGTCAAGAACTTAGCAACCTCTGCCTTAAATACACCCGATGACCTGGCCTGCACAGCCACCTGTGGCAAGGAATTCTACAGATTCACCACCCTCTGGCTAATTTAGAGGACTGGGAAGTTTTTAAAAATCAATAGAAGGCAACTAAAAAAGAATAAGGTAAGAAGGTAGCCGAGGATACCAAAAATATTTCAGCTATATTGTATAATCAGTAAGAGAGGTGAGAGTAGGTATTGGAACGCTGGAAAATGAGACTGGACAGGTACTGGGGACAAAGAAATGGCAGACGAACTTACTCAATGTTTTGTGTTAGTTTTTACTGTGGAGGACCCTAGCAGAATGCCAGAAATTCAAGAGTGTCAGGGGGCAGAAGTGAGTGTAGTTGCTATTACTAAGGAGCAGGTGCTCGGGAAGCTGAGTGTTCCGAAGGTAGATAAGTCACCTGAACCAGATGAAATACATCCCAGGGTTTTGAAATAGGTTGCTGAAGAAGTTGTTAAAGTATTAGTGACGATCCTTCAAGAGTGACTAGATTCTGGAATAGTTCCAGAGAACTGGAAAATTGCAAGTGTCACACTTTAAGAAGAGAGGGAGGCAGAGTTCAGTCATGGAGCAAGTGAAGTTAAGTGAAATTGTCCCTTGTAGTTCAAGAGTCTGATGTTTGATGTTTAATAATTGTTCCTGAACCTGGTGGTGTGAGTCCTGAGGCTCCTGTGCCTTCTTCCTGACAGCAGCAATGGGAAGACAGCAGGACCTGGGTGGTGGGGGTCCCTTATAATGGATAGACATAGAACATAAAAATCTACAGCACATTACAGGATTATCGACCCACAATGTGTAACCTACTCCAAAAAATGCCTAGAATTACCCTACCACATAGCCCTCTATTTTCTAAGTTCCATGTTCCTATGTAAGAGTCTCTTAAAAAAAACATTGTATCTGCCTTCACTATAGTGTCTGGCAGTTCATTCCATGTATCCACACGCTGTGTCAAAAAACTTACCCCTGACATCCCCTCTGTACCTACTTCCAAGCACCTTAAAACTATGCCCTGTCATGTTAGTCATTTCTGCCCTGGGAATAAACTTTTGGCTATCCACATGATCAATGCCTCTCATCACCCACCTCTTTTACACCTCTATCAGGTCACCTCTCATCCTCCACCGCTCCAAGGAGAAAAGGCCAAGTTCACTCAACCTATTCTCATAAGAGACACTCTCCAATCCAGGCAACAACCTTGTAAACCCCCTTTGCACCCTCGCTATAGTATCCACATCTTTCCTGTAGTGAGGTGACCAGAACTGAACATAGTACTCCAAGTGGGGTCTGACCAAGGTCTTATGTAGCTGTAACATTACCTTATGGTTCTTGAACTCAATCCCATGGTTGGTGAATGCCAACACACTATACACCTTCTTAACAACACTAACAACTTGTGCAGCACTTTTGAATGTCTTATGGACATGGACCCCAAGGACTCTCTAATCCTCCACACTGCTGAGAGTCTTAACATTAATACTATATTCTGTCTTCAAATTTGACGTACCAGCATGAACCAATTCACATTTATTTGGGTTGAACTCCATCTGCCACTTCTCAGTCCAGTTCTGCATCCTACTGATGTCCCGCTGTACCCTTTGTCATCCGTCCAGACTACCCACAAAGCCTCCAACTTCTGTATCATCAACAAACTTACTAATCCACACTTCTACTTCTTCATTCAGGTCATTTATAAAAATCATAAAGAGGAGAGGTCCCAGAACATATCCCTGCAGAACACAACTGGTCACTGACCTCCATGGAGAATATGAACCATCTACAACCAGCCTTTGCCTTCTGTAAGCAAGCTAATTCTGGATCCACAAAGCAGGTTCTCCTTGGATTTCATGCCTTCTTACTTTCTGAAGGAGGCTTTCTGGGGGACCTTAGCAAAAGCCTTACTGAAATCCATATACACTACATTCACTACTCTACCTTCATCAATAAGTTTTGTTACATCTCAAAGAATTCCATCAGGCTCATAAGGCATGACCTGCCCTTGAAAAAGCCATGCTGATGATCCCTAATCAGATTATGTTTCTCCAAATGCTCACAAATCCTACCTCTCAGGATCTTCTCCAACAACTTGCCCACTACTGAAGTAAGATTCACTGATCTCTAATTTCCTGGGTTTTCTCTACTCCCTTTCTCGAACAAAGGAACAATATTTGCACTCCTCCAATTCTCCAGTACTTTCTCCCATCCCTATTGATGATGCAAAGATCATCAACAGAGGCTCAGCAATTTCCTTCCTTTCTTCCCACAGTAGCCAGAGGTATATCTTGTCTGGTCCTGGTGACTTATCTAGCTTAATGCTTTTCAAAAGCTCCAGCACATCCTCTTTCTTAACGTCTATATCTTCAAGCGTTTCGGTCTGCTGTAAGTCATATGAGGAATGTTTGTTGGCTCTGGGTCTGTACTCACTTGAATTTCAAAGGATGAGGGGCGATCTCATTAAAACCTTTTGAATGCTGAAAGGCTGAGACAGAGTAGATCTGGAAACGATGTTTCCCATGGTGGGGGGTCCTGGACAAGAGGGCACAGCCTCAGGATACAGAATCATCCATTTAAAGCACAGAATCAGAGAATTTTCTTTTAAGCCAGAGGGTGTTGAATTTGTGGAATTTGTTACTACAGGCAACTGTGGAGGTTAGGTCATTGGATATATTTAAGGCAGAGATTGATAGGTTCTTGATTGGACACGGCATCAAAGGTTATAGGGAGAAGGCTGGGGAGTGGGGCTGAGGAGGGGGAAAAATCAGCTATGATTGAATGGTGGAGCAGACTTGATAGGTGATATGGTGTAATTCTGCTCGTATGTCTTATGGTCTTTGGACTTCAAATCAGATACCATCTGCTTTCAAGTTTTGAATGCCCTTCAGTTGGCATATGGCCATTTTAACATCTTATTGGTCAGAGGTGGAGGCAAAGTTGGACAGAGTAGTTTGCTGTGTGTTCTGGTCTAGGATGGTCACTTAAAGTGTAGAGACACTGCTGAGGATTTCTTTGAAATGTTCCTTCCATTGGGTGTTGCTTACCTCATTGTCCTTGGTAACTTCTCCTTCATTCTTGGTTCTCAGCAGAGTGGTTTCTGGAGCTACAGACTGTTTTGGCAACACTGAACAATCCACTCTCTTTATTATTCTCAGGTAGCAAATGGACTTCCCACATTCTTTCAACCCACCACCTGCAAGTGACATTTGCGAGCTGACCCCATCTCATCCCCAGGTTGTGTTAGCTCTTAACACAAATAACATATTTGGCTAAATATACATGTAACAAATAAATGATTCAGAATCTGAATCTGTTTTAGGTCACATGTTTTCTGTCAGATCTTGTCTGACAGGTGCCTATAGTGTTGATACTCATTTCTTGAGGCTCTGCAGAATTTACCATCCAAGAACACCTTGTGTTTGCAATTAATTATCCCTTGGATCACCTGGCCATTCTTATTAATCATGACAGAGAGGTTCAGAAGCAACTCACAGGTGATAATTATGGTGGAGTTGAGGGAAAGGGATTGTGAAGCATCCTTGTCAAGTTTGGCTGCTCGCAGAAATTTGTCTCCATCTTGTGCCTGCTTCATGAAAACATGCAAGCCATGATCTTAAACCATAGGTTCGCAACAGACCCATTCTCTTTTGAGACAAGCAAGGCTCTATCACCAACTCAATTATTACCATAAAACTTATTATAACATACAACACGTGCACCCTATAGTAGCGTAGTGGTTAGTGCAATGCTATTACAGCTCAGGACATCGGAATTCAGAGTTCAATCCTGGCATCCTCCATAAGGAGTTTGTCTGTTCTTCCCGTGACCGCATGGGTTTCCTCCAGGTGCTCCGCTTTCCTACCACAGTTCAAAGATGTACCAATTAGTAGGTTAATTGGTCACTAAGTTGTCCTCTGATTAGGCTAGAGTTAAATAGGTGGGATGCTGAGTGGTGTAGGTCGTCGGGCTGAAAGGGCCTGTTCTGCAGTGTATCTCTTAATAAATGTAACATAGAACATTACAACACAGTACAGGTCCTTTAGCCCAAGATGTTGTACTGAGCTTTTAACCTAATCTAAGATCAATCTAATTCTTCCCTCCCATTTGGCCTCCATTTCTCTATAATATATGTGCCTATCTAAGCTTCTTAAATGTCCCTAATGTATCCAACTCACCATCAGTGTGTTCCATGCACCCACCACTCTCTGTGTAATGAAACCTATCTCTGACATTCTCCTCCCTCTACACTTATCTCTGATCACTTTAAAATTATGTCCCCTCATTTTAACCACTTCTGCCAGGGAGACAGTCTCTGGCTTTCCCCTTGACTTATGCCTCAATCATCTTGTACACGAATGATCATAGTGGAGCATATAAGACCCTAATGAGCATGACAGATAGATTTTGAGATGTTTCTACCAGAGAGAGAGTTCCAACCAAGGTGATATAGTTTCGGGATAAAATGTAGTCATTTAAAACAAACCTGCTTTGGAATTTCTTCTCCACAGAGGATGGTTAATCTCTCTGTGGAATTCATCATCCTGCTGGTTTGCACAAGGTAGATTGCTAGAGGAATTCAAAGAGGATTTGAACTGAGGACCACATGGAACTGGTGCAGGAGAGGAGTTGAAGCCCCAAGGCTAATGGCTAAAATAATCAATGTTCTTACTTTCATATGTGTGTGTGTGTGTGTGTGTGTGTGTGTGTGTATTGATAAGTTTGTGGCCTAAGGTAGAATGAGTCAAATTTAGAAAACCTAGCACATTTATTTTTCAACATAGTCCCCTCCCTACATGTACACGTTTAGTCCAGCGGTCGTGGAGCATACGGATCCCTTCTTTGTAGAAGTGGTCCACAGCAGGGGTGATTGATAAGTTTGTGGCCTAAGGTAGAAAGCGATGAGTTATTAACTTCAAACTTTCTGCATTATCAGTCAAAGAGTTGAACTGCACATGCATGTAACAAGAGCGTCTTGGACCTCCAGGTGCTCCACAGCAGGTGTGATTGATAAGTTTATAGCCTAAGGTAGAAGGAGATGAGTTATACATCTCTCGTTACATGCACGTGCATTTCAACTCTTTGAGTGAAAATACAGAAAGTTTAAAGTTAATATCTCATCTCCTTCCACCTTAGGCCACAAATTTATCAATCACCCCCCCCCCCCCCCCGCTGTAGACCACTTCTGGAGGTCCAAGACATTGACTTCTACAAGGAAGGGATCCATATGCTCCATGACCGCTGGACTAAATGTGTAAATGTAGGGAAAATAAATGTGCTAGGTTTTTTAAAAGTTAACTCCTTCTACCTTAGGCCACAAACTTATCAATCACCCCTCGTATACTGTATTTATGAGAGTGTGTGTGTGTATATACTTATCAACTGGTACATCTTTGGACTGTGGAAAGAAACCAGAGCACTCAAGCAAAACCCATGAGGTCACAGAGAGACCTTACAAACTCCTTAGGCAAAGAGTGGTGAATCTGTGGAACTTATTGCCACAGGCAGCTCTGGAAACAGTGCCATTGGTGTATTTAAGGCACAGGATGATAGGTTTTCGATTAGTCAGGTCATGATGGGATACGGAGAGAAGACTGAGAGGGAAAATGGATCAGCCTTGATAAAATGGTGGAGCAGATTTGATGGGCCAAATGGCCTCACTCTGCTCCTATATCTTATGATCCTCACAGCAGCAGCAGGAAATGAACCTGGATCTTTGCTAAACATTATGTAACCTTGTTTCCTTAAACAATGAGAATAAAACCAGATTGCAAGGTGGACATCAAACAAGAAATGGAACGTATCAAATCAGGCACAGAGAATAGTATTTCCCAAGAGGTCAAGTTGGAAGTTACAAAGGTTGCATACAATATGACTTGAAAAATAACTAAAGACATCTGTGGAATTCTGGGTGCCAACCTATAGGAAGAATGCGATAAATTTGGAGAGGATGCAGAAAAAAATAATGCATGGATGATGCTGGGACTGGATTGACTGAGTTTTAAGAGGAGACAAGACAGTGAAAGCAGTCCAGGGAAAACAGTCCCAACCTTTTATAACTCAAACATCCTTTTGTAGAGCTTAATAAAATCACATGGATGGTAACAGGTTTCTTCCTCAGGGTAGGAGAGTCTAAAACTAGGGGGCACGGGTTTAAAGCAAGAAGAAAAAAAAATAAAATGTAGTTTTTCACACATAAATGCTGGTGCATTTATGGAAAAGCTGCCAAAAGGTAGTGTGGAGGAGCAGAGGGATCTGGGGGTACATGTCCACAGATCCCTGAAAGTTGCCTCACAGGTGGATACGGTAGTTAAGAAAGCTTATGGGGTGTTAGCTTTCATGAGTCGAGGGTTAGAGTTTAAGAGTCGCGATGTAATGATGCAGCTCTATAAAACTCTGATTAGGTCACACTTAGAGTATTGTGTCCAGTTCTGGTCGCCTCATTATAGGAAGGATGTGGAAGCATTGGATAGGGTACAGAGGAGATTTACCAGGATGCTGCCTGGTTTAGAGAGTATGCATTATGATCAGAGATTAAGGGAGCTAGGGCTTTACTCTTTGGAGAGAAGGAGGATGAGAGGAGACATGATAGAGGTGTACAAGATAATAAGAGGAATAGATAGAGTGGATAGCCAGCATGTCTTCCCCAGGGCACCACTGCTCAATACAAGAGGACATGGCTTTAAGGTAAGGGGTGGGAAGTTCAAGGGGGATATTAGAGGATGGTTTTTTACTCAGAGAGTGGTTGGTGCGTGGAATGCACTGCCTGAGTCAGTGGTGGAGGCAGATACACTAGTGAAGTTTAAGAGACTACTAGACAGGTAAATGGAGGAATTCAAGGTGAGGGCTTATATGGGAGGCAGGGTTTGAGGGTCGGCACAACATTGTGGGCCGAAGGGCCTGTACTGTGCTGTACTATTCTATGTTCTATGTTCTATATTCTAGAAGCAGGAACAATTACAATGCTTAATATACATTTAGTCCAGTACATGGACAGGAGGGGTTTATATGGACATGGGATCAGAACAGATCTTAATTTAGTTGACTTGTGTTGAAAGGCCTGTTTCTATGCTGCATAATTCTATCACTCTATGAAAAGACACATTAAGGCTCATAAAAAAATAAGATTTCAAACAAGCAACAAAGTATAGATAATGTTGAAGAATTTTTAAGAAAAGGATTAGACAAGCTGATGCAGGATAAACAAGAGTGTGTAAAAAAGGCAACAAATTTTGACAGATGTGATTCAATTTTTTCTGGGGACTCAGAAAGAGTAGATCAGGTAAATGTGGTTCTAATCATTACTTAGATTTCCAAAAGGTTTTGATGAAGTCCTTTATCAGGAATGATAAAGGAAATAAATTCCAGTGCTATAAAAGATGCAGGGCCTAAGGGATTATACAAGAAAGGAGGCTTTAACCAATTTCCTAATTGTGTTGAATTACCTTCACAAACAGTGAAGGAGCGAGTGATGGCAAGGCTTGTTCAGGGGAATGAAATGATGCAGATACAGCTGGCCCGGGAGTGAAGTTGGATTGAAGTCAGGGCTTGGCCAAAGGAGATTTTATTTTGATGCTCATTCAACTGGCCCAAGTGAGGGGTTAGATCGCATTGGGCGCCGAGCTGATTTGAAGAGCTTGAGAATGGCTTCAGGTTGGGTGATGAAACCTGGGCCCAGAGCGAGTCACTGGGTAGCATGGTCTAGGCCCGGGGCCTTTCGCAACAGTGGTGCCTGGGTCCTAGTGTGAGGTACAATGCGCTGTTTTGACAATTTAAGCACCAACCCAGATGAGAGTCGAGAGCCGATTTTGCTCGTTGTCTGTGATGTTCACTCCTCTTTCCGGGATGCAGAGTCTTCCGCTGTTCTGTCATTGGGTCAATTTAATGGCCAGCCCAAAGAGACTCAAACGACAAGGTGTCAGCTGGGACGAGAGCCAATTTCACTCATTCTCTGTGATGACCATCTCCTTGGAGCTCAGGCAATGAAGACAGCCCCGGCTGCTGTGCTTCATGCACGCTAATGTAATGAACTGATAAGCGAGGCTTCGGGCCTATTCCGGGCTTTGGATCTGAGGACTCACTTTTGGTTCAGAATGCTGTTGTTTACTTAAATTGTTTGCATGACTTGTTTTTTTTTCTTTCTCTTGCCAATTGAGTGTTGGTCTTTTATTTTTTTTCTTTAAATTGGGTTCTTTCGGGTTTCTTGCTTTGTTACTACCTGTGAGCAGCAAATCTCAAGGTTCTATAACTTATACATTCTTTGATAATAAATGTACTTAGATCTACTTGAAATAGTAAGCCTGAGGTAACGTGAGCTACTCCAGGGTTCAGAGAAAGTCCTCTACTGCTTGGTATATTTATTAAAAATTGCATTTGTTTCCGAGGAAATGAGAAGGAGCACAGAAACTATGCAGGTGTCAGTTGCTGCAGAGTTATTGCCAAGTTGTGCTTGCAAGAACATCAAATGGTTCATTACATGCAGGTGTAGAGGTTTAGTCATGGGGAGCTGTTTTTCCTCATCTAGGGGTGATTGTGAACTTCAGGAAAGTGATGGTCAACCACTCTCCATTGCACATTAATGGCTCTGCTGTAGAAGGAGTGAATAATAGAAAGTTCCTTGGTGCACACATAATGGTTGATCTAACCTTTCTTTCCAATGGTGATAAGACTGCTGAATGGATCCTGACCCGGATCTCCAAATATCCGGACCTGCCTCTCGGTTTTTTTGCACTACCTTATGTAGCCCCCCTGGCCACCCTCAGGGTCGCTCGGCTCACTGTCGTCTAGGGAAACAGTCCTCGGCCCCGGCAAACTGGGTAATAGTTTGTGTGGAAGCTGTGTGAGGTACCCCACCCCACCCAAATAACAGACAATACTCCAGATGCAATTAAATGATTTACAGTTTATAGATATTACTGGAACTATATAATTAAGAGAGAATAAAATATAAAAGGAAAATAAAAGGCACCACACTTATCAAATTTCAATCTTTTCGTGCACAAAATAGTTGGAGCTCAAGGACCTTCTTCTTCACCCTGTGAGCCCTCGGACCACCTCGACCGGCCGCCTGGGACCAACAACGGTGGTCGACCAGACACTCCACCCTAATCCGTCTCCGTCTCCTCGCCGAACGCCCTCCTCGGGGTCCGACCCCGTTAGCGGACATCACAGCACCTCGTCCCTCCTCTGTCTCGTTCTTCTGCCTTCTGCCCCCAAACCCCACGCATACAGTATCTTCAAATACACCAAAACCATAACAGCTATCCCAATAGGTTAACAAACCCTCTTATCACACTCTAAACAAAAACAAGCTGCTAGCGCAAACTTTCTCAGTGTTTAACACAACAAAACCGCATTCCCCAGATTAACATAACAAAGACGCCATTTTAATGAGCCTCCGCAGTAACATAAAAGTCTAAACCCCCTTACACTTACTTTCCCTTTTCTATTTTCTATTTATGATTTATAATTTAAATTTTTAATATTTACTATCGATTTGTACTCCAGGGAGCATGAAGAGCAGAATCAAATATCGCTGTGATGATTGTACACTCTAGTATCAATTGTTTGGCGACAATAAAGTATAAAGTATAACCTGGACCCACACCATCTCCTCATTAGTTAAGAAGGCACAGCAGTGTCTACATTTTCTGAGGAAGGCACCTTACCTCCATTCTAACATATTTCTACCGGAGCACCATTGAGAGTATCCTATCTGGCTGCGTCGTGGTGTGGACTGAAAGCCGAAAGTAGTGCAAAAAGAGAGCAGAAAAAGAAAAAAAATAGAAGAGTGAGGTTATGTACAGGGGTTCATTGTCCATTCAGAAATCTGATGGCGGAGGGAGAAAAGCTGTTCCTATAACACTGAGTATGTGTCCTCAGGTTCCAGTACCTCCTCCTTGATGGTAGCAATGAAAAGAGGCATATCCTGGGTGACTGAAGGTCCTCTCTTTTGGTGCTGTGTAACCCACTCATTCTATGATTCTGTGGTTCATTGTATGGAGTACAAATATCTATTGCTTAGTAACATCAGTATATCGCTCTGCCCAAACACTGTTATTTAGTTGAAAGCTGTTGCCAAATTACTGCCTCCAATAACAAATAATTTATAGGTTTCCCTCTGTACATCTGGTTCTGCTTGAATCAATGTGCGTAACCTACAGACAGAACAGTGGCATTGATTTTGGGATGTTGTTACTTGAGGGCTAACCTGTGACCCAGAAAGAAGGAACTAAAGAGCAGAACAACAGTGACGATGGCTAGTAAATAGCTTAGTGAGCAGAGTTATATGGATGGATTCAGCCATTAACCTTGCATATGGATATGTGGAACTGTTTCTAAGAATAAATGATGTTCTCTAGGTTCCAGGAGAAGGTACAGAACAGAGAGAGGCCATCAAAAGGCAGGGAGAGGAAGGAGATATCGTTTGTGGTGGTAGGACCAGAGGCATAAAACACAAAGGTTATTGAGTACCATTAACTGCAGATGAGGCTGCGGTGTAAGCACTAAAGAGGCCATTAAGTTGGTAATTGGTATATTATTGCTACATGTACTGAGAGAGAGCATAAAACTTTTGTTTGTGTGACATCCAGACAGAGCACTCCATACACAAGTACATCAATGTTATAAAAAGGAAAACAGCGTGCAGAATATAGTGTCATGGAGAAAGTGCAGTGCAGATGGATAGTGAAGTACAAACGCCATGATGCGTAGACTGAGAGGAAAAAAGTTCATCTTCAGCATACAAGGCATCCATTTAAAAGTAAATAGAATGAGAATAGAATTTTATTTCTTACATCCATCTCACAACACGAGGGAGTAAAAATCCTTACGTTGCGTCATCGTCGCTACGTACAAGCAAGAAGGAAGGGAAATGTGGGAGGACGTTGCCCAAACACTAAGATTGTATACATGCAACACACATCAAAGTTGCTGGTGAACGCAGCAGGCCAGGCAGCATCTCTAGGAAGAGGGAGAGTCGACGTTTCAGGCTGAGACCCTTCGTCAGGACTAACTGAAGGAAGAGTGAGTAAGGGATTTGAAAGCTGGAGGGGGAGGGGGAGATGCAAAATGATAGAAGAAGACAGGAGGGGGAGGGATGGAGCCGAGAGCTGGACAGGTGATAGGCAAAAGGGATATGAGAGGATCATGGGACAGGAGGTCCAGGGAGAAAGACAAGGCGGGGGCGGAACCCAGAGGATGGGCAAGGGGTATAATCAGAGGGACAGAGGGAGAAAAAGGAGAGAGAGAGAGAAAGAATGTGTGTATAAAAATAAATAACAGATGGGGTACGAGGGGGAGGTGGGGCATTAGCGGAAGTTGGAGAAGTTGATGTTCATGCCATCAGGTTGGAGGCTACCCAGATGGAATATAAGGTGTTGTTCCTCCAACCTGAGTGTGGCTTCATCTTTACAGTAGAGGAGGCTGTGGATAGACATGTCAGAATGGGAATGGGATGTGGAATTAAGATGTGTGGCCACCGGGAGATCCTGCTTTCTCTGGCGGACAGAGCGTAGGTGTTCAGCAAAACGGTCTCCCAGTCTGCGTCGGGTCTCGCCAATATATAGAAGGTCACATCGGGAGCACCGGACGCAGTATATCACCCCAGTCGACTCACAGATGAAGTGTCGCCTCACAGGGAAGGACTGTTTGGGGCCCTGAATGGTGGTAAGGGAGGAAACGTAAGGGCATGTGTAGCACTTGTTCTGTTTACAAGGATAAGTGCCAAGAGGGAGATCAGTGGGGAGGGATTTGGGGGGACGAATGGACAAGGGAGTCGCGTAGGGGGCGATCCCTGCGGAAAGCAGGAGGGGGGGAGGGAAAGATGTGCTTAGTGGTGGGATCACCTTGGAGGTGACGGAAGTTACGGAGAATAATATGTTGGACCCGGAGGCTGGTGGAGTGGTAGGTGAGGACCAGGGGAACCCTATTCCTAGTGGGGTGGCAGGAGGATGGAGTGAGAGCAGATGTGCGTGAAATGGGGGAGATGCGTTTAAGAGCAGAGTTGATAGTGGAGGAAGGGAAGCCCCTTTCTTTAAAAAAGGAGGACATCTCCCTCGTCCTGTAATGAAAAGCCTCATCCTGAGAGCAGATGCGGCGGAGACGGAGGAATTGTGAGAAGGGGATGGTATTTTTGCAAGAGAAGAGGAATAGTCCAGATAGCTGTGCGAGTCCGTAGGCTGATAGTAGACATCAGTGGATAAGCTGTCTCCAGAGACAGAGACAGAAAGATCTAGAAAGGGGAGGAAGGTGTCGGAAATGGACAGGTAAACTTGAGGGCAGGGTGAAAATTGGAGGCAAAGTTAATAAAGTCAACGAGCTCAGCATGCGTGCAGGAAGCAGCGCCAATGCAGTCGTCGATGTAGCGAAGGAAAAGTGGGGGACAGATACCAGAATAGGTACGGAACATAGATTGCTCCACAAAACCAACAAAAAGGCAGGCATAGCTAGGACCCATATGGGTGCCCATAGCTACACCTTTAGTTTGGAGGAAGTGGGAGGAGCCAAAGGAGAAATTATTAAGAGTAAGGACTAATTCCGCTAGATGGAGCAGAGTGGTGGTAGAGGGGAACTGATTAGGTCTGGAATCCAAAAAGAAGCAGAGAGCTTTGAGACCTTCCTGATGGGGGATGGAAGTATATAGGGACTGGACATCCATGGTGAAATTAAAGCGGTGGGGGCCAGGGAACTTAAAATCATCGAAAAGTTTAAGAGCGTGAGAAGTGTCACGAACATAGGTCGGAAGGGATTGAACAAGGGGGGATAAAAATGTGTCGAGGTACGTAGAAACGAGTTCGGTGGGGCAGGAGCAAGCTGAGACAATAGGTCGGCCAGGACAGGCAGGTTTGTGGATCTTGAGTAGGAGGTAGAAACGGGAAGTGCGAGGTGTGGGAACTATAAGGTTGGTAGCAGTGGATGGGAGATCCCCTGAGCGGATAAAAAGTCGGTGATGGTGTGGGAGACAATGGCCTGGTGCTCCTTAGTGGGGTCACGATCGAGGGGTAAATAAGAGGAGGTATCCGCGAGTTGTCGCTGTGCCTCGGCAAGGTAGAGGTCAGTACGCCAGACTACAACACCACCCCCCGTATCGGCGGGTTTAATAATAAGTTTAGGATTAGTGCGGAGGGAGTGGAGAGCAGAGCGTTCCGAAGGAGTGAGGTTGGAATGGCAACAAGGTGCGGTGAAGTCTTCGCCGTCTGTAATGGTCCTACCCGTTCTTTCATCCTCCGTCGGATTCACACATCCCTATCATTTCGGATTTCCCCTCCCTCTCCCACTTTCAAATTTCTTACTAACTCTTCCTTCAGTTAGTCCTGACGAAGGGTCTCGGACTGAAACGTCTACGGTACCTCTTCCTAGAGATGCTGCCTGGCCTGCTGCGTTCACCAGCAACATTGATGTGTGTTGCTTGAATTTCCAGCATCTGCAGAATTCCTGTTGTTTGCGAGATTGTATACATAATTGTTTTGTATACATGTATGTATAGTCAGATACAATGTGCAGTTAGATATGCAATCAGATCAATGTGTATTGATAAATCTGATGGCCTGGTTGAAAGAAGCTGACCCTCAACCCATTGGTCCTGGCCTTAATGCTACAGTACTGTTTGCCAGATGGAAGCAGCTGAAACAGTTTGTGGTTGGGGTGATTGGAGCCCCTGAGGATCCTCTGGGTTCTTTTCACACATCTGCTGCTGTAAATGTCCTGAATAGAGGAAAGTTCATAATCCACAGATGCGCTGGGCTCTCCACACCACTCTCTGCAATGCGCTGCAGTTGAGGGTAGTAAAATTCCCGTACCAGGCGGTGATACAGCCAGTCAGGATGCTCTCAGTTGTGCCCCTGTGGAAAGTCCTGAGGATCTGGGGACTTGTACCAAACTTCTTCTGCTGTCTGAAGTGAAAGAGGCACTGTTGTGCTTTTTTCACCACACAGCCAGTATGTACAGTTAACCACTATATAACACCACTATAAATTTTTTTAAGCTAAAAAGCTATCAGAGATCTAAGGAATTAGAAAATATTTGGTCAGGCCAAAGACTTAGTTATTTAAGACAAGACAAGAATGGTCAGGATGGGAAACAACTTCTTTCTTCAGGCCATTAAGCTTCTGAATTCCCTGCCACATCACATTCAAGTCAAATTGGATAATTTTTACTGTATCCTACAATATTTAATTTATGCACTTTATTTTGTTTATGTATGCATAATTCATTTGTAGATTTATTTCTTACTTTCCTAAGTTATTGAAAGTTGTATGTGTTATGTTTACTACTGGGCTTTACACCCTGGTCCGAAGAAATGTCTCGATTGGCGGTATACGTATATATAGTTAAATGACAATAAACTTTATTTGACTTGACTTAGGACTTCTGACATTAATTCAAACTAGAACCGGTTTTCAGTCTTGAATGAAAATTGTAAGCAGTAATCAGAATAAAAATAAAATGTCCGCTTTATAAACAGAGGACAGGTTACTGGATGACAGCAGGACGTTGTCCACTCAAGATGTATGGTTTGCAAACTGACATAACCATGAAATATTCTTCTATGTATCAGTCAAGCATAAGACAGCATGGTTACGTAGTGTTACATCAAACCAAGCAGCGTTAGTTGTTTTTCACCACTGTGATCAAATTCAAGGAAATTTCCAGACCAGACAGAACCCAAAACAAAATCAGAATTGGGTTTACTATCTCTGCATATGTCGTGAAATTTGTTATTTATTGCAGTACATTACAATAATCATAAAGAACTATACATTACAAAAATAAATATATATCAAATTAAATTAAAATACTGTAAGCAGTGAAAAAAGCAAACAAAATAAAGTGAGGTACTGTACTGTCATTGCCAATTCAGAAATGAGATGGTAGAGATGAAAAAGCTGTTCCTGAAACATTGAGTGTTTGTCTCCAGGCTCCTGTACCTCCTCCTTGATGGTGGAATGAGAAGAGGGCAGGTCTTGGGTGATGGACCCTTTAATGGTAGATGCCACCTTTTTGAGGCATTACCTTTGGAAGGTGCCCATGATGGAGTTGGCTGAGCTCACATCTTCCTGCGGTTTTTTCTGAACCTGTGCAGTGGCCCTTACTTACCAGATGGCGATACAGCCAATTAGAGTGCTCTCCCTGGTACATCTGTAGAAATTTGAAAGGGCATTTGGTGACATGCCAAGTCTACTCAAGCTTCTAAGGAAATATAGCTGCTGTTGTGTATCAATATTTTTGGCCCAGGATATGTCATATGAAGAGTGTTTGATGGCTCTGGGCCTGTATTTACTAGAATTCAGAAGAATGAAGAGTGACCTCCTCGAACCCTATCGAATGATGAAAGGCCTTGATAGAGTGGATGTGGAGAGGATGTTTCCTATGGTGAGAGAGTCTAAGATCAGAGGACACAGCTTCAGAATAGAGGGGTATCATTTTAAAATGGATATGAGGAGGATTTCCTTTAATCAGAGAGTGGTGAATCTGTGGAATTCTTTGCCACAGGCAGCTGTCGAGGCCAAGTATTTATGTATATTTAAGGCAGAGTTTGATAGATTATTGAATGGTCAGGGCATGAAGGGATATGGGGAGATGGCAGGAGATTGGGGCTGAGAGGAAAATTGGATCAGCCATAATGAAATAGCAGAGCAGACCTGATGGGCCAAATGGCTTAATCCTGTCCCTATATCTTTTGGTCTTGTGGGTTGATGTTTATTCTCCCTTTCAAAGCGAGCATAAAAGGTGCTGAGCTCATCTGCGAGTGAAGCACCACGACGTTAGGTTTCACTTTGTAAGAAGTAATTACCTGCGAACTCTGCTAGAGTTGGCGTGCACCAGAATGCACTTCCAATCTCGATCTAAATTGTTCTCTTATTCTTGAGATATGCCATAGATCCAGCTCTCAGCGGACTACAAACTATAAATCATCCACGGCTTTTGAATTGGGTAGGTACAGTATGTTCTTGTATGTAGACACTCATCCACACAGGTTTTAATGAAGTCAGTGACAACCATGGCATACTCAGACTCAAAGATGTCTCCCTGCACACAGTCCAGTCGACAGACTCAAAGCGGCCCTGTAAGTGCTCTTGCACCTCCCTTGTCATACCTTCTTGGTCTATGAATAAAGCTAATTCTTGAAATTAGAAAAAAAGTTTGAAATGCTATTTATTTCAACTATCTTCAATGTCTCTGCAACGATTCAGTTCAACAGTCACAACAAAGACGCGAACAATGATTTACAATTTCCGATTCAGAAGTGCAGCTCTTCCAATCTTACAGGTAGCATTCAAGGTTTACAATGAGGTCTACTTTATACTGGGCATCTAAATGCAGATCAGGCAACTGATTTGCTGAGGCTTCTGCATTTAGTTCACAGTGGAAAATTTAATGTGCACAAGTGTCACCAAAATTATGTTAATCCAGAACAGGCAGCCCAGTATAATAAAAATCATGAAGACAATTATTTTGAGGCAAAAACTATTGGATAGAAGTGAGACAAAATGCTTACGCCATTAGGTCATAAAGCATAGGAGCAGAATTAGGCCATTTGGCCCATCAAGTCTGCTCTGCCATTCCATCATGGCTGATGTACTATCCCTCACAACTCCATTCTCCTGCCTTCTCCCTGTAACCTTTGACATCCTTCTCACATCCAATCAGTCTAGGCCTTTCAATATTCAATAGGTTTCAATGAGATCTTCTCTCATTCTTCTAAACTCCAATGAGTACAGGCCCAGAGCCATCAAATGCTCCTCATACATTAACCCTTTTGTTCCCAGGGTCCAGCTGGTGAACCTCCTCTGGATCCTCTCCAATGCCAGCACACCTTTTCTTAGAAAAGGGCTTCAAAACTGCTCACAATATTCCAACAACACACATCAAAGTTGCTGGTGAATGCAGCAGGCCAGGCAGCATCTCTAGGAAGAGGTACAGTCGACGTTTTGGGCTGAGACCCTTCGTCTAGGCGAACTGAAAGAAGAGCTAGTAAGAGATTTGAAAGTGGGAGGGGGAGGGGAAGATCCAAAATGGTAGGAGAAGACGGGAGGGGGAGGGATGGATCCAAGAGCTGGACAGGTGATTGGCAAAAGGGATATGAGAGGATCATGGGACAGGCGGCCAGGGAGAAAGAAAGGGGGGGGGGAACCCAGAGGATGGGCAAGGGGTATAGTGAGAGGGACAGAGGGAGAAAAAGGAGAGAGAGAAAAAGAATGAGTGTATATAAATAAATAACAGATGGGGTACGAGGGGGAGGTGGTGTATTAGCGGAAGTTTGAGAAGTCAATGTTCATGCCATCAGGTTGGAGGCTACCCAGTCGGAATATAAGGTGTTGTTCCTCCAACCTGAGTGCGGTTTCATCTTTACAGTAGAGGAGGCCATGGATAGACATATCAGAATGGGAATAGGACGTGGAATTAAAATGTGTGGCCACTGGGAGATCCAAGTGTAGTCTGACTAATGTGTCACATGGTCACAGGATTATATTTTTGCTGTTATATAGTAGTTCTTTTCAAATGACTACTGACGTTGCATTCATCTTCCTTACTACTGACTTAACCTCTAAGGTAACCTTTAAAGAATCCTGCATGAGGACCCTGAAGTTCATTTGCACTTCTAATTTCTGAACTTCATCCCCATTTAGAAAATATTCATTTAACACAAGTGCCATACATTTCTGTACACTGTATTCCATAGAAACCATAGAAACTACAGCACAGAAACAGGCCTTTTGGCCCTTCTTGGCTGTGCCAAACCATTTTCTGCCTAGTCCCACTGACCTGCACACGGACCATATCCCTCCATACACCTCCCATCCATGTATCTGTCCAGTTTATTCTTAAATGTTAATAAAGAACCCACATTTACCACCTCGTCTGGCAGCTCATTCCATACTCCCACCACTCTCTGTGTGAAGAAGCCCCTCCTAATGTTCCCTTTAAACTTTTCCCCCCTCACCCTTAACCCATGTCCTCTGGTTTTTTTCTCCCCTTGCCTCAGTGGAAAAAGCCTGCTTGCATTCACTCTATCTATACCCATCATAATTTTATATACCTCTATCAAATCTCCCCTCATTCTTCTACGCTCCAGGGAATAAAGTCCTAACCTATTCAACCTTTCTCTGTAACTGAGTTTCTCAAGTCCCGGCAACATCCTTGTAAACCTTCTCTGCACTCTTTCAACCTTACTTATATCGTTCCTGCAATTTGGTGACCAAAACTGAACACAATACTCCAGATTCGGCCTCACCAATGCCGTATACAACCTCATCATAACATTCTAGCTCTTATACTCAATACTTTGATTAATAAAGGCCAATGTACCAAAAGCTCTCTTTACGACCCTATCTACCTGTGACACCACTTTTAGGGAATTTTGTATCTGTATTCCCAGATCCCTCTGTTCCACTGTATTCCCCAGTGCCTTATCATTAACCCTGTATGTTCTACCTTGGTTTGTCCTTCCAACGTGCAATACCTCACACTTGTCAGTATTAAACTCCATCTGCCATTTTTTAGCCCATTTTTCCAGCTGGTACAAGTCCCTCTGCAGGCTCTGAAAACCTTCCTCACTGTCGACTACACCTCCAATCTTTGTATCATCAGCAAACTTGCTGATCCAATTTACCGCATTATCATCCAGATCATTGATATAGATGACAAATAACAATGGACCCAGCACTGATCCCTGTGGCACACCACTAGTCACAGGCCTCCACTCAGAGAAGCAACTCTCTACCACCACTCTCTGGCTTCTTCCATCGAGCCAATGTCTAATCCAATTTACCACCTCTCCATGTATACCTAGCGACTGAATTTTCCTAACTAACCTCCCATGCGGGACCTTGTCAAAGGCCTTACTGAAGTCCATGTAGGCAATATCCACTGCCTTCCCTTCATCCACTTTCCTGGTAACCTCCTCGAAAAACTCCAATAGATTGGTCAAACATGACCTACCACGCACAAAGCCATGTTGACTCTCCCTAATAAGTCCTAGTCTATCCAAATGCTTGTAGATTCTGTCTCTTAGTACTCCCTCCAATAACTTACCTACTACTGACGTTAAACTTACTGGCCTATAATCTCCCGGATTACTTTTCGATCCTTTTTTAAACAACGGAACAACATGAGCCACTCTCCAATCCTCTGGCACCTCACTTGTAGACAGCGACATTTTAAATATTTCAGCCAGGGCCCCTGCAATTTCAACACTAGTCTCCTTCAAGGTCCGAGGGAACACCCTGTCAGGTCCTGGGGATTTATCCACTTTAATTTTCCTCAAGACAGCAAGCACCTCCTCCTTTTCAATCTGTACAGTTTCCATGGTCTCACTACTTGATTCCCTTAATTCCATAGACTTCATGCCAGTTTCCTTAGTAAATACAGACACAAAAAACCTATTTAAGACTTCAAGAGGACCAATTTTATCCCTTACAATCCTTTTGCTCTTAATATACCTGTAAAAGCTCTTTGGATTATCATTCATTTTGACTGCCAAGGCAACCTCATGTCTTCTTTTAGCCCTCCTGATTTCTTTCTTAAGTATTTTCTTGCACTTCTTATACTCCTCAAGCACCTTATTTACTCCCTGCTTCCTATATACGTCATACAACTCCCTCTTCTTCTTTATCAGAGTTGCAATATCCCTTGAGAACCAAGGTTCCTTATTCCTATTCACCTTGCCTTTAATCCTGACAGGAACATACAGATTCTGCACTCTCAAAATTTCTCCTTTGAAGGTTTCCCACCTACCGATCACATTCATGCCAGAGAACAACCTATCCCAATCCACACTTTTTAGATCCTTTCTCATTTCTTCAAATTTGGCCTTCTTCCAGTTAAGAACCTCAACCCTAGGACCAGATCTATCCTTGTCCATGATCAAGTTGAAACTAATGGTGTTATGATCACTGGAACCAAAGTGCTCCCCTACACAGACTTCTGTCACTTGTCCTAACTCGTTTCCGAACAGGAGATCCAATATTGCATTCCCTCTAGTTGGTCCCTCTATATATTGATTTAGAAAACTTTCCTGAACACATTTTACAAACTCTAAACCATCTAAACTTCTTTGTCCGTTCTCCTAATCAGTACAAGTCCTTCTGCAAACTCTGTGATTCTTCGACATTAATTGTCCCTAAATCCAAGCCTGCATGGAAAAATGACGCACCATACAGGATTTCCTAAAGGTTAACTTGCAGGTCAAGTCTGTGTTAGGGAAGGCAAATGCAATGTCAGCATTAATTTCGAGAGGACTGGAATATAAAAACAGGAATGTAATGCTGAATCTTTAAAAGGCACTGGTGAGGCCTCACTTTGAGAATTGTGAACAGTTTTGATCTTAGTTTTCCAAGAAAGGATATTGATATTGGAGAGGGTTCAAAGGAGGTTAACAAGAATGATCCCAGGGATTAAAGGGTCAACATTTGAGGAACAGTTGATGGCTCTGAGCCTGTACATGCTGGAATTTAGAAGAATGAGGGGGATCTCATGGAAACCTATCAAATATTGAATAAAATAGAATTAATGTTGAAAATATGAAGAACATATGGTGGAGGATGCTAAAACCAGAGGGCTTAATCTCAGAATAGCGGGACATCCATTTAGAACGGAAATGAGGAGGAATTTCTTTAGCCAGAGGGTGGTGAATCTGTGGAATTTGTTGCCACAGGCACTGTAGAGGCAAAGTATTTAGTGTGTTTAAGACAGAGGCTGATAGATTCTTGATGTCAGGTTGAAGGGGACTGAGAGGGAGATGGATCAGCCATGATGAAAAGGTCGAGCAGACTTTATGGGCTAAATGGCCTAATTCTGGGCCTAAGTTTTATGGTCTTTTATAAATTAATTGATTTTATGGGTGTATTCTCTTTTTAAAGTGGAAGCAGTACAGTGCAAGGTATCTTTAACTTCTGATTTCACTTACACGATATGAATGATACCCAGACCTCTATTTTAGTGAGAGTAACAGCCTTCAATAAATGGTATTCCATTTACAGTCCTATCTCAGTCCTGAAGTTTGTGTAAGCATCAAAACAAAAGTATGCTCTAGACACCACAACATGATATTTTTGTAATGAAAAGATGTAATACCAATTTTAAAATAATGAAATGTTGATATAAAGAGAAATACCCTCATTGATTTTCCTACAGAATGCTACGACCCGAATTTCTTCATGGACCTTATATCAAGAGTGAAAAAAATACAAGTTCTAGAAAAGATTCCATTACCCCAGGAGCTACTAACTACTGGAAAATGTTATATATTCTTTGTAGAAACTGAAAATGTCACCCCGCATATTTGAGGTGAATTTAACACAGTGACGGATGATTACTGGCACTGAACTAAAAGGACCCATTTTACAAATGGTAAATTTCACACTTCATAAAACTTGAATAATCACATGTGCAATTTGCTCAATGAAAACCACATGCCCGGTCTGATTTGGAAGGTTTCTGACACTTTTACTTCAGAATATGTAATGTAGTTGCAACTACATAATATTCAACAGATTTAAATCAGTTTTCCTTTTTGTTGGTCAATTGGACTTCCACATTATGAGGGACTGTCACATGCCCAAGGGTGGGGTTGAAATCCTTCAAGTTTAAACTTTGACAGTGAGTTTCAATAGACAATGTGCCTTGCAGTGCATATATCATTGGTTATTACAAAAGGTCATAGAGTAGTTATAAAGAACACAGCCCCTATGTGCCATTGTTTTCCATCTAAGCTCCCTTGTAAAAATAGCACCAACTGTTTCGCTGAATGTACAAATGAGAATCAGATTTATTATCACAAATGTATGAAATTGAAATTTGAAATTTGATGTTTTGCAGTAGCAGGACAGTAGAAGTTATAAAAAATGCTATAAGTTTCAAATAAATCAATAGTACAAAAGAAGAATATTGAGCGAGTGTCCATGAATTCATGGATCATTCAGAAATCTGATGGCAGAGGGAAAGAAAGTACTCTTCAAGTATTGAGTGTAGATCTTCAAACTTTGAGGTTTATCTATGTTTCACATTGAAGCTGTGAAATGTTGTTTGTTGAAACAAACAACTTTTTAGTGAGAATGCCTTCTTAGAGTCTTACAACACCACAGAAAAAAAAGGTGCTTCTGTCCATTTAGTCCATGATAAAATATAACTCTGCCTAGTTCCTTCATACTGCACCCATACCAAATCCCTCCATACCGCTCCCAGCCATGTATCTATCCAAACTTCTGCTAAATGTTGAAAGCGAACAAGAATCCACCACTTCCACTGACAGCTCATTCCACACCCTCTGATGAAGAAGTTCCCCTTCATGTTACCATTAAACCCTTTCACCTTTCACCCTTAACCCATGACTTCTAGTTCTGTTCTCATTCTATCTCAATGGAAAAAAAATATTGCCTATATATATTGCTTATAGAAAGTATCCACCAGCCCCCACCCAAACCCCCGCAGAAGTTTTCAAGTTTTATTGTTTTATAATGTTGAATCACAGTGGATTTAATTTGGCTTTTTTTGACACTGATCAACAGAAAAAGTCTCTTCCATGTTAAAGTGAAAGCAGATCCCTACAAAATTAACTACACATATAAAACACAAAATAATTGATTGCATAAGTATTCACCGCCTTCATTACGACACATCAAATCATCAGTGATGCAACTAGTTGGTTCTGGAAGTCACATAATTAGTTAAATGGTGATCACCTGTGTGCAATCAAGGTGTTTCAATTGATTACAGTGAAAATATATCTGTATTTGGAAGGTCCAACTGCTGGTGAGTCAGTATCCTGGCAAAAACTACATCATGAAGACAAAAGAACATTCCAAGCAACTCTGCAAAAAGACTATTAAAAAGCACAATTCTGGAGATGGATACAAGAAAATTTACAAGTCACTGAATATCCCTTGGAGTACAGTTAAGTCAATCATCAAGAAATGGAAAGAATTTGACACAGCTGTAAATCTTCTCAGAGCAGGCTGTCCTCAAAAACTGAGTGACTGAGCAAGAAGGGAACTAATGAGGGAAGCCACCAAGTGACCTATAACAACTTTGGAGTAGCTACAAGTTTCAGTGTCTGAGATGGGAGAGACTGCACATACAACAAATGTTTCCCAGGTGCTTCACCAGTCGTAGCTTTATGGAAGAGTGGCAAAGAGAAAGCCAGCCACTGTTGAAAAAAATCACATGACATCTCAGCTAGATTTTGCCAGAAGGCATGTGGGAAACTCTGAAGTTAGCTGGGAGAAGGTAATATGGTTTAATGAAACCAAAATAGAGTTTTTTGGCCATCAGACTTAACATTATGTTTGGCATAATCCAAACACTGCTCATCATCAAAAACACACCATCCCTACCGTGAAGCATGGTGGTAGCTGTATCAAGCTGTTGGAATACTTCATTGCAGAAAGCACTGGAAGGCTTGTTAAGGTAGGAGGTAAAAAGAATGCAGCAAAATACAAGGAAATCCTGCAGTTAAAACTGATGCAGTCTGCAAGAGAGCTGCAACTTGGGAGAAGGTTTGTTTTCCAGCAAGACAATGGCCCCAAGCATAAAGCCAAAACTACACAGTAATGGCTTAAAAACAACAAAGGTAATATCCCGGAGTGGCCAAGTCAGAGTCCAGACCCACAATCCAATTGAGAATTTGTGTTTGGACTTGAAAAGGGCTTTTTACTCGTGATCCCAATACAATCTGACAGAGCTTGAGCAGTTTTGTAAAGATGAATTGGGGAAAAAATTCAGTGGCCAGATGTGCAAAGCTGATAAGAGACCTATCCACACAGACTCAAGGCTCTAATTTTTGCCAAAGGTTCATCTACTGAATACTGACTTGAAGGGGGTGAATACTTAAGCAATTAATTATTTTATGTTTTATATGTGTAATTAATTTTGTAGAGATCCATTTTCATTTTGACACGAAAAAGACTTTCTATTTATCAGTATCAAGAAAGCCAAATTAAATCCACTGTGATTCAATGTTGTAAAGCAATAAAACATGAAAACTTCCAAGAGGGTGGAGTGAGTACTTTTAAAGACACTCTGTATTCCATTAATTCCATGTTGCCCAGTCTTGTTCATTAATGGTTTGTTCCGGTAGCCAGTTTCTTTCCAGATGTTCCCGGTTCCCAAACATTGACATAGATCATCTTAATCTGGGCAATGTCCAAGTCGGCATGACTCTTCTGTTTCTTGTTGCTCTCATCCCGAGTATTTTGTGGACGGATGTAGTGTAAGCACGTGAGATCCAGCCCAAGACCCCTACCCGGCCACCGCCACCAGGACCTGAACCCTGGACCCCTGTGCCGCAGAGCCTGGACAGTTCCTGAAGTTGTCCACATTCATGGAAGAACATCTGGTTGCCCAGCAATCAAACATTGTCAACAGAGGATTGCTAACACATCTTGAATCACGATGCACCACAGCAAAATCACCCGCAGAACCGAGCCGATTGGGAAATATGATTTCAAATCCAACATCCATAACTCCCAGGTAGTTGCGGCGGTGGGATATGAAGATAATTGCATCATCTTGTATGCGGGAAATGCAAGTTCGAAACTCACCTCGGGTCATATCGATGCTTGCTGCTGCAATCAGAGAGAAGGTCATGGCTAAACTGGTGACTGTCAAACAATCAATGAACTGAGCTCCCCAGACATAGTGATAAAATTGCATCAAACAGCAGGCTAGAAGCAGCCATGAAGCATTACTCCCAATTTCAACCTCCAACATAACTGTGACCAATAACCTAATACATGCATTGGCAGCAGCAGGCCTAGAAATGCTAGTCTACAAAATGAAATACAGTGGAAAGCACTGTTTTAACACTCTCTGGAGACAACCATAGGAAGCCAAGATAAAAACCACAAGGGCAGAGGTCAACAGACTGAGCTGCAGAAAGGTGGGAAGACCGAAGACTCATTAGGGCTACTAAGGAAGTACAGGGGTATGTCCATAGCCGAAACCTTGGAAACTGCCAAGTAAGAGTTAACAGCTCTGGCTACCAGACTACAGAGGTACACTGAGAAAGTAGAGGCCAAGTGAATAAATGCACTCTTCTCCAAAAAACCAGGAAAAGTATTTGCACAGTTCCAGAGCAACAACATACCAGTACCTGAACCAATCAAAACAGCAACTGAGGGGTACTGGAAGAGTATATGGGAGAAAGAAGCATCACATAACACCAGTGCCCAATGGCTGAAAGACCTACAAGCAAACCTCTGCAACCTCCCAGAGGAAGAACATGGCTGGCAGCTCAAATGAATCAGCTGCTTGAAGCAGACTCCCACCCTGACTTGGTAACTCAAGGAAGCACAGTACTTATAATGAAGAATCCTCCCAAAGGACTAATACCATCAAACTACCGGCCTAGAACCTACCTGTCAACAACATGGAAGCTTATATCAGGTATCATAGCTACCAGGTTGAAGGAAGATGTGTAAATTCCTGAGCCCTGCTCATAAGTGTCTTGATAATGGAACCAGAGGCTCCAAGCACCAACTACTGGTAGACAAAGCAGTCATGCGAGCCTCCAAGGTTAGACAAACTAACCTAAGCACAGCCTGGATCGACTACCAGAAAGCATATGACTCAATGCCCCATACCATAAGACCATAAAACCATAAGACATAGGAGCAGAAATAGGGCATTTGGTCCATTCAGTCTACTCCACCATTCAATCAAGGCAGATCAGTGTGCCCCCTCCTCAGCCCCACTCCCCAACCTTCTCCCTATAACCTTGGATGTCATGTCCAATCAAGAACCTATCAAGCTCTGCTTTAAATACACTCAACGACCTGGCCTCCACAGCTGCCTGTGGTAAAAAAAATTCCACCAATTCACCAACCTCTGGCTAAAGAAATGTCTCCGGCTCTCTGTATTAAATGGACACCCCTCTGTCTTGAGGCTGTACCCTTTTGTCCTAGACTCTCCCACTGTGGGAAACATCCTTTCCACATCGACTCTATCTAAGTCTTTCAACATTCAAAATTTTCCGTGAAACCCCATTCATCCTTCTGAATTCCAGCGAGTACAGACACAGAGCTATCATTCCTCATATGATAATACTTTCACTCCCAGAATCATCCTTGTGAACCTCCTCTGAAACTTCTCCAATGCCAGCACATCTTTTCTTAGATAAGGAACCCAAAACTGTTCACGATACTCAAGGTAAGGCCTTACCATTTCCTTATAAAGCCTCAGCATCACATCCCTGCTCTTGTATTCTAGACCTCTTGAAATGAATATTAACATTGCATTTGTCTTCCTCACCACTGAATCTACCTGCAAACTAACCATTAAAGTGCTCTGCACAAGGACTCCCAAGTCCCTTTGCATCTCAGATTATTAGATTTTCTCCCCATTTACAAAGTAATCTGCACATTTATTTCTGCTATCAAACTGCATGACAAGGCATTTTGCAACATTGTATTTCATTCTCATAGAATTTTTTGAGGATGTAACTAGTAGAGTGGATAGGGGAGAACCAGTGGATGTGGTATATTTGCTTTTGACAAGGTCCCACACAGGAGATTAGTGTGCAAACTTAAAGCACACGGTATTGGGGGTAAGGTATTGGTGTGGGTGGAGAATTGGTTAGCAGACAGGAAGCAAAGAGTGGGAATAAATGGGACCTTTTCAGAATGGCAGGCGGTGACTAGTGGGGTACCGCAAGGCTCAATGCTGGGACCCCAGTTGTTTACAATATATATTAATGACTTGGATGAGGGAATTAAATGCAGCATCTCCAAGTTTGCGGATGACACGAAGCTGGGTGGCAGTGTTAGCAGTGAGGAGGATGCTAAGAGGATGCAGGGTGACTTGGATAGGTTGGGTGAGTGGGCAAATTCATGGCAGATGCAATTTAATGTGGATAAATGTGAAGTTATCCACTTTGGTGGCAAAAATAGGAAAACAGATTATTATCTGAATGGTGGCCGATTAGGAAAAGGGGAGGTGCAACGAGACCTGGGTGTCATTATACACCAGTCATTGAAAGTGGGCATGCAGGTACAGCAGGCGGTGAAAAAGGCGAATGGTATGCTGGCATTTATAGCGAGAGGATTCGAGTACAGGAGCAGGGAGGTACTACTGCAGTTGTACAAGGCCTTGGTGAGACCACACCTGGAGTATTGTGTGCAGTTTTGGTCCCCTAATCTGAGGAAAGACATCTTTGCCATAGAGGGAGTACAAAGAAGGTTCACCAGATTGATTCCTGGGATGGCGGGACTTTCATATGAAGAAAGACTGGATGAATTGGGCTTGTACTCGTTGGAATTTAGAAGATTGAGGGGGGATCTGATTGAAACGTATAAGATCATAAAGGGATTGGACAGGCTAGATGCAGGAAGATTGTTCCCGATGTTGGGGAAGTCCAGAATGAGGGGTCACAGTTTGAGGATAGAGGGGAAGCCTTTTAGGACCGAGATTAGGAAAAACTTCTTCACACAGAGAGTGGTGAATCTGTGGAATTCTCTGCCACAGGAAACTGTTGAGGCCAGTTCATTGGCTATATTTGAGAGGGAGTTAGATATGGCCCTTGTGGCTACGGGGGTCAGGGGGTATGGAGGGAAGGCTGGGGCGGGGTTCTGAGTTGGATGATCAGCCATGATCATAATAAATGGCGGTGCAGGCTCGAAGGGCCGAATGGCCTACTCCTGCACCTATTTTCTATGTTTCTATGTTTCTATTTGCCACTCTCTTGCCTATTCTCTTAATCTGTTTAAGTCCTACCTGTTTCCTCAGCACTACCTGCCCCTCCTTCATATCTTCATATCATCTGAAAACTTGGCAACAAAGATATCTATTCCATCATCTATATCATTGATATACAGCTTAAAAAGAAACGGTCTCCACCCCAACCCCTAACCCCTGTGGAATACCACTAGTCACTGGCAGCCAACCAGAAAACGATCCCTTTATTCCCACTCACTGTCTTCTAACAATCAACCAATGCTCTAACCATCTTAGTAACTTTCTTGTAATACCATGGGCTCTTAATTTGGTAAGTAGCCTCACATGTGACACCTTGTCAAAGGCCTTCTGGAAGTCCAAATACACAATATCCACTGCATCCCCTTTATCTATTCTATGTGTAATCACTTCAAAGAATTCCAACAGGTTTGTAAGGCAAGATTTTCCCTTAAGGAAACATAGAACATAGAATAGTACAGCACAGTACAGGCCCTTCGGCCCACAATGTTGTGCCAACCCTTAAACCCTGCCTTCCAAATAACCCCCCACCTTAAATTCCTCCATATACCTGTCTAATAGTCTCTTAAATTTCACTAGTGTATCTGCCTCCACCACTGACTCAGGCAGTGTATTCCATGCACCAACCACTCTCTGAGTAAAAAATCTTCCTCTAATATCCCCCTTGCACTTCCCACCCCTTAAAGCCATGTCATCTTGTATTGAGCAGTGGTGCCCTGGGGAAGAGGCACTGGCTATCCACTTTCTTTTCTTCTTAATACTAACCATACTGACTTTGCCCTGTGTCACCAAGTGCTCCATAACTTCATCCTTAACAATTGACTCCAACATCTTCCCAACCACTGAGGTCAGGCTAACTGGTCTATAATTTCCTTTTTGCTGCCTTCCTCCCTTCTTAAAGTGTGGAGTGACTACTGACAATTCTCCACTCCTCTGGCACCATGACAGAGTCCAATTGTTTTTGAAAGCCTCCAAGATCTCTACCGCTTCCTCTTTCAGAATCCTAGGGTGCAGTTCATCTGGTCCAGGTGACCTGTAGGTCTTTCAGCTTTTTGAGCACTTTCTCCCTTATAATAGTAACTGCACTCACCTCACTTCACTCACACCCTTCAACTCCTTGCCCCCTGCTAGTGTCTTCAACAGTGAAGACTGATGTAAAATGCTCATTTAATTCATCTGCCATCTCCTTGTCCCCTGTTATTACTTATCCAGCCTTCTTATCTAGCGGTGCTGTATCCACACTCATCTCTCTTATTTTTTTACATAGTTGAAAAATCTGTTACTATCCACTTTGATATTGTTTGCCAGCTTGTGTTCATATTTCTTCTTTTCCCTCCTAATGATTCTTTTATTGCTCTCAGCAGGTTTTTAAAAGCATCCTAATCCTCTGTCTACCCACTATTTTTTTACTTTGTTGTATGCCCTCTCTTTAGTTTTTAATTAGCTTTGACTTCCCTTGTCAGTCACGGTTGTACTATTTTGCCATTTGAGTATTTTTTTCATTTTTGTGATCCATCTATCCTGCACCTTCCTAATTTTTCTCAGAAACTCACACCATTGCTGCTCTGCTCTCATCTCTGCCAGCATCTCCTTCCAATTTACTTTGGCCAACTCTTCTTTCATATCACTGCAATTTCCTTTACTCCACCAAAATACTGCTATGTATTAGATAGGGATACTTTACTTTCTCCCTATCAAATTTCAAGTTGAACTCAATCATATTGTGATCACTGTCTCCTAAGGGTTCTTTTACCTGAAGCTCCCTCATCACATCCAGTTCATTACAAAGCAGCCAATCCAGTATCACTGATCCCCTAGTACGTTCAACTACAAACTGCTCTAAAAAGCCACCTTGTAGGCTTTGAACAAACTCATTCTCTTGAGATCTATGACCAACCTGATTTTCCCAATCGACCTGCATGTTGACATCTCCCATGACTATTGCCTCTTTATATTCTCTATTGTAATCCATGGTCCACATCCCAATTACTGTTGGGAGGACTGTATATAACTACCTTCAGGGTCCTTTACCTTTGCAGTTTCTGAACTCAACTCACAAGGATTCAACAGATTCCAATCCTATGTCATATCTTTCTACTGATTTGATGCCATTCTTTAGCAGCAGAGCCAGGCTACCCGCTCTGACTACCTTCCTATCCCTCTGATACAATGTGTACCTTGGACATTCAGCTCCCAACTACAACTATCCTTCCGTCATGATTCAGTGATGGCCACATCGTCGCACCTGACAATCTGTAGTAATGCAACAAGATCATCCACCTTATTTCTTATACTCCAGGCATAAAGATACAACACCTTGAGTACCGTATTTGCTACCCTTTTTGATTTTGCAAGCCTAATATACTGATACTCACCCTGTTGGCTGCGACTATGTCTCATTACCTGCCTGCCCTCCCTGACAGTCCGACTGCTCTCTTTGCTTTTCTACAATCTGTCATCTCCTGAGTCCCTTCACTCTGGTTCCCACACCTCTGCCAAATTAGCTTAAACCTTCCCCAACAGATCTAACGAACCTGCCCACGAGAATATTGGTTCCCTGTGCGTTCAGGTGTAACCCGTCACTTTTGAACAAGTCATACCTCCCCCAGAAATATCAATGATCCAAGAACCTGAAGCTCTGCTGCCTGCACCAGCTTCTTGGCCATGCATTAGTCTGCCAATCCTAAGGCTCCTGTACCTTCTCCCTGTTGGTAGCAGCAAGAAGAGATCATGTCGTGGGTGGTGGGATCCCTGATGATGGATGCTGCTTTCCTGCAACAATCCTCCGTGTAAATGTGCTCATGGCGGGGAGGGTTTTACCAATAATGAACTGGGCCTCATCCACTATACTTGTACGATTTTCTGTTCAAGGGCATTAGTGTTTCCATGCCAGGCTGTGATGCAACCAGTCAAGATACTCCACACACATCTATAGAAGTTTGTCAAAGCCTTAGATGTCATGCTGAATCTTCACAAACTCCTAAGGAGGTAGAGACACTGCCAAGCTTTCTTCATAATTGCACTTACCTGCTGGGCCCAGCACAGATCCTCTGAAATGATAACACTGAGGAGTTTAAAGTTGCTGACTATCACCACCTCTGACACCCTGATGAGTATGTGCTTTAGCCTGCTCTTCTACTCACTTTAGACTTCTTACTCTCTGACCAAGTACAGCTCTAATGCCTTATTTAAGTTTGCTGATGACACCACTGTTATAGGCGGTAACAAAGATGGTGATGAATCAGCATATAGGAGGGAGATTGATAATCTGGCTGAGTCAGTGGCACCACAGTGTCAAGCTCTCACTCAATGTCAGCAAAACCAATGAGATGATTGTTGACATGAGAAGGAGGAAACTGAAGGTCCATGAGACAGTCCTCACCGGGCGATAAATATTGGAGAGGATCAGAAACTTTAAGTTTGTTGGTATTATCATTTCAGAGAATCTGTTCTGTACCCAGCACAGAATTGCCATTATGAAGAAAGCACTGTAGTGCCTCTATTTTATTAAAAGATTTGGCTTGTCAAACTTTGAAAAACTTCTATAGATATGTGGTGAAGAGTATATTGACTGATTGCATCAGGCATGGCATGGAAACAGCAATGCCCTTGGATGGAGAAGTAATGGATATAGCACAGTCCATCATGTGTAAAGTCCTCCTCACCATTGGGCACATCTACATTGGGCGCTTTTGCAGCAAAGCAGCACCCATCATCCAGGACCCCTACCAGCCAAGCCATGAGCTTCTCGCTGATGCCATCAGGAAGAAGGTACATGAGCCTCAGGACCAACATCACCAAGGTTCAGGAACACTTATTACACCTCAATCAACAGGCTCTGCAATCAGAGGGGATAAATTCACTCAACTTCACTCGCCTCATCACCAAACTAGATTCACTTTCAGGGACTCTTCATCTCGTGCTCTCAATATTTATTGTTTATTTATTTATTATTAATGTTGTTTCTCTTTCTTTTTGTATTTGAACAATTTGTTGGTTATTCTGCATATTGGATGTTGTCCGTCCTATTGGTTGCAGCCTTTTATTGATTCTACGGGGGGTAATTGATAAGTTTGTGGCCTACGGTAGAAGGAGTCAATTTTGGAAAACCTAGCATGTTTATTTTTCCTACATTTACACACTTAGTCCAGTGGTCGTGGAGCATACGGATCCGGTCTTTATAGAAGTCGGTGTCTTGGAACTCTAGAAGTGGTCCACAGCAGGAGTGATTGATAAGTTTGTGGCCAAAGATAGAAGGAGGTGAGTTATTAACTTCAAACTTTCTGCATTTTCACTCAAAGAGTTGAGCTGCGCATGCATGTAATGAGAGCTATATAACTCATCTCCTTCCTTAGGCCACAAACTTATCAATCACCCCTGCTGTGGACCACCAGGAGGTCCAAGACGCCCTCATTACATGCACACGCAGTTCAACTCTTTGAGTGATAATGCAGAAAGTTTGAAGTTAATAACTCATCTCTTTCTACCATAGGCCACAAACTTATCAGTCACCCCTGCTGTGGACCACTTCTACAAAGAAGGGATCCGTATGCTCCACGACCACTGGGCTAAGTGTGTGCATGTAGGAGGGGACTATGTTGAAAAATAAATGTGCTAGGTTTTTTAAAATTGACTCCTTCTACCTTAGGCCACGAACTTATCAATCACCCCTCATATTGTCTTTCTTGTATGTACTGTGATTGCCTGCAATAAAATGAATCTCAGGGTGACATATGTATTTTGATAATAAATTTACTTTGAACTTTGATCTACAATGGCAAATAAGCTGTTATTGAACAAGCAGATAATTATTTTCATAGTGGTAATAATTTGTTAATTCTAAAGCAACCTAGGTTAAATGTTTAGCCTAAATGATAGAATTAAAAGGTATAAATTTGATTTTAGCCAGTGCTGAATATGGCAATGGAAGAGAGTTTCAGAAACAGAGCATGTTCCTCAGACATTACAACACTGAGCTTTTGATATTCATGACTGAGGATGAACGTTGGCTCCAGGCGTGTCTTGTATCTGACCTACACTAACCAGGAATTGATGCCAAAGATTGGATACTATCAGCATCCCTACAGAAGAAGCCATTGGGTTTCTCAAATCTGATTTTCAAAATGAGCTGCCAGCAGATGTGGGGGGGGGGGCAGGTTTGAATTAAACATTTAAGAGAAATTTATATAAAGCATCTGTAAGGAGTTGGTACGGCCTCCCCATGGAATATTGGGCTTCCTCAGGGTGCTCCAGTTTCCACCCACCGTCCAAAGACCTACCAGGTAATAGGTTAGTTGCTCATTGTAAATTGTCCTGTGATCAGGCTAGGATTACATCGGTGGCTTGCTAGGTGGCGCAGTCCATTGGGTCAGAACCGAATCTCTATTTAAATAAAAATAAAACGTAAATACTTGGTAGAGAGAGATAAGTAGGGACATGTAGGGATACGGCTCAGGTACTGGTCAAGGGATTATATTTCAGTAGAGTCTAGATGGGCCAAAAGAATTATATTTCAGCAGAGTCTAGATGGGCCAAAGGGCCTATTTCTGTGCTGTAGATAGTGTTATGCACTATCACTCCAGAAAATTCAGGAGTAATCCCTGAATTCAGGAGAAAGTCCATGGAACTAGAACAGTTAAAGGTATTTTCTACAGAGATAAAGGTGGTGGAGGACAAGCTCTTACAAAAACAAAACAGAATTACAGGCTAAGTGGACACATATCTTGTTTTTGTAATAATATTAATGTAATACAGAATACACACACACACACTGTTTATAGTGTTATAATTATGTATTGCAATGTACTGTTGCCACCAAACAAATTTCATGACATTCTGAATGCCAGTGATATTAAATCTGATTCTGACAAGCAATATAAGACAAACTGTGCAAATACAAAAAAAGTACAAAAGTTCAAAGTTCAAAGTAAAATATATTATCAGAATACATACACGTCACACAACACTGAGATTCTTTTTTTTCTGCAGCATACTTAGCAAATCTATGGAACAATAAGAACTAATAATAATGATAATAACATAAATAAATAAAACTGAAAACTTCTGTTGTAGAGTCCGTGAAAGTGGTTCATACATTGTGGAATCCATTAAGAGTTGTGGCAAGTGAAGTTATCCACGCTGGTTCAGGAGCCTCATGGTTGTAGGGTAATTACTGTTCCTAAACCTGGTGGTGTGGGACCCAAGGCTCCTGTGCCTCCTTCTCAATGGCAGCAGTGAGACTGAAGACAACTGAAAGGTTTAATTGCAGTATCATGTAGATAACTGGTAACTCCATGAAAAATATACGCATGTCAAAAAAGCGGATGATAAAACGAAGTCTCATATTCGTGCCACCACTCAATTTCAAAGTCTTCCATAACAAACAAAACATTTCTGAGGTAAACTCGCTGTTGTAATGTAGGACTTACTCTGGTCAAAGTATACAGCACAGAGTCACGCAGCTAGTAATTACATCGATGACCAGATACTTTTTTTACTAGATGCTTGTCAGCTGAGAGCTGACAGTTCTTGCCTGAATAGGGCTGTGCAAATGTTTCACATTAGCCCGAGAGGGCGAGTGGAGCTTCACTTTTAACTGTTCCTCATAAAGTTGAAAGCCTCGACAGTTGAGCAATTGGTCATTACCCTGTCAGAGTGTCAGCCTATCATTATTTGCTCATTTCCCCAGAATTTAACCGACAACATTGTTATCTCTGAGCCACAGATAATTTTCACTTCAACAATTACACTTGTCATAATGGCAACTTATTACAGCTGTGAGATCTTTGCAGTCATATTATTAATGTTTACCTTCTAATCGTTTCCACCTCAGAGCCAAAAGGTTACTAGGGATGGCAGAGATCAAATCCTTAAACAATATTCCATGTGATATTCACACAGGAGCTGCTCACTAAGATGTGGTACAATAATGCCTGATCATTCCAAAAGCAATGCGAAAAAGCGACAGTCCTCAATACTTGGTTCATGCTCAATGTGAAAAATAATTTGGATTTAGACTTATTTATTTATCACACACTGCTTCACTGCATGGCAGCGGACAGGAAGTCTTGACAACAGGTAGTGAAAACTGCCCAACACAAAACCAGCAGCAACCTACCTGTCATCAAGGACATACTTACAGAAATGTGCTGGGAAAAGGCCAGCGATATCGTGAAGGATCCCACACACCCTGCTCATGGACTGTTTGTCCCGTTCCCATCGGGGAGCAGGCTATGTAAGCATCCACACCAGCACTACCGACTCAAAAGCAATTACTTTCCCCAAGTAGTAAGGCTGATCAACACCTGTACCCATCTATCGATCTAGGAGTCTCTTAAAATACCCTATCATTTCCGCCTCCACCACTGCCGCTGGCAGCCCATTCCAAGCACTCACCACTCTCTGTGTAAAAACTCTACCCCTGACATCTCCTCGGTATCTACTTCCAAGCACCTTAAAACTATGCCCTCTCATGCTAGCCATTTCAGCCCTGGGAAAAAGCCTCTGACTATCCACATGATCAATGCCTTTCATCAACTTGCACACCTCTATTAGGTCACCTCTCATCCTCTGTTGCTCCAAGGAGAAAAGGCCGAGTTCACTCAACCTATTCTCATAAGGGATGCTCCCCAATCCAGGCAACATTCTTGTAAGTTTCCTCTGCACCCTTTCTATGGTTTCCACGTCCTTCCGGTAGTGAGACGACCAGAATTGAGCACAATACTCCAAGTGGGGTCTGACCAGGATCCTATATAGCTGCAACATTAAATACTCTGCAGATGCTAGGGTCAAAGCAACACTCACAACACGCTGGAGGAACTCAGCAGGTCGGGCAGCATTCGTGGAAATGATCAGTCGACGTTTCGGGCCGGAACCCTTCGTCAGGACTGAAGAGGGAAGGGATGGAGGCCCTATAAAGAAGGTGGGGGAGGGTGGGAAGGAGAAGGCTGGTAGGTTACAGGTGAAAAACCGGTAAGCGGAAAGATAAAGGGGTGGGGGAGGGGAAGCAGGGAGGTGATAGGCAGGAAAGGTGACGAAGGAAAAGGGGAAAGCACAATGGGTAGTAGAAGGAGGCGGAACTATGAGGGAGGTAGTAGGCAGCTGGGGGAGGGGGCAGAGTGACATAGGGATAGGGGAAGGGAGGGGGAGGGAACTACCGGAAGTTGGAGAATTCAGTGTTCATAGCAAGGGGCTGGAGACTACCCAGGCGGTTTATGGGGTGTTTCTCTTCCAGCCTGAGTTTAGCCTCATCATGGCAGTATAGGAAGCCATGTATGGACATATTCGAATGGGAATGTGAAGCAGAGTTGAAGCGGGTGGAGACCGGGAGATCCTGTCTGTTGTCACAGACGGAACAGAGGTGCTCGACGAAGCGGTCCCCCAATCTGTGTCGGGTTTCACCGATGTAGAGGAGGCCACACCGGGAGCACCGGATGCAATAGATGACCCCAACAGACTCACAAGTGAAGTGTTGCCTCACTTGGAAAGGCTGTTTGGGCCCTGAATGGTGACAAGAAAGGAGGTGTAGGGAGGTCCACTTTCATGTTAAAATCCCCAACGATTATCATGACATTGCCCTTCTGACATGTCTTTTCTATGTAGCCTCCTGGTAAGCCTCAGGCTCACTCAGCTCGTTTCCATCTAGGGGGAGCAGCCTTTGGCCTCGCCAAACTAGGTAATCAAGTCTGTGTGGAGGCTGTGTGACATACCCCATCCCGCCAAATAACAGACAATTACACTATATACGATTAAATGATTACACTTTATAGATCTTACTGGAACTATGTAATTAATAGAGATAAAATATAAAAGGAAAGTAAAAGGTGCCAAACTTATCAAAGTTCAACCACTTTGTGCACACATTTGGAACTTAATTAACTGAGTCTTCTTTCTACCATTCAATTCCCTCCGACCTTCTCGACCCGCCGCCTGGGACCAACCACTTTGGTCGACCAGACGCTCCACAGGAGTCTGTCTTCGTCTCCTCTCCTCGCCGAAGACCCTGGGCCTCAGACTCCCACTCGGGGTCCGTTCGCCACTCAGTTTACAACATCGCATCTCCTCTCCCTGCCTCCATCGCGCCTTCTCCCTCAAAGCCCATGAAAAACAATAGCTTACAGACACACAAGAAAGAATAACATCTATCCCAATTAGTTAGCAAATGAATACAATGCCCTTATCAGTAATATAACGCAACCAAGCTGCAAGGGAGAAGCACTTTCTGAGCAGTTAACATAACAAAGAAGCCATTTTCATTAGCCTTAGCAGCAACATAAAAGAAGAAACCTCTTACATCTATCTCCTGCTGTAATTTGTAATCCACATCCTGGCTGCTGTTTGGAAGCCTGTATACAACTGCCATTAAGGTCCTTTTACCCTTGCCATTTCTTAACTCAATCCATAGAGACTCTGCACCTTCCAATCCTATGTCATCCATTTCTAATGATTTAATATTATTTCTTATACGCAGAGCCACACCACCCCCTCTGCCTGCCTACCTATCTTTCCAATACACCGTATATCCTTGGACATTCAACTCCCAATGGCAGCTATCCTTTAGCCAAGTTTCAGAGATGACCAAATCATCATACTTGCCAATCTGTAGCTGAATGTCAAGATCGTCCATTTTATTTCTTAAGCTGCGTGCATTCAAACACAATACTTTCAGTCCCGCATTTGTTGCTTTCTGTTTTACCTGCATCATACCTCTATTGCCCTGTAACTCATCCCACTGGCTATGATTATGCCTCATCTCTTGCTTGTCCTTTCTATCATCTCTGTTGCATGCTATCTTTGATCTATTTCAATTTTCCCCTTCTTCAGCCCTATCACTCCGGTTCCCTTTCCCCTACCAAATTAGTTAAAACCCTCCCTAACAGCTCTGTTAAACCTGCCTGCTAGGATATTGGACCTCTTTGGGTTCAGGAGTAACCCGTCCTTTCTGTACCTCCCCCAGAAAATGCCCAAAGTCCTGCCCCCTCACCAGTCTCTCAGCCATGCATTAATATGCCTGATCATGCTGTTATTGTGCTCGTTAGCACGTGGCACAGGCAGCAATCCTGAGATTACTACCCTGGAGGTCCTGCTTTTCAGCTTCTTACCCAACTCCCTGAATTCTCTCTTCAGGATCTCCTCCCATTTTTCTACCTATGTTATTGGTACCAACGTGTACCAAGACCTGGCTATTCACCCTTTCTCTTCAGAATACTCTGCACCCGATCCAAGACATCCCATATCCTGGCACCTGGGAGGCAACACATCATGCGGGTATCTCTATCAGGCTGGCAGAATCTCCTTTCTGTTCCTCTCACTATGGAATTCCCTATGACTACCACATCCCTCAACTTCCTCTCTCCCTTTTGCACCATGGAACCAGGCTCAGTGCCAGAGACTCGATCGCCATGGTCATCCTCTGTCAGGTCACCCCACCCCCCCACTCAACAGCATCCAAAACAAGATAACGATTACTGAGAGGAATTGTCTCAAGGGGTGTCCTCTACTATCTGTGCTCTTCCCATCCCTTCCCTGACAATCACCCACTTATATAACTCCTGCAGCCTTGGGGTGACAAACTCCTCGTAGCTCCTATCTATCTCCTGCTCACTTTCCCTAATAAGCTGTAGGTCATTGAACAACAACTCCAGATCCCTAACATGGTCTCTCAGGAACTGCATCTTGGTGCACGTGGGACAGATGTGACCACCAGGGAGGCTGGAAGGTTCCCAGAATTCCCACAAGAATTTAAGGAAGAGTTTGATAGATTCTTGATTTGTCAGGGCATGAAGGGATGTGGGGAGAAGGCCGGAGACAGGGGTTGAGACGAAATTGGATCAGCCATGATGAAATAGCAGAGTAGACTCAATGGGCCAAGTGGTCTAATTCTACTTCTATATCTTATAGTCTTATTATGCAAGAGACTAAGACCAATGAAGGCACTAATTCAAAGTGTATCCACCTAACATCTTTGCCTGTCAATGACTGATTCATTCTTAGCCCCATCTACCAGCTGTTATTAGTCAGGACTGAAGGTCTGTAGATATATAATCATCACTGGTGAAATTCTCAGATTCATATCTTACATCTTGTGGCTTGCACGCACTGCCAGCTATTCAGGTATACTACATTACCCAAGGACATAATGCTCACTGACACTTCTCTATCTCTTGTAGAGCAAGGTAACAGACAAATATCTGCCACATGCACATCGCAACACGCAGTTAAAAGCATCATTTACTTCAAATCGAGTCAGCGAGGATTGCGTTGGGTAGCCTGCAAGTTTTGCCACACTTCCAGTGTCAACATAGCGTGCCCACAACTCATTAACCCTGACTATGTGTCTTTGGAATGTGGGGAGAAACCGAAGTCTCCCAGGGGAGCTCATGCGGTCACAGGGAGAATATTGTACAAACTCCTTCCAGACAGCAGCAAGAATCAAATCCTGATTTTATAGTTGGCCCTGTAAATCATTGTTCTATGCTACTGGACCAGTCTCTACACCATGGTGACACCCCACAGCAAGACAGTATAATATCACAGAGACATCAGGAGTGTGGCCTGATTATTTCTATTCACCAGGAGGGGAAGAAGCCGACTATAGTGTAAAAGGCATTTGCTGATTCTGTAGCCGCGGAAAAAATAATGGTGCTCTTTACTTCACACAAGTTCTCACTTTAGCTGCATCTCATCCCATAATTCTTTGTGATCTACAGTCCACACATGATGTTGGAACCTCTTGCTTCAAGTTTTGTTTCTTCTCCAGATTCCTGCATTTTCTCTCATTCCTCCACTCTGTCCTGTCCATCTAGAAAATAATGCTTCACATATCAAGATGCTTTTCCTCGACTTCGGTTCAGCACTTAACACAACTGTCCCTCAGAGGCTTGTGAGTAAACTGTCTTCACTGGGGCTCAAAACCCCATTGTAAATGGATCTTGGACTTCTTTATGGAAAGACCCCAGACAGGCTGATTTGGTGGCAACATCTCAAGCTCCATCATGCTGAGCACTGGTGCTCCCCAAGGCCTTGTACTCAGCCGGCAACCGTCCATGCTGCCAAGTTCAGCTCAAACTGCGTCATCAAGTTTGCAGCTGATGCTACGGCGACTGGCCTCATCAGGAGCAATGTTGAGACGGCATACAGGTGGGAGGTTGAGAGAAGTCTCAAATGGTGTGTGAACAATAACCCAAGTCTCAATCTGGACAAGGCAAAAGAGGTGATTGTGGACTTCAGGAGGCACAGACTGACCACCCTCCATTGCACATCAATAGCTCTGCTGTGGAGAGAGTGAAGAGCACAAAGTGCTTTGGTGTACACATAATGGATGTTCTACCCTCGACCCAAAATACTCCCTCACTAATCAAGGCACAGCACTTTCTACACTTTGAGGAGACTGAGATGTGCAAGGCTCCCTGACCCATTCTACAGGAGCACCACTGAGAGTGAGTGTCCTGTCAGGCTGTATCATTGTGTGGTAAGAAGGCGGCAAGGCACCAGACCACAAGATATTACAGAGGATTGCTGAAACTGCCCAGAGGATCACTAGGATCTCCCTCCTCCCTGTCCGTGACAGTTACTGGGAGCATTGCAGATGAAGGGCCCCAAAGAAATATTGAGGAGCTCACCCACCCATCTCACAATCTCTTTGGCCCACTACTGTCAGAAAGGAGATACAGAAACATCGGGACTAGGACTGCTGGACTGGGTTACAGCCCTTTCCCTCAGATGGTGAGAGTAATGAATATCCTACCACCACCGAGGTTTCATCACTAGGTCACTGTGCTGTTCACTGTATACTGTACTGTTAGCCTGTGCAGCATGCATTTTGAATTATATCTGGTCTTATTTATGGTAATATTTTGGTTTATATGCTGTGAGTACTATATGTCTTGTAGGTGCACCATGGTCTGGAAGAATATTACTTTTTTTGGTTGTATATGTACAGTCAGATGACAATAAACTTGAACTTGGACTTGATGGACTGTCATAATGGAGAGGCTTGTGATGATTTGCTTCCCCTAACAAGCACCAGTTCAGATACTGACAAACAAATATTTAGATGTTGAACAAGGTTTAGTTATTGTCAAAGTCAAAGTAAATTTGTTATCAAAGAACGTACCTGCCACCATATACTACACAGAGTTTCACTTCCTTGCAGGCATCTAGAAGAGATGCCGAGTGTCAGGGTCAGGGACATCTTGAGGGGGAGGAGAAGATGGCGGCGCGACGCAGCGGGCGCGGCCGCTCCGAATTGATATTGTATTTGTTAAATAGGGGCCGTGCACAATCCAGGTTTGATGGAGACAGATGTGAGAAGTGCAGAGGAACACCTGGAGAAACTTCTGAAATGCCTGTTTCACTGCCACTGCTTCTGTGCGATCGAGAATCTCCGGAGATGAAGGCCCCAAATCCTCTGCTTTACCTATTGCCTGTTGCCGGTGCTGGGGTCGAAGCGCTCGGCAGAGATGGTGCTCGGTGTCGGAGGCTCGAAGTTTTCAGACGGACTCAGAGTGTGGTCGGCTGCTTCCAGGATGCTGCATCGGCAAGTTTGCGGCGATGGAAGCTCATGGCAGGGAGAGTTTCTCACTTCAACCGTCTGCGTGAGATGGTGGGACTTTCGAGAGACTTTGAGACTTTTTTTTTACTGTGCCCATGGTCTGTTCTTCATCAAATTACGGTATTGCTTTGCACTGTTCTAACTATATGTTATGGTTTTTCGTCCATCGTCGACATCGATGAGGACCTCGACACCATTATGATGGTGTCGAGACTAGCGCGTGATTTGGATTTAAGTGAGCGAGAGTTGCGCAGCGTCAGCCTCACTCTCTCTTCCCAATTCCCATCTGGATGCAGTGGCAAGACAGAGTCGAGACGGCTGGAGATGGGACTAGGCGCAGTGGATGACCAGGACGTCTTCTGTGTCTTGTTCTGCTCTACATGTTCCATGACGCTTGCAGAGACCGCCTTCTTGACCGTTGGATTTTCCATAGGTCTCCTCTGCTCAACCCACCGGAGTCTGTCTTCACATGCTGGGATAGACAACTCCCTATCACACCGAGGGTTTGAGACCCGTCGGCTACCCTCACCTGGTTTAGCCGGCTTGTCGAAGCCGTTGCCCAGGGTGTGGCCGCTGTCACATGCAAACAACTACGGGGAGCCACAGGTGAGAGCTGAGTGCCAGGTGGGGACCAAAGGTGGACTAAGCGCCCTGAAAAGGACACAATATGTTCCCCCACCAGTGATGCTACCCCTCCCTGACACCCCATACACCCCAACTATATGTTATAATTATGTGGTTTTTGTCAGTTTTTTTTAGTCTTGGTTTGACTTGTGTTTCTGTGATATCATTCTGGAGGAGCAAATTGTATCATTTCTTAATGCATGCATTACTAAATGACAATAAAAGAGGACT
Source organism: Mobula hypostoma (assembly GCF_963921235.1). NCBI lineage: Eukaryota > Metazoa > Chordata > Chondrichthyes > Myliobatiformes > Myliobatidae > Mobula > Mobula hypostoma. Next base: position 235,279,548 of record NC_086097.1, on the reverse strand, counting down.
GTGTGTCCTCATAATCTAAAAGAAAACAATCTTGGCTTGAATCGACAGCATTCGTGAGTAGAAAGCTGTGGGCCATGTCAGCACCAATGCAATGGGTAGAAAGGGCGATGAGTCCCCTTCCAACTCAGGTGCAGACGATCCCTTCTGTAGAGAACCCACCACACCTGGAAGAGAGCCCACTGATAGAAAAATCTGAAGCACTACCTCCTGCGTCATCTCCTTAGCCACGTGTTAAACTGCATGTTCTTCCTATTTCTCGTTTCACTAGCACACGGCAAAGGTAGCAATCCTAAGATCACAACCCTGGCGGTCCTGTTGCTTAACTTAACCCACTGAGCTCATGTTGCAGGACCTTGTCTTTTCTCTGCTCACACTCCCAGTTTAGTATGAAAAATTCTTGAGAAATAGATAATTCTTAAGAAATAAGGAGGCAGATTTTGGAAAGGTGCAAAAATAACAGGGTTGTTATCATGGGTGACTTTAACTTCCCTAATATTGATTGGCATCTGATTAGTTCCAAGGGTTTAGATGGGGCAGAGTAGGTTAAGTGTGTACAGGACGGATTCCTGTCACAGTATGTTGACAGGCCGACCGGGGGAATGCCATACTAGATCTAGTATTATGTAATGAACCGGGTCAGGTCACAGATCTCTCAGTGGATGAGCATCTGGGGGACAGTGACCACCGCTCCCTGGCCTTTATAATTATCATGGAAAAGGATAGAATCAGAGAGGACAGGAAAATTTTTAATTGGGGAAGGGCAAATTATGAGGCTATAAGGCTAGAACTTGCGGGTGTGAATTGGGATGATGTTTTTGCAGGGAAATGTACTGTGGACATGTGGTCGATGTTTCGGGATCTCTTGCAGGATGTTAGGGATAAATTTGTCCCGGTAAGATAAAGAATGGTAGGATGAAGGAACCATGGGTGACAAGTGAGGTGGAGGATCTGGTCAGGTGTAAGACGGCAACATACATGAGGTTTAGGAAGCAAGGATCAGATGGGTCTATTGAGGAATATAGGGTAGCAAGAAAGGAGCTTAAGAAGGGGCTGAGGAGAACAAGAAGGGGGCATGAGAAGGCCTTGATGAGTAGGGTAAAGGAAAACCCCAAGGCATTCTTCAATTATGTGAAGAACAAAAGGATGACAGGAGTGAAGGTAGGACCGATTAGAGATAAAGGTGGAAAAATGTGCCTGCAGGCTGTGGAAGTGAGTGAGCTCCTCAATGAATACTTCTCTTTGGTATTCACCAATGACAGGGAACTTGATGACGGTGAGAACAATATGAGTGAGGTTGATGTTCTGGAGCATGTTGATATTAAGGGAGAGGAGGTGTTGGAGTTTTTAAAATATATTACGATGGATTAGTCCCCAGGGCCTGACATAATATTCCCCAGGCTACTCCACGAGGCGAGGGAAAAGATTGCTGAGCCTCTGGCTAGGATCTTCATGTCTTCGTTGTCCACTGGACCGGAGGATTGGAGAGAGGCGAATGTTGTCCTCTTGTTCAAAAAAGGTAGTAGGGGCAGTCTGGGTAATTATAGACTAGTGAGCCTTACATCTGTGGTGGGAAAGCTTTTGGAAAAGATTCTCTTTTTGATATAATTTTTATTGAGTTTTCAAAGTGATACATGAGAAAAAAAATATCTACCCTCCCCTCTCCCCTTAACCCTCCCCCGCCCAATATATACTCCTACTTAAAAAGAAAAGAAAAAAAGAAAAAAAAAAGGAACCGCCTGAATATTGGAAGGTTTGCACATGCTCCATGGGATAAAAATAAATTTAATATATATATTTGTTATTTTCCACCAAGGAACCAAGATCTTCATCATCGGAGCTATAAATAAGGGCTCCAAATATTCTCTTACATATTTATCTCTTAAAATCTAAAACATTACTTAGCTTCTCAACTCTCATAGTTCCTTGGGGCATCTCTTTGAACTTCACCATGTTGCTATGTGTTTCCCTCCCAATCATCCAAGCAAAAAGAAAAAAAAAGATAGATAAGATACAAAAAAAAGAAAAAACAAAATACCCGCCCCCACTAATGTTGTGAATGAAAAGATACACAACACTACCCCCCTCCATTGTGCGGGTCGTGGCTATTGCCATGCTTGCACACATGAATAATGTAGCGATTGGTCAGTGTTTCTTCCAGCTCCCCCGTAACAAAAAATTATATATATATAGAAAAAAATTAATGTTATTATTCCCAGCTAATATTCCTCAAATTTTAACCTTTCTTCCCTTCCTTCATATAATTAATGATATATTTATATATTCATCCTCCTAAAAATTCAACAGGCCTAATCCTTGATCTTCATCTTCAATCCATCTCGCTCCCCTAAGTTTCTTCTTGTATCTGGTGAATATTCAAAGAATCTCGCACAAACTCCTCCGCTTTCCGGTAATCGTCAAAAAAATCTTTTTTCTCCACCAGGCAAAAAAACCTTCAAGGTTGCAGGATAACGCAATATAAATTGATAACCGTGATCCCATAGGGCTTTTTTCACTGGATTAAACTTCTTCCTTCTTTTCAAAAGTTCATAACTTATGTCAGGGTAGAAAGCAATTTTCTTCCCTTCTATCATCAGTGGCCCTTTTCTCTTCTTGGCAGCTTGAGCAGCCGCCTGTAGAATCCTTTCTTTGTCTTGAAATCTTAAGAATTTTATTAAAATTGATCGTGGATATTAGTCATCTTGTGGTTTTGGTCTTAGCGCTCTCTGTACCTGCTCAATTTCAATTGATCGGTCTTCCTCTTTTATTTGCAAGGTTTTCAGGATCCATCTTTGAAAAAATTCTATTGGATGATCTCCCTCTATACCTTCAAGACCAACAATTTTAATATTATTACGTCTACTAAAATTTTCCAACACGTCCACTTTCTCCAAGAGTTGATTTCTTTCTATGTTCCAGACGAGCACATTATTTTCTGTTTTTTCCACTCTATCGTTAATATGCTCCATTGTTCTTTCCATCTTCTGAATTTTCTTGTCCATTTTATCCTGTCTTTTCATAGCTTTATCATAGCACATCTTCACGTCTCTAAGCTCTGTTCTTAATTTTCTTAGTTCAGCCGTTAATTGCAATAAAGCCTCTCTTAGGTCTCCGTCGTCTCCTTTACTTCCAGTCTCTTCCAGTTCTTCCTCCTCTACTTCATCTGTATTCTCTGTGATATCCAATTCTGACTCAGAGTCACTTCCAGTTGCAGTGGCCGTCGGTTTTTGTAGTTTAAATTGTGTCGATTTGCGCATGCGTACTTCTTGCGCATGCGCAATTCTGGCATCTTCTTCTGAGAGACCGCTACCGCTGCCATTGCTCCCCATTCTTCTACGCCAGAGATAAAAAGCGTCTCTTCTGAAGGAGATCCAACCTGAATCTGAGGCTCCATCGCTGCAGTAGGCCCTTTTTTCTTCCCATCTTGCGGCGACTTCGCAACAACAGACTTCTTCTGTTGCTGTTTACGAGGCATATCATAGAGTAGTCTTACGAAGTTTGTAAGTAGTTTTCGAAAAGTATTTTTTAACTTTACTTTGTTTAAACGGTACTTTGCTGATTTTTTAATGGGAGAGCTGGATTCACTCGTCTCAATCCCACGTCATCACGTGACGCCGCCCCGGAAAGATTCTTAAAGATAGGATTTAAAGGCATTTAGATAATCATAGTCTGATCAGGGACAGTCAGCATGGCTTTGTGAAGGGCAGATCATGTTTAAGAAGCCTGGTAGAGTTCTTTGAGGAGTTGATCAGGCATATAGATGAGGGTAGTGCAGTGGATGTGATCTACATAGATTTTAGTAAGGCATTTGACAAGGGTCCACACAGTAGGCTTATTCAGAAAGTCAGAGGGCATGGGATCCAGGGAGGTTTGGCCAGGTAGATTCAGAATTGGCTTGCCTGCAGAAGGCAGAGGGACGTGGTGGAGGGAGTACATTCAGATTGGAGGGTTGTGACTAGCGGTGTCCCACAAGGATCGGGTCTGAGACCTCTACTTTTTGTCATTCTTATTAACGACCTAGATGTGGGGGTAGAAGGGTGGGTTGGCAAGTTTGCAGACGACACAAAGGTTGGTGATGTTGTAGGTAGTGTAGAGGATTGTTGAAGATTGCAGATAGACATTGATAGGATGCAGAAGTGTGCTGAGAAGTGGCAGATGGAGTTCAACCCAGAGAAGTGTGAAGTGGTACATTTTGGAAGGACAAACTCCAAGGCAGAGTACAAAGTAAGTGGCAGGATACTTGGTAGTGTGGAGGAGCAGAAGGATCTGGGGGTACATGTCCACAGATCCCTGAAAATTGCCTCAAAGATAGATAGATTAGTTAAGAAAGCTTATGGGGTGTTAGCTTTCATAAGTCGAGGGCTAGAGTTTGAGAGTTCCGATGTAATGATGCAGCTCTATAAAAATCTGGTTAGGTCACACTTGGAGTACTGTGTCCCGTTCTGGTCGTCTCACTATAGGAAGGATTTGGAAGCATTGGAAAGGATACAGAGGAGATTTGCCAGGATGCTGCCTGGTTTAGAGAGTATGCATTATGATCAGAGATTAAGGAAGCTAGGGCTTTACTCTTTGGAGAGAAGGAGGATGAGAAGAGACATGATGGATGTATACAGGATATTAAGAGGAATACATAGAGTGGATAGCCAGCGCCTCTTCTGCAGTGTACCACTGCTCAATACAAGAGGACATGGCTTTAAGGTAAGGGGTGGGAAGTTCAAGGGGGATATTAGAGGAAGGTTTTTTACTCAGAGAGTGGTTGGTGCGTGGAATACACTGCCTGAGTCAGTGGTGGAGGCAGATACACTAGTGAAATTTAAGAGACTAGTAGACAGGTATATGGAGGAATTTAAGATGGGGATTGTAAGGGAGGCAGGGTTTAAAGGTCAGCACAACATTGTGGGCCAAAGGGTCTGTACTGTGCTGTACTGTTCTATGTCTTCTATATCTATGTCTATGTCCAGATAACCAAATATTGAGAACAGGATCAGTAGAGTTGTTGAAAGTGAGTCTGCGGTCTTTCATGAAAAAAATCCCACACCACAAAGCCAGTCTAACATCCGATGTGAAGAAACGAACAAATCATACAAACAAACAATCCACAGATCATGAAATGCAGAGTCTCTGAAACTAAGTCCGCAGGCACAAAGCTAGTTCAGCACTGCAGCCAGTTCAGGAGCTCAATGGCCACAGGCCACAGCTGCAGAATCTGTTCAGCTGCGAAGCAAGTAAAACCTCAGGGAGTAGTGAGCTGAACACTGGTTCTTCCTTCGCCCTCTACCTCAAAGCCTTATTTTTAATCTGGCTCGGGACTAAATTGGCCAAACATTGTTTCGTTATCTGCTCTCGGGACCAGGTCCTGCTGCTTCAATTTGGCACGAAGTTTCAGTCTGACCCCAGGTCTGCTCCAGCAGTGGCCGTCATGGTGATACCTGCATTCTCAGGATTCCAGTTCATCAAATCCATGAAAGCACCAGGTAGTACAGGTATTTCAAAAGCGCATCTCCCAACAGGAAATTAAAAGCTGCAAATTGCAGTGATTATAGTCCCAAGAAAGTATATTTTGTAGAATTGTTAGTAGTTTTGTTTGCTGTCTGCAAAGCATTCCCATGTCTTGCCAGAGCCATGTTGACCAAATTCAAACTGCTTTAATGAGATATCCACTCATTCTTCTGAACTCCAGTAAATAGAAACCCAGAGCCATCAAACGTTCCTCATCCATTAACTTTTACATTCCTGTGATCATTTTCATGAACCTCTTCTTGACCCTCTCCAAAGCCAGTAAATCCTTTCTACAGAGCCCAAAAAATGCTCATAATACTCCAAATGTGGTCTGACCAATGCCTTATAAAACCTCAGCATTATACCATTGTTTTTAAATTCTGGACTTCTCATAATGAATGTGAACATTGCATTTGAACTCAGATAGAGGGTGATGATTCTGACTGCAGTTTCTATATCTTTGTATTGCATATTTGCACAAACTACAGAAGGTCTATGAAAAATATTGTACTTTCCTCACTGAGGTGTTGTAACATCAACTAGACGGTCAGCCAAACACCAGCTCCTTGGTTTTACTGCAGACTCAATGACATGACATAGTGAATAAAAGGAGTGAAACTGAAAAAACAACAAACTTCAGTACAATTACCACGTTGTTCCATTCACACAGGTAAGTAAGAACTTAGAAGTTTCATGCAGGTAAATATGATAAGATTCCAACAAGTTAATACAACAGGTAAATAATATGTGTAAACCATAAGCATCTAGATTAATGTCTGATGAATCAAAAAAATAACATTCTATTTCAGCTCAATCTTAATGATACTGTTTGATTAACTTCTAAACAACATAACATCAACTTATAAGCATAGCTTCTGCTGGGAAAACAACAGGATAGCTTTAGAAACATAGAAACATAGAAAACATACAGCACAACAGAGGCCCTTCGGCCCACAAAGTTGTGCCGAACATGATCCCACCTTAGACCTACCTAGGCTTTACCCATAGTCCTCTATTCTTCTAAGCTCCATGTAGCCATCTGGGAGTCTCTTAAAAGACCCTATCGTTACCGCCTCCACCATCGCCGCCGGCAGCCCATTCCACGTACTCACCACTCTCTGCGTAAAAAACTTACCCCTGACATCTCCTCTGTACCTACTTCCAAGCACCTTAGATAGAAACTTCTTTCACTCCTAGCATAAGCCTCTTGGCTCCTGCCGGCCAATGTGCTTTTATACTTACTACTTGCTGGCTGCACAGGAAATAACCTAATATAGATCTGAAACTGCTCATTAAAATAAAAGCTAAATGTGCTTAACATAAATCAATTGCCTGAAAGGCAGAACTAATGTTAATCTGGAATCAATGTGGATAAACCCTTAATATTTCAAAACTCAAAACTCAATGCATAGGTTAAAAAAACAGCTAATATGGCTTTATAAGAGACAAGTTATACATTAATTTTTCATTCAAGATGCGAATGTCTGGAAGGAGAATGGAAATGCAATAGTAATGGATGTGGAAAGTGGCAGGTATGGTGATAAAAAAGCACTTCAGGAAGATATAAACAGGTTAATGGAATAAGGTGAAACACAGTATGCAATTTAATGTGGATGTCTATGACCATATAGTTTGGGAGGAATGGAAAATAATGGAAGCATAAACAAAATGAAAGATGCTGCAAATCACAGTTGACGAGAGAGACCTCAGGGCTGAAATTCACAACTTTCTAAATAGGTCAATGACATCATGAAAAGGACAGCAGCATTTTGGAATTACATTTAGGAGCATGACATGCTAACACAGAGATGGGGTGATAAGTTTATATAAAAGAAATGATTAAAGTTGAACCTCTGGTTTCATGATCAAAAGGTCCCTAAGGCCTTAAGATGTTTTCATTGATGGGAAATCTCATTGACCAGTGGAGCCCACAAGGCTGGTCAGAACATTTACTACATGATCCAGAGTTATTTGGCACATCTATCTGCTCATTGTCTTCCCTCAAGTTGTTAAGGGGCCTTAAATTGGACATGGACCAGCTTACCACTGTTGGACTGGGAAAGAGACAGGGTTTTACATCAAGACTATTGATAAGCAGGGCACTGTGCAATACTGGACAACCATCAAGGTCACTGAAGTGGACTGCCAGATTAATATGCATTTCATGTTATTCAGCCTATTGTAAAATGAAAGCACATTTCTACCCTAACAAATAAGTCCAACCTGTTGGTGAAAAATGAACTATCAAACTCAGAAGCAAGTAATGCACAAGAATGTCTTCTGAGAAAAAATTCTAGGAGGCTGAAAGACCAGAGCAATCTTAGTATTAATGTATTGAAAAACTATGGGGTTAACTTCAAGGTGATTTCCATGGCAACCAGGAGAAACAAAAACCTGATGACATGGAATATCCAGACAAAAGTATACTGATGGCAGTTATATTTGCAATTTTATATACATTGCCTATAAAAAGTAGTCACTTCCATTGGAAGTTTTCATGTTTAATTGTTTTACAACATTGAATTACAGAGGATTTAATTTGACTTTTTTTGACACTGATCAACAGAAAAAGATTCTTTCATGTCACACTGAAAACAAGTCTCTACAAAGTGATCTAAATTAATTACAAATATAAAACACAAAATACATGATTGCATAAGTGTCAGCATTTAGTAGATGCACCTTTGGCAGCAATCACAGCTGTGAACCTGTGTGGATAGGTCTGTATCAGCTTTGCACATCTGGACACTGCAATTTTTCCCCATCCTTGTTTACAAAACTGCTCAAGCTCTGTCTGATTGCATGGGAATCATGAGTGAACAGCCTTTTTCAAGTCCAGCCACAAACTCTCAATTGGATTGAAGTCAGGACTCAAAACCCCTTCTGTCTACAAGGATTTGTAAGAGGTTCCGTGAGTAAGGAAAGGCCTCGACTCATCCACTGCACTGACCCTACAACTGTGCAATAGATCTTCATTCTGGTACCTGCTCTCCACTGGGCAGATTATATGTGCTCACTGACCCAGAAAGACGTGCTACATATAGGAGACTCTTACCAATGGATTTATTCAACCCTCCAATTCACCATCTGGTGCTGGCTACTTCTTCATACAGAAAAAGGACGGGACCCAGATTGGAGTGGGCTGAATAGCATAATGAGCAAGAATCCTTACTCCCTTCCACTCATGAACACAGACTTCAAGATTCTCCAAGGGATAAGATTAGCTAGACTTGTGGAATGTGTACAATCTGGTTCCCGTAAAGGAGGGTGACAAGTGTAAGACTGCATTCAACACATCGACAGAGAGCTATGAATACTTGGACACGCACTTCAGCCTTGTAAATATGCCAGGAATTTTCCGGGCCTTAATAAATGACATGCTCCGGGATGCTCTCCATAAGTATGCATTCGTCTACTTGGAGGTCATCCTAATTTTCTCAAAGTCCATGAAGGAGTATGTCGCTCACGTCAGAGTTACCTTAAAGAGGTTTCTTGATCATGGACTTCATGTCAAACTGGAGAAATTCATATTTCACCTAATCACAATTTCAATTTTGTGTTTTATCTATTCTAATGGAAATCTGAAGATGGTCCCTACTAAGGCCACAACCAGCCAATGTAAAACAAGTCCAATGATTCCTGGGATTTGCTAACTTTTACCAAAAATTCATTAGGAACTTCAGCACAGTGTCAGCTCCGCTGATAACACTACCCAAGAGATCCGTGGGCCCTTTTGTTTGGACTATCGAAGTGGAGGCTGCTTTTACAGAGCTCAAACAGTGGTTCACAACAGCTCCCATTTTAGACCATAAAGCCATAAACTATAGAACTAAAATTAGACCATTTGACCCATCGAGTCTTTTTTGCCATTTCATCATGGTTGATCCATTTTTCCTCTCAGTCCCAATCTTCTGCCTTCTCCCCACCCCGTATCCCTTCAGACACATATCCCTTCATTTTGGTTGCACCCAACTGGGAACTTCTCTTCATCATTGAGTCGGATGCCTCAGGTATCAGAGTGGATGCAGTGTTGTCTCAATGGACACCTTTGAACAACAAGCTACACCTATATGCATTCTTCTCTAGGCTGCTCTGCCCAGCAGAGGTGAACTATAGCATTGGAAATAGACAGCTGGCTCTGGAGGAATGGCATCACTAGCCTGAGGGGGCCAAGAACCCTTTTGTTACATGGACAGACTATAAGAACCCTGCTTATGTTCAGAGAGCCAAGAGACTGAATGCCTGGTAGGCCAGGTGGTCTCTTTTCTTTAACTGCTTTAATTACAATCAGGGTCAAAAATCCAGAAACCGGATGCCTTGTCTCATCAGTTTGACGAACCTGAAAGAGAGGAGCAGCCTACCACCATTTTTCCCTAAGCCAAGGTGATAGCGCCAATTCGTTGGGGAATCGATGCACTTATTTGCAAGGCCTGGACACAAGGGGAGATTCGTAATGAAGGTCCTCCGGGTCGTCTGTTTGTTCCAAGTTCTGTCGGGTCTCAGGTACTTCAATGGGACACACATTGTGAATGACTGCTCTGCCAGGGATTTCTAGGACCCTTGAGTTCATTAAGAGAAAACATTGGTGGCCTGGAATGGTGAAAGATGTCCGACAATACATGCATGCATGCAAGGTGTGCACCTGGAACGAAGAACCCCGCACCCCACCCCAAGGGCTCCTTCAACCTCTACGTGTTCCAGACAATGGCGTGCATCTCCACGGACTTTGTCATGGGACTTCCACCTTCCAAGGGGAAGACCATCAACGTGGTAACTGTAGATAATTTTTCAAAGGCTTGGAGAGACTACTATCTGTGGAGGAAATGGCTAAAATTGTCCTGCACCAGGTCTTCAGGATCCATGGATTTCCGGTGGACGTTGTGTTGGATCAAGGTCTGCAATTTGTATCATGTTTCCGGAGGAAATTCTGTAAGCTGATTGGAGCAACAGTGAGTCCTTGCTTCTGGTTTCACCCACAGTCCAATGGCTAGATGGAGTGGGTGAACAAAGATTTGGAATATACCCTAAGATCTGGTCGCAGAAAAAACAGACAAGTGGTGCGGCCTTTTAACGTGGGTAGAGGTCGACCACAACACTTTACAGCATTCGGCACATGGAATGTCCCCTTTCAAATGTCAATTTGGGTATTACCCACCACTTTTCCCTAAGCAGGATGCTGAGGTTGGGTTCCTACAGCTGAAAATTTTGTCCGATGTTACGAGGAGAAATGCACTTGGGCAAGGGAGATTTTTTTGGCCTCTACAAAGAAGGCTGAAGTAAATGCTAACTGCAAGAGAAGACGGGCCAGATTTGCAACCTGGGCAACAGGTCTGGCTATCTACTCAGGATTTGCCTCTTCGGGTGGAGTCTAGGAAATTGGCAGCCAAGTTCATTGGAGCCTTCAAGGTTCTCAAAAAGGTAAACTCTGTGATTTACAACTACAGCTCCCCAAGACCCTCAAGATCAATTGCAGTTTCCAGAATTCCAAATTAAAACATATAAACACCAGACCTTTAGCATCCCCTCCCCACCATCATTCTCGTCACAACCCAGGTTTGTTGATGGGAACAGGTCTTCTCCATAAGAAGAATATTGGAGTCACAAACTGTTCGGGATGTTCAGTAGTTCCTCTTGGACTGGGAAGGATTCAGACCCCAGGTAGGTTGCTGGGCTTCCTGAAAAGGACATCTTGGATTCAGCTCTCATCCATGACTACCATCACAGTCTCTCCGAGCAGCCAAGGCCATCAGGAGATGGCCGAAGGAGAGGGGGTCCTGTTATAATATGCACCCAACCGTACCAGCTTCCAGGCTTTAGACGCTCTGACTCTTCGGAATATGGATAGCTGGCGCGGCCCCTTTAAAGATTTAGACTGCCCGGCTAATTGGCGGCCATGTTTGGACACCAAAATTTTAATAGTTAAAAAGCACCCAAACTGATGTTCATGCTCAATATGCAGCTGTACTTGGATTATTGTCTAGCATCTAGTTTAGTTCTCTGTTCTCATTTCAGTCTCGATCCTAGCCTCAAATACTTGGGTCCTAACCATTCTCACCTCGGTTTCTTGACACATATGTCTTATGGTCTTACAATGGATAATCTCTCATATACTTCTGCCATTCTGTCTTTGCCACTCCCTCCACCCATTCAAATCACATTGGAACATCTCTGCATCCCGCTCAAAGCTTAAGATACAATTCAATATTATGCTATCTGCAAATTTGGAGGCATTGAAAATAATTCCCTCAACTGAATCACTCATATCTAAATATTGTGAATATCTGAGGTCCCAGCACTGATCCCTGCAGTGCCATACTAATTACAGCCTGCCATTTAGAAAAGTTCCAATTATTACTACTTATTGTTTCCTGTCAACCGACTGGTTCTATTTCGGTCTATACAGCTAACCCACAAATCTGTGTGTATTAATTTTGAACAAGAATGACGCAGAGAGTCAGGTACCAGTCTGCAGACAAGCAGCAGAGCAGAAAAGGTTGGTTGAAAGCCAAGACTTCAGACCTGGCAAAACATTCATGTCCTAAGTAGGACAGCTCCTTGTATATCACAATGATGGACAGGCTCCAGCAAGCACTCCAAAGCACTAGAAAATCATCAAACATCTCTGGAGACAGACTGTTACTTATATGATTTATAAACCTACCAATTCTCAGAGCTCTTTTGACTATGCTTCTTCTCACCCTGTCACTTGTAAAAATGCTATTCTCTTTTCTCAGTTCCTCCATCTGTACTACATCTGTTCCCAGGATGAGGATTTCCTTTCCAAAACATCGGCATGACCTGATTCATCAACAAGCGCTTCCTCTATTATTGATACAGCCCTTACCTATATCTGCTCCATTTCCCTGATATCTGCCCTCACTAGATCTTCCTGCCACTTTAACAGGAATAGAACCTTGCTTATCCTTACCCAGCGCTCCATGAACTTCCAAATCCAGCACATCATTCTCCGCAACTTCCGCCATCTTCAATGGAATCCTTCCACCAAACCCATCTTTACCTACCCCCCACCCACCTCTCAGCTTTTCGCAGGGATACGGGTATAACTCTCTCCATGATTCCCTTGTCCATTTGTCTCTCCCCACTGATGTCCTTCTTGATAGTTGTCCCTGCAAGCAGAAAAAGTGCTATACTTGCTTATTCACCTCCTCCTATAGCGCCATTCAGAGTTCCAAAACAGTCCTTCCAGGTGAGGCAACTCATCATCTGTGAGTCTTTCAGGGTCGTCTCTTGAATCCAGTGCTCCTGGTGCAGTAAGACCCAAACTAGATTAGGCGATTGTTTTGTCGAGCACCTTCGTTCCGTTTGCTAAAAACAGGATTTCCCAGTGGCCATCCATTTTCAATCCAATACCCATTCCGATTCTGACATGTCAGTCCATGGCCTCATCTACTGCCATGATAAGGCCACTCTCAGGCTGGAGAAGCAACACCTCATATTTTGTCTGGTTAGCCTCCAACCTAACTTTCTTATTCTGGCTTTTTCCCTCAAAGTGTCGACTCTTTATTGCTTTCCATAGATGCCACCTGACCTGTTGAGATCTTCTAGCATTTTATGTGTATTACAAAGCAGTAGAGAAGTGTCATCAATGCTGCCACCTAGGCATCTTCTTAATTCATTAATAAGATACATGAACCAATGCCCTTGTCTTCTCCCAGACATCAAGACTGATCGCTCTCAGTTAGCTTTAGTGGATAGGATACAACTTCTACCTGATATCAGACTTCTGAAAAAAAATACTCTACTCCAAATGTTTTCCAGCAATACAGAAATACTTCAAAAATAATCTCAAAATCTTCATGTAGATACATAAAAACTTTACCAGTTCACGGGAATCGTTTGTCTAAGATTGCATTTGGAGGAAAAGGATCTGGGAAGACATTGAGTTCTTCAAATGTCTCCACCAAACATCCAGGGAGGCCAATCCCAAATTATGAAAGCAGTTTGGCATGCTCTAAGCAATCCACGCACCCACCCCCTTAAGCTCCACCTGACCCAGAGGGATCGAAAAGCAGGAACCCCTCCTAAGTCACCTCAGAACATGCAGAAATGTGAAGGAATTAGCCTTTCCCTGGACTGCATTATTGCTTACAGATATATTGTAAGATACCTTGACTCTCACCTGTTATCTTATTGTAACACTCAGCTATATCGGCTCATATTTATCTAGGGGAAACCCCGTCTGCCACCCAACTGTGTTTCCTGGTTACGTCGGTTGCTGTGCAATGCCACCTGGTTTGACCTCAAACATCAAACATCAGACCGCACACAATGTACACTTTACAGATTACACTTTATAAATCTTACTGGGACTATGAGATTAATAGAGATACAATATAAAAGGAAAAGAAAAATGTGTCAGGCTTATTAAAGTTCAATTTCTTCGTGCACACACAGTTGGAGCTCAAATGCCCGGGGTCTTCTCTCTTCACCCTGCGATCCACTCCAATCCCCTCGACTCGCAGCTCAGGACCACCCAAGGCAATCGACCAGAGCGCTTCCAGCACGTCCGTCTTACTCCCGGTCTCTCCTCCAAAAGCCCGCCAAAAACACTGTTTCCCAGCCATATGAGACAGACTATCACCCCAAAAAAAGAATAACATAGACACCCATTTGTTCATTCTCTCCTTATCATTAGTGATAACCCAAACAAGCTGCTAGCTGCTAGAAAAAGAATCACTGTCTCAGCAGTTCACATCACAGAGAAACCATTTTAGTTATAACATAACAAAGAAGCCATTTTGATTAACATATGCAGTAACATAAAAGAAGAAACCCCTTACGTTATCATTGCCTTTTAAACTTCAATGTGGAAAGCTAAGTGGTACAAATATGGCACCAGGAATTCTTACAGCACTTTAGCGCAAGGGTGTTTATTAAGTACATCAAAAATCAAACTTACAAAAATTAGTGAAAATTGTCAAAAGAAAACTACCAATATTGACAAAAAAATATCTACCAGAAAACCCAATAGCAGCTCCATGTTTTGTTCAATGTGAACTCCTGGTCTGTAACTTATGGTCTAACTCCTGGCAGCCCAATCTCTCTCTCTTCCCTACTGAGGGCAAAGTGCTTCTTTAAATCGTCACTAGGACATACCATCTTTAATTATCTATGAAGTTTACATGAATTAGAATATGATGCAACCCACAATGTAGTTACAATCATATTACAAAATAAACAGAAGTATCGACCTTAAATACAATATACAAACAATATATGCACATTTACACATCCTCATTGCTAAAGAAATGGAACATTCCGATATGTATAATGGGAAAAGCACCATAGAGTCATGGAAGTGAGTACACTCAGTGTAACAACATCAGAATGACAGGGCAATTGATGGAAACCACTGTTTTGTTTTAATCACAAACAAGAGAAAATCTGCCGATGCTGGAAATCCAAGCAACACACACAAAATGCTGGAGGAACTCAGCAGGCCATGCAGCATCTATGGAAAAAAAGTATAGCTGATGGTTCGGGCTGAAACCCTTCAGAAGGTTTTGTTTTGATAATACCTTTTATTAAATTTGTACTTTTAACACACTCGTTTTTTTTCACATTCACTGGCAGAAAGCAGTATAGCAGCTAAACTAACAGTTTATCACCTTTCTCATTTTTCATTGGCTAAGTAGTAGCACATTTGCCACATGATGCAATCGTTTTAATTATGTAGCCTATTAACTAATTCATTCCTAACTAAGGAGTTTGTCTCCTTATAAAGGTGATAGATTTTACAGAGTTGCCAGCATTGCTTTTTGGTTTCTTTATTCCTTTGTCTCTGCATCTGTACACCTCTTAGCATCATTTCTCAGATCTTTATTTAGTTCACTTAACATTTGTATGGTTTTTTTGTTCTCTAAAATAAACTGAACTCTTGGAACTAATATTGATCATCATTCCTGACTCCCAGAAGAACCCGAAAGAAAATAAACGGAGATTGGCGATCTAACACAATGTTTGTGTGTGTGTGTGTGTGTGTGTGTGTGTGTGTGTGTGTGTGTATGTATGAGACAAGGTTGAAATCTGTTCAATTTAGTTATAAAGAATTGTTCAATTATTTTAAAAAATGAATAAGTTATTTAATGTGAACCTCAAACAAGAGAAAATCTGCTGATGCTGGAAATCCAAGCAACACACACAAAATGCTAGAGGAACTCAGCAGGCCAGGTAGCACCTATGGGAAAAAAAGTACGGTCAATGTTTCTGGCTGAGACCCTTCATCAGGATATTTAATGTGAATATGATTTCATGTTGAGAAAAAAGGATATTATTTTAAAACATGCAAATATGTTCAGTTGAAAATTCTGAGAATCTATGTGCAATGTATTCTTTTATAGTATTGAGTACTGAATTTGCCATTGACTTATAAGGGTTTGCAATTAGTCTTCAGCACACAATTCACCATAAAGTGATCGATGCATGAACATTACAGTGTTTATGTTACAGTTGTCTTTTCTTTTCAGCTAGGGAAAGAAATACAAAAAGTAATTCAAATTTTACACAGTTGGTACATTTATGTTCTCAGAAAAACATTGTTAAGTATTTTTTCCAAAGATTTGTATAATTCATTGAGTTATATGCTTGATTGAAACTGTGGAAAAAAGGCTGGTTTCAGTCACGTGATTTGTATGATCAAAGCATTAAAGCTGCACAGAGACAGAGCCATAAGCAGACAGTGTAAATGTTTGGAAGCATAGTATTGCTGATAACAGAAGATGATAGTTTATTGGAGTAACCATATAACCATATAATAACTTTATATTTTTAATTATTATAAGTATTATAATAATTATTATAAGTAAATATTATAAGCATTTTGTGTTCTATTTGGATAATTTAGCATTAAAGTGAGATGTTTCCATGGAATAACAAAAATGATAGTTAAACCCAAAAAAGGCCCAAATGTTAAATGAGTAACTGTATAAACGGGAAAAGGATTGAACTTGATTTAATGCATGTCTCATTGCCTATTGTTATACAGTTAACTGGATGTACTGTAATTTATTTTGATTCACCATAGAGTGACCGATGCTGGACATTACAGTCTTTATGTTTCATCTGTCTCCCCTTTCTCCGGGTACTATGTGTGTGTGTGTGTGTGTGTGTGTGTGTGTGTGTGTGTGTGTGTAGTACATTTACCTCTGTCACATATTTCCATTTGTGGCCTTCTGTCCACCTGCCAATTGCGGACAACGTTTGTCCTTTCTGACTCTCTGACCAGTGCAAGAGTAGCCTAAAGCCCACTTTCCCTCACATTGCTCTATGCTTGCATGGACAATTTACATTACTGACACGCAATGGTTTAAAGCTATTAAGCACATCCACTTTAAGAGATTGGCATTGGGCAACGAAGCCTGGTTTCAACCTGCATGAATAAGCTTGAAAATTCAGCTCCCCTGCAGAGGTGCTAATCAACATGTCATCAGCATTGAGTGGATACTGCAGTCAAGTTAATGAAGAAATAATACTACGTTTGCATGTTGCCCATACTAGGTTGAATAGGAGTGAGTTGATCACACATCATGATTCTGTATTCATTTTCCAATGCAGTCCAAATTATTCTTTTTTTTAAAACTGGATCAGATGTGCAATTGAATTGCTAAAAGATAGCATATGACTTTTCGTTGGCACAACACCAATCATGTTCTTTTACTCTTGCTTTTCTGTAACAAAAATGGCTTTTTATATTCATATCAACACGTATCTCACCACTAACCATGCCAGCACAACATAAACTGTTATTGTTGCCTCCAGCACTTAAAATGACTCAATGTCACTTTGGAAAATGGGCTCTTTCTTCATCTGTTCATCTCATTATAAAGGTCATTCTCTACTTAGACCTTATTAGATAAACACTTGCAAAAGCTGACTCCCAATATCTTTACTCAGTATTCTTTCAACTGTATTGAGTGATAAATTATCTCTTTCTTTGCATATAAATTCACAATATCAGGATTCAATTTCCTCTCACCACAGAGCTCTAAAGCAACAATGCATAATTTGCATTTTGATAGACTGGTAGCTATTTGATATGTTAATATAAGGAAATAATTGTTCATTATGCTTCTTAATTGTCATTTTTCATAACTTAAGAACTGGTCTGTAAAGATACTTAATGTCTGCTGCCATATGGCAATTCCACCTGCTGTTCAACAGCTGGAAATCAGTCCTGAGTACATTCACGGATGGCCTCAATGCAAAATAACCGAGACGCGACGCGAGTCCATGTATGATCTATTTCGCTGGTTAAAACACTGAAGATAATTGAGACATCAAGGTGAATGTGAGAGACAAGCGAGAGTTGAGTATCGGCTGCCTTCCTTTAGATTGCTGCTGAGATGGATTCTGTGAGCATCCTATCACTCTGTGGTTCACTCTGGCATGTGGGTAGGCATCTCTGCCTTATATGGTGTCCCTGTCTTTCGATGAATGTCAATGATATTGGAGAATGGTATTGTGGTTCTGCATTTATGGATTAGGCTATTGCATTTATAGACTGTGGACTTTTTCAGACTTATAGTTTTCAGATTCTGTGTTTTTTATTCACCGATCCTTTTCCATTTTGTTGTGCAAGGGGAGGGGGTTAGGGAGTTAATGTTCTGTTAGTTTTTTTTGTGTGAGGGAGGGGTTGTTTTTTGGGGATCAATGGTTCAGTTGCTTCTTGTGCAGGGGAGGGGGATTTTGGGGGTTGATTATTGAGATGCTGTTGTTTTTTTTTTGTGTGGGGAGTTATAACATGTCGAGGAACCAACTAGAGAGCAGGCTATTCTGGACTGGGTTTTGAGCAATGAAGAAGGGTTAATTAGCAATCTTGTCGTGAGAGGCCCCTTGGGTAAGACTGACCATAATATGGTGGAATTCTTCATTAAGATGGAGAGTGACATAGTTAATTCAGAAACAAAGGTTCTGAACTTAAAGAGGGGTAACTTTGAAGGTATGAGACGTGAATTAGCTAAGGTAGACTGGCAAATGACACTTAAAGGATTGACGGTGGATATGCAATGGCAAGCATTTAAAGGTTGCATGGATGAACTACAACAATTGTTCATCCCAGTTTGGCAAAAGAATAAATCAAGGAAGGTAGTGCATCCGTGGCTGACAAGAGAAATTAGGGATAGTATCAATTCCAAAGAAGAAGCATACAAATTAGCCAGAGAAAGTGGCTCACCTGAGGACTGGGAGAAATTCAGAGTTCAGCAGAGGAGGACAAAGGGCTTAATTAGGAAGGGGAAAAAAGATTATGAGAGAAAACTGGCAGGGAACATAAAAACTGACTGTAAAAGCTTTTATAGATATGTAAAAAGGAAAAGACTGGTAAAGACAAATGTAGGTCCCCTACAGACAGAAACAGGTGAATTGATTATGGGGAGCAAGAACATGGCAGACCAATTGAATAATTACTTTGGTTCTGTCTTCACTAAGGAGGACATAAATAATCTTCCAGAAATAGTAAGGGACAGAGGGTCCAGTGAGATGGAGGAACTGAGCGAAATACTTGTTAGTAGGGAAGTGGTGTTAGGTAAATTGAAGGGATTGAAGGCAGATAAATCCCCAGGGCCAGATGGTCTGCATCCTAGAGTGCTTAAGGAAGTAGCCCAAGAAATAGTGGATGCATTAGTGATAATTTTTCAAAACTCGTTAGATTCTGGACTAGTTCCTGAGGATTGGAGGGTGGCTAATGTAACCCCACTTTTTAAAAAAGGAGGGAGAGAGAAACCAGGGAATTATAGACTGGTTAGCTTAACGTCGGTGGTGGGGAAACTGCTGGAGTCAGTTATCAAAGATGTGATAACAGCACATTTGGAAAGCGGTGAAATGATCGGACAAAGTCAGCATGGATTTGTGAAAGGAAAATCATGTGTGACGAATCTCATAGAATTTTTTGAGGATGTAACTAGTAGAGTGGATAGGGGAGAACCAGTGGATGTGGTATATTTGGATTTTCAAAAGGCTTTTGACAAGGTCCCACACAGGAGATTAGTGTGCAAACTTAAAGCACACGGTATTGGGGGTATGGTATTGATGTGGATAGAGAACTGGTTGGCAGACAGGAAGCAAAGAGTGGGAATAAACGGAACCTTTTCAGAATGGGGGGCAGTGACTAGCGGGGTACCGCAAGGCTCAGTGCTGGGACCCCAGTTGTTTACAATATATATTAATGACTTGGATGAGGGAATTAAATGCAGCATCTCCAAGTTTGCGGATGACACGAAGCTGGGTGGCAGTGTTAGCTGTGAGGAGGATGCTAAGAGGATGCAGAGTGACTTGCGTAGGTTGGGTGAGTGGGTAAATTCATGGCAGATGCAATTTAATGTGGATAAATGTGAAGTTATCCACTTTGGTGGCAAAAATAGGAAAACAGATTATTATCTGAATGATGGCCGATTTGGAAAAGGGGAGGTGCAACGAGACCTGGGTGTCATTATACACCAGTCATTGAAAGTGGGCATGCAGGTACAGCAGGCGGTGAAAAAGGCGAATGATATGCTGGCATTTATAGCGAGAGGATTCGAGTACAGGAGCAGGGAGGTACTACTGCAGTTGTACAAGGCCTTGGTGAGACCACACCTGGAGTATTGTGTGCAGTTTTGGTCCCCTAATCTGAGGAAAGACATCCTTGCCATAGAGGGAGTACAAAGAAGGTTCACCAGATTGATTCCTGGGATGGCAGGACTTTCATATGAAGAAAGACTGGATGAACTGGGCTTGTACTCGTTGGAATTTAGAAGATTGAGGGGGGATCTGATTGAAACGTATAAAATCCTAAAGGGATTGGACAGGCTAGATGCAGGAAGATTGTTCCCGATGTTGGGGAAGTCCAGAACGAGGGGTCACAGTTTGAGGATAAAGGGGAAGCCTTTTAGGACCGAGATTCGGAAAAACTTCTTCACACAGAGAGTGGTAAATCTGTGGAATTCTCTGCCACAGGAAACAGTTGAGGCCAGTTCATTGGCTATATTTAAGAGGGAGTTAGATATGGCCCTTGTGGCTACGGGGATCAGGGGGTATGGAGGAAAGGCTAGGGCAGGGTTCTGAGTTGGATGATCAGCCATGATCATAATAAATGGCGGTGCAGGCTCGAAGGGCCGAATGGCCTACTCCTGCATCTATTTTCTATGTTTCTATGTTTCTATTTCTCTCTGAAAGACTTTCATGTTGATTGTTTCACGGCTATCTGGAGAAGACAAATTTCAGTGTTGTACATGTTTTGATAATAAATTAACCTGTGAAACTTGTTGAACAGTTGTCTTAGCCTTCAGTGTCAACTGTTTATTAATTTTCACAGCTGCTACCTGACAGTAAATGTACTTTGAATATTGAACCTTTTGATTATTTTCAGGTCTATCCTTATTACTTGTCTTATCGAGTAACAATACAAAATGCCTACAGATGCCATACCAAAATATGAATTTTAATCATTTAAAGATCTCCATTTTAAGTTTCTCATGTCCCCACTGAAAAGTCAATCACTGTCGGTCATTTCAGATGGCCGCACGTACAATCCAGTCTGGACTGGCTCAGCTGGTAGAGCTATTTCACTCAGTCATAAAACTATGTGTTCAAGTCTGGTTAACATACAAAAATTAGGACTGGCACTCTGGCACAGTGCTGAAGAATGTCAGAGTTACTGTTGGATAAACTGAGACCCCGCCAACTCTCTGAAATGGAAGATATCATGGAATCAAAAGATGGGTACATCCCAGTTGCCTTGGACAATGCTACCTGATACATGGCATTAATAAAAAGCATCACGCAATGTATTGTAAGGAAATATTGATTTTCATTCCTTGTGACCGTTAGCACAAAGTAAAGTTCCAGAATTGCAGATGGGCCTTTCTGACAGATTTTCACACTGAGTTTCCTATCTATTCTCCAGATAGCGAACTTCGAAATGATGAAGTATGTTTACATTATCAAGGCTTGGATTCTTTGAAGTGTGAAATAAGAAATGATTGGATTGAAATTCTCAAGTTTAAGAGTTGATAGGGTAGACAAATCAGAACTGAGAGAGAATAAGTTGCAGGCATATGAACATAAAGAGGGGAGTGTGATTAATGGGGTTACTTTCCTGGAGGCCAACATGTAACCAAGAACATAGAACAGTACGGCACAGAAACAGGCCATTCAGCCTACAATGCTGGCTGAATCTGGCTGTGGTGCCACAATAGCAACCTCTCACTCAATGTCAGCAAGACCAAGGAACTTCAGCTGGATTATTGACTTCAGCAGAAGGAAACTGGTGCTCCATAAGCCAGACCACATTGCGGGATCAGAGGTGGAGAGGGTCAGCAACTTTAAATGCCTTGATGTTATCATTTCAGAGTAGCTGTCCTAGGCCCAGAACATAATTTCAATTAAAGGCACTGCCATACTTCCTTTGTACTTTTTGAAATTTCGATTTCAAAAAGTACAAAGAAAGTATGGCAGTGCCTTTAATGCCTTAGAAATTTGCGAAGATTCAGCATGACATCAAAAAATTTGACAAACTTCTCTCGATGTGTGGTGAAGAGTATATGATGGAGTTGCATCATGGCTTGGTAGGGAAACACTGATGCCTTTGAATAGAAACTCTTACAAAAAGTACAGGATATGGCCTAGTCCATTGTGGGTAAAGCCCTCTCCACCTTTGAGCACATCTACACAGAGTGCTATTGTAGGAAATCAATGTCTACTATTGGGGTCCCTCACTACCCAAGCCATGCTCTCATCTCATCAGGACGAGGGCACATGAGCCTCAGGACCCACATCACTGGGTACAGGAACAGTTATTACCCTTCAACCATCAGACTATTGAACCAATGTGTTTAGCTTCACTCTACTTCACTCACAGAACTGTTCCCACAACCAATGGACTTCCTTTCAAGCACTCTTCATCTCATGTTCTCAATATTTATTGCTTTTTGTTTCCTTTTGTATTTGCACCATTTGTTGTCTTTTGCACATTGGTCATTTGTCCGTCATGTTGGGTGGGGTATTTCTTTGATTCTATTATGTGGCTTGGATTTACTGAGTAGTCTGTCAAAAAGCCATGTCGCCTGGTCTAATCAAAGGACAATTTACAATGACCAATTATCCTACTAACCAGTGTCTTTGGACTGTGGGAGGAGACCCGAACACCTGGACGAAACTCACAATTGCACGGGAAGAATGTCCAGGCTTTCTCACAGAAGACACCAGAAATGAACTCTGAACTCCAATGCCACGAGCTGTAATAGCATCACTCAAACTGCTACACTACTGAGTTGCCCATCACTATATATTAACATTTACAGATCAACCAAGATCTTATTAAAATGTTGGATGTGCTTGAATGTGTCCTCCCTGTTCCTATGTTCCCAATATTAAGTAATATTAGGAACATTAAATAGCATAATTAATCATTGGAATTTAGAAGATTGAGGGGGGATCTGATTGAAACATATAAAATCCTAAAGGGATTGGACAGGCTAGATGCAGGAAGATTGTTCCCGATGTTGGGGAAGTCCAGAACGAGGGGTCACAGTTTGAGGATAAAGGGGAAGCCTTTTAGGACCGAGATTAGGAAAAACTTCTTCACACAGAGAGTGGTGAATCTGTGGAATTCTCTACCACAGGAAAGAGTTGAGGTCAGTTCATTGGCTATATTTAAGAGGGAGTTAGATATGGCCCTTGTGGCTATGGGGATCAGGGGGTATGGATGGAAGGCTGGGACAGGGTTCTGATTTGGATGATCAGCCATGATCATAATAAATGGTGGTGCAGGCTCGAAGGGCCGAATGGCCTACTCCTGCACCTATTTTCTATGTTTCTATAATAGACAGTGTTACATACCTCATGGGTATCTTGTGACTGTCTTATGAGTAATTGAGTATCTTGTCAGCATGATGTAATAGCGGGGTGATGTAATTTTCCTGCCAGTGTGAGATCACATGATGACATGTTCTCAACAGGTATATAAAGGGGAACCCTGTTGTGATGCAGTTAGTTTCAATTCAGTTTTAGTTTAGTTCGTCAGTAACTCCGTTATGCTGTGTATTCATCTCATGACGCAGTGTAGTTTTAAAACGGAGTTTTACTTTCTATTGTAAGGTAAAATCGTTGTACTGGCAGTTTCGCCAATCGCTGCCAGTTTGGGGTTTTGCCCCTAGGATTTTTCCTTTACAGTAGTATTGGGGCGTGAAGACCTTACTAAAGTACGAGAACCTGAAGGATTGAATAAAGTTGGAGTTGTTCGGAGGTTTAATAAAGGATGGACCTTATTGAGTCTTCGTTTAGAAATAGTGACCTGTATCTGAGATAACTCCTGCAAGAGTGGGGAAGTTTGTGCAGTGTTCATTTGCCCAAGAAAAGTCAGTTCCTTTAAGCCGTTTTATTTCCTTCGTCGTGAATCCTTTGGAGAATCAGCAGTAATGTCACGTCTTCGAAGAAATCCGTTTCCAGAGAAGACTCTCCTTATTGACTGTGTAAATCACTTGGACTTTCGAATTTACCATTTTAAGACTGTATTCGAATTTACCGCTTTAAGAATTGTTTTCGAATTTACCCTTTTAAGAACTGTTCCAGAGTAGCCGTATAGCAGTTAACTTCTGGTTAAGTTAGTCGTTTGAATACTTTTCTCTATTGTTGAGCAGAGTTTAATAAATGTTTATGTTTGTTCATAAAACTTGATTCAATTCTATATTCATTGTTGCTGATGCTGTAACAACAGGCATAAGTTAAAGACTTCCCTGGAGACACGCATATCTGAATATTTGAATCGAACTGTGTGGGTCTTGTCTCACTCAGGGGCTGCCAGAAGACATTTAATATGTAGGAAAAGGTGAAAAATCTTCTGTCTCATAAGAATGTGGAACTAAAATTAATGAATGAAGCTGGAAGTCATCAGAAAGACAATGTCTACAGCATAAAGTCTTATCATCACTAATGCATCCCTAGATTATAAAGTATCTCCCATAGAATGGAACACAGAAAATAAAACCACAGAATTTGAAAAAAAATCATGAGGCCAAATTAGGATACAAATATGCTGAGAACTAGAACAGAGAAAATACTTGAATCTATTCATTAAAATGGTGGCAAGGAACTTAGAAAATCATGAAATGATTCAACTGTGAACCTTTATGAAAGAAAGTTAAGAGTTTATACAATCTATGTCTTCTTTGACAATGCAGTTAGTGGGAGATAAGGAGTGGAGCCAATGGAATTTTATCAATAATTTCATAAGGTGACATATAAAAAATTGTTAAAATAAAATTGAGGACATGGATTGAGGATAGACTAATGAACAAAAAAATAAAGCCACGGCTAGCTTTTAAGTTGTTGTAAGTAACAATGTGCAGGCTGCCCCCAGCATTCCCTTAGGTTAGTTGGTTATTAACACAAATGATGCATTTCATGCAAGTTTCGATGTACATGTGATAAATAAATGAATCTGAATCTGAATCTAGTGATCATTAAGGATCAGCTCTAAGTCTCAGCTGCATCCAATTTATTTCAAAGACTTACTGAAGGAATCAACTATAATGCACCCCCAGTACCTGGAAACAGTCTACAACTCTCGATGTCTATGGCACTCTTGTAATATCATTAAAGAACAATCCCATTCTGACACTATCTGTTTAATCTCCTGCCATCCGGAGACACAGAAATATTATCCAGCCAAGACAGTAAGACTGAAAAACTGAATAATGCTACACCTCAGCTTGCCAATGCCTTTGAGTGTTCTGGACTGTTATGGAGTGTTATTTTTTTTATTATTGAGTCATGCATTGTAAATATTTATTTCTGCATGGACTGGAGAACCATCTCAATTTTATTGTCTTGACCAATGACAATAAAGTTCTATTCTATTCTATTGTGATGGTACCAAGTTAGATGGAAGATGAAAAAGTGAGAAAGTCACTAAGAGGTTACAAGGGGATTTAGAACTGTTGAAATATAAGAAGTTGGCAGTTGAAATATAATACTGGTGGGAAGCATAAAAGGAACAATATTTTTTAACGGACTGGAAAATCTTGGAAATCAGCAAAACCTGTGTGGTTTTGTATGTAAATCAGATAAAATTGGCATAAAGCACAGGAACCAATTAGGAGGACAAGTGAATATCAGCTTTCATTTAATAAAAAAGTAAGAAAATTATAGCGATGATGAAGAGCTTTGTTGAGATTGCATCTGAAGAACTGAATCCAGGAACTGCAGAATCACAGAACTGGTTCAGCATTGAAGATGGACTCTTAGCTGGTTGATCCCATTCTGGCTTGAAATGAGAGTGATGCAACTGGTCTTATCACACTAACCTTTCCACAGAGCCCTGCAAATTCCTACAGATAGTTATCCAGCTTTACGTAATATAACTACATATTATCCAGTATATAATTTTCCATACTATTACTGAATCAGACTCCATTTTTATCCTTGGTAGCGCATTCTCGACCCTTATAACTTATTCTGCAAAAACATTCCTCTTGTTACTTATGTTTATGTGGCCTTGGTGAGACCACACCTGGAGTATTGTGTGCAGTTTTGGTCCCCTAATCTGAGGAAAGACATCCTTGCCATAGAGGGAGTACAAAGAAGGTTCACCAGATTGATTCCTGGGATGGCAGGACTTTCATATGAAGAAAGACTGGATGAACTGGGCTTGTACTCGTTGGAATTTAGAAGATTCCGGGGGGATCTGATTGAAACATATAAGATCCTAAAGGGATTGGACAGGCTAGATGCAGGAAGATTGTTCCCGATGTTGGGGAAGTCCAGAACGAGGGGTCACAGTTTGAGGATAGAGGGGAAGCCTTTTAGGACCAAGATTTGGAAAAACTTCTTCACACAGAGAGTGGTGAATCTGTGGAATTCTCTGCCACAGGAAACTGTTGAGGCCAGTTCATTGGCTATGTTTAAGAGGGAGTTAGATATGGCCCTTGTGGCTACAGGGGTCAGGGGGTATGGAGGGAAGGCTGGGGCGGGGTTCTGAGTTGGATGATCAGCCATGATCATAATAAATGGCGGTGCAGGCTCGAAGGGCCGAATGGCCTACTCCTGCACCTATTTTCTATGTTTCTATGTTTCTTTTTGCCGATCAACTTCATGCAGTGAACAGCTGGGCCATGGGAGTGTTGTAGCACAGGGGGACCTTGGGGTACAGATACATAAGATCTTAAAACGTAGGAGAAGTATTAGGCCATTCAGTTCAATAAGTCTGCTCCACCATTCAATTGTGGCTGATTTATGTTCCTTCTGAACCCCATTTTTTAGCTTTCTTCCCATAATTTTGGTCAATCAGACTGGTGAATTAGGTGGCTGTGGATGTCAAGTCATTGGGCATGTTTAAGGCGGAAGTTGATAGTTTCTTGATTAGTCAGGGCATGAACAGACAGGATCTCCCAGTCTCCACCCACTTCAACTCTGCTTCACATTCCCATTCGTATATGTCCATACATGTCCTCCTTTACTGCCATGATGAGGTTAAACTCAGGTTGGAGGAGCAACACCTCATATACCATCTAGGTAGTCTCCAGCCCCTTGGTATGAACATTGAATTCTCCAACTTCCGGTAATTCCCTCCCTCTCCCATCCCCTATCCCTATTTCACTCTGCCCCCTCCCCCAGCTGCCTACTACCTCCCTCATAGTTCTGCCTCCTTCTACTACCCATTGTGCTTTCCTTCTTCACCTTTCCTGCCTATCCCCTCCCTTCTTCCCCTTCCCCACCCCTTTATCATTCCCCTTACTGGTTTTTCACCTGGAACCTACCAGCCTTCTCCTTCCCACCCTCCCCCCATCTTCTTTATAAGGCCTCTGCCCCTTCCCTCTTTAGTCCTGATGAAGAGTTCTGGCCCGAAACGTTGACTGATCATTTCCACAGATGCTGCCGACTTGCTGATTTCCTCCAGCGTGTTGTAAGGGATATGGGGAAAATGCAAGAAATTGGGGCTGACTAGGAAATGGTGAAATGGTTTGGCAGACTCGATGGGCCAAATGGTCTAATTCAGCTCCTATATCTTATGGTCTTAATTTTGACACCCTTACTAACTGAGAAACTATCAACCTCTGCTTTCTACTTTCAGCGTCTCTACTTTCCTAAAAGTTTGTGAAGATTTGGCATGTCATCAAAAACTTTGACATACTTCTATAGTTGTGCGGTAGAGAGCGTATTAACTGGTTGCATCACCGCTTGGCATGGAAACACCAATGCCCTCGGATGGAAAAGCCTACAAAAAAGTGGTGGACGCAGCATAGCCCGTCACTAGTAAAGCCCTAAGCATGTCTACATGGAGTGATGTTACAGGAAACCAGCATCCATCTTCAGACAACGCCCACAGCCAACCTTCCAGGCCATGCTTCTTTCTCGCTGCTGCCATCAGGAAGAAGGTGCAGAAACCTTCATGTTTCCACACCGTCGGGTTCAGGACCATCAAACTTAAACCAAAGGGGATAGCATCAATCAAATTCACTCACCTCAACATTAAACTGTTTCCACAACCTATGGGCTCACTTTCAAGGACTCTTCATCTGATGTTCTCGATATTTATTGTTTATTTATTTGTTATTATTATTTTGCTTGATTTTTTTTGTTGTGAATGCCACCAAGAAAATGAATCTCAGAGTAGTATATGTTTACATATATTTAGTTTGATAATAAATTTACTTTGAACTTTGATTATTTTTTAATTAGAGATGAAACATGGACAGTTATTCTGGTGCATTGAGACACACTGCCCAGCAACCCACCTATTGAACCCTATCCCAATCATAGGACAATCTACTGTTACGTAACCGGCAACAATGAATATTAATCGAGACAGGTTTTATGAAAACAACCAAACATTTATTAAACACGTATAAACGATAAGGAGAAAAAACAAAGGAAAACCTTGACCGGAGGTTAAACAGGTACGCAGTCGTTCATCAACTCCACTTGGCTCTGGCTCTTAAAGAGTTAAATGCGGAAACAGTTCTTAAAGCGATACAGTCAGATATAGTTCTTAAAGTGATAACGTCGAAAGTCCAACAGTTTCACGCATTCAATTGGGAGAGACTTCTTTGGAGAACGATTTCTTCACCAACGCACCTTTACTGCCGGTTCTGTCCACAGGATTCCCGATGTCGAAAATAAACAGTTTAAATCGACTGACCTTAAATTCCTTTTAGAGAGAGAGCCTTTTTGCATGAACTCATTGCACTTTTACAAGAGTTATCTCAATGCAGCTTCTCTTCAACGAAGACTCAATAAGGTCGATCCTTTATTAAACTGCCAAACGATGCCAACTTCTCTCGATCCTTCACCGATGAATTCTTCACTCTCCCTTCAAAACTGTCAGAATTGAGTACATTGGCACTTCCAGCCACAAATTCCCAGTCCAAGTAATATGGAATCTTTCAACAGAACGTACAACTGTTTTAAAAATGAAACTGCGTCACAAAAACAAACACGCAACAGAAACGGAGATACAACAGTTTTACCTGGAAATCTACAAACTCAAAAACCCTCCTGTGTCACCTGAGTCAACCCTTATATAGTCACGGGACACATGTCATCACGTGACCTCACAACGGCGGGAAAATCACATCAGGTGACCTCCAAAAGGCCATTACAGCATTCTCACAAAAAAAACAGATCTCCTTGAGCATGTAACACTACAAAGACCAATTAACCTACTAAGCTCTATTTCTTTGGACTCTAGAAGGAAACTGAAGTACCCAAAGGAAACCCACGCAGTCATGGGGAGAATATAAATCTCCTTACAGGGGGCACCGGAATTGAACTCTGAAATCTGACATCCCAAGCTGTAATAGCGTTGCACTAACCGTTACATGGCCATGGTGCTCAGCATACACACCCAATGACTTGGCCTTCACAGACATCTGTAGCAATGAATTCCACAGATTCACCATCCTCTCCCTAAAAGAAATTCCTTCTCATTTGTTCTAAAGGAACATTCTTCTATTCTGAAGCTGTGGCATCAGGTCATAGCCACACCATTTATAGAAAGCGTCTTCTCTACTGCTATTCTATCTCAGCCTTTCAAAATCTCTGAGATTCCCCCTGCCCCCATTTTTCTAAATACCAGCCAATATTTTCTCAGAACTATCATCCATCAAAAGACCATAAGACTAAAGCATATAAGAGCAGAATTAGGCCATTTGGCACATTAAGTCTGCTCTGTCATTCCATTATGGGTGACTTATTCTCCCTCTGACTAAAAAAAATTCTGCTCATCTCTGTTCTATAGGGATGTTCAAATGCTCCTCATACATTAAGGAGTTGAAGAATTAAGAGTGATTCCTGGGATCATTCTCATAAAACTCCTCTGGGTCCTCTCCAATCTTGCTTTTATATTCTAGTCATCTCAAGATGAATGTTAACACTACATTTGCCTTCTTTATTACCAATTCAACCTTTAGTGAATATGGAACTAGCACTCAAAAGTCCCCTTGCCCATCTGACTTTGGAATTTATTACCCAGTTAGGAAATAGTCTTTGCTTTTATTCATTCTACTAAAGTGCATGACTATGCATTTCTCAATACTGCCTTCCATCTGCCACTTGTTTGCCCGTTCTCCTAACCTGTCCATGTCTTCTGCAGACTCACTCCCTGCATTTTCAAAACTACTTGCCCCTCCACTTGTCTTTGTATCATCTACAAACTTGGCCACAAACTCACCAATTCCATAACCCAGATCATTAACATTTAACATGAAAAGAAGCAGACCCAACATCAACCATTGTGGAACACCACTAGTTGCCCAACAGTCAACCAGGAACGTCTATCTCTATTGCAACTCTTCGTCTTCTGCCAGTCAGCCAATCTCCTGTCCATGCTGGTATCCTTCCTGTAATACCATGGGCTCTTATCTTGTTTAGCAGCCTCATGTATGTCAAACGCCTTCTGAAAATCCAACTACACAACATCCACTGACTCGCTTTTGACTATCTTACCTGCTTCCTCGAAGAATTACAACAGACTTGTCAGAAAAGATTTCCCCTTAAGGAAACCATGCTGAATGTGGCCTATTTTATCATGTGCCTCCAAGTATCCCCAAATCTCACTCTTAATTAGGTACTCTCACATCTTGCCACCCACTGAAGCCAGGCTAATTGGCCTATAATTTCCTGTGTTATGCCTCCCTCCCTTCTTAAGCAGTGGAGTGGCATTTGTGATTTTCCAGTCCTCCAGAACCATTTCAGTATCTAATAATCCTTGAAAGATCATTACTAATGCTGTCACAATTTCTTCAACTACCTCTTTCAAGAACCTGAGGTGTAGTCTGTTTGGTCCAGGTGACTTTTGTACCTTCAGACCTTTCAGCTTCCCAAGCACCTTCCCCTTAGTAATAGGTAGTACACACACTTCTCCCCCAATTACACTCTGGAATTTCTGGCATACTGGCACGTGTCTTCCACAGTGAAGACTGACAAAAAATACTTACTAAATTCTTTTGCCATTTAGAATCATAGAAAAGTATAGCACAGAAGCAGGCCCATCATCCCACTAGTCCATGCCGAACCATTCAAACTACCTACTCCCATCAACCTGACCTGGACCATAGCTCTCCAAATCCCTATATCCATGTACCTATCCAAACTTCTCTTAAACATTGAAATTGAGCTTGCATGCAGCACGTATGCTTAACCCATGACCTCTAATTGAAGTCCAACCCAAACTCAGTGGAAAAAGCCTGCTTGCATTTACCCTATATATACCCCTCATAACTTTGTATACCTCTATCAAATCTCCCCCCAATTTTCTATGTTCCACAAAATAAATTGTAATGTATTCAATTTTTCCTTATAACTTAAGACCTCCAGTCCCAACAACATCCTTGTAAATTTTCTCTGTACCCTTTCAACATCTTTCCTGTAGGTAAGTGACAAAAACTGCCTAAAATACTCTAAATTTGGCCTCACAAATGTCTTCTAAAATCAACTTCAACATAACATCCCATCTCCTATTCTCAATACTTTGACTTATGAAGGCCAATGTGCCAAGAGCTTTCTTTATGATCCTATCTGCCTGTGACGCCATTTTCAATGTATTATGGACCTACCCTCGCAGATCCCTTTGTTCGATCACACTTCCTCGGTGACCTACTCTTCACTGTGTAAGACCTAACCTGGTTAGACTTAGTAGTGAATCTGTGGAATGCTTTGCCACAGACTGCAATGGAGGCCAAGTCCGTGGGTATATTGCAATACATTAAGAAAACCATAATCTATAATAAGAAATATATACAATCTATAAAAAATAATTAAATAAATAGTGTAAAATTAAACAAAAAATAGATGCAGTCTTCATGGGTTGGTTCATTGCCTGTTCAGAAATCTGATGGTAGGGGGGACGAAGCTGGTGCTAAAATGCTGAGTGCGGCCTTCATGCTCCTGTACCTCATCCCTGATTGTGGCAATGTGAAGAGGGCATGGGGGGGGGGTCCTTAATGATGGATGCTGCCTTTTTGAGGCATAACCTTTAGAAGCAGCAAACACGAGGAAATCTGCAGATGCTGGAAATTCAAGCAATCCTGAATGCTGGGAAGGATGGTGCAGATGATGGAGCTGACTGAGTTTGCAACCCTCAGCAACTTATTCTGAACCTGTGCAGTAACCCCCTCCATTCCAGATGGTGATGCAAGCAGTTAGAATGCTCTCTACGGTACATTTGTAGAAATTTCCAAGAGCCTTTGGAGATATACCAAACCTCCTGAAAATCCTAATGAAATATAGCCACTGTTACTGTCTTGCAATATATTGAGCCCAGGGTAGGTCTTCAGAGATGTTGACATCCAGGAACTCACCCTTTCCACTGCTGATCCCTCAATAAGGACTGGTGTGTGTTCCCTTGACTTACCATTCCTGAAGTCCACAATCAATTCTCTGGTCTTACTGATATTGAGTGCAGGGTTGTTGTTGCTACACCACTCAACCAGTTGACCTATCTCAATCCTTGACACCTCCTTGTCACCATCTGAGATTCTTCCAACAACAGTTGTGTCCTCAGCAAATTTAAGCTGCGTCTAGCTACATAGTCATGGGTGTGGAGAGTGTGCGAGGCTATGGTCAGAGATGTGCTCTTTGATGATGATGCAGCAGTTGCAACCCACATTCCACAGCACCTCTAGAGCTTGATGGATCACTTCTCCCGGGCCTGCAAGGAATTTGCTCTATCAGCCTGAAGAAGATATATGTCCTGGGGCAAGACATGGGGGCACCACCAGTCATTACCACTGATAACTACAAACTGGATGTTGTTCATCAGTTCACATACCTGGGCACCATCATCAGTGACAACCTCTCCATGGACGCAGAAATTGACAAGCATATTGAGAAGGCTGCAACAACTCTTGCCTGCCGCCAACATGAGTTTGGGAGAACTCTCAGACTCTTAACTTTCAATCAAAACAAAGATGTCAGAGTCCAATGCTTGTGCCACCAGCACACTGCTGTACAGCTGCAAGACTTGGACAGCATACTGTGACGAATACACATAGATAAGATGTTAGCTGTCCTGTGTGATCAGCAGTTGGTCTGCCACCTGTCTTCAACAGAGAGATAAGGGACACAATGAAACAGCACCTGGAGATGTGTAGAGAGCTGTCTGGAGCGGCTCCCCCTTTGAACCCTGAACTGTTTGAAGTGATGGACAGGCGATACCCCAGCAGGGGGATAAAAAGGGACAGGTTCGATAAGGCAGGACACACGCCACCCGAGGTAACGAGACCCTGGAAGCGGTACGCCTCTCACGAGTCGATGGGAAGTATCAGACAACGGCCAGGGTGGAAAGGTACGATCAGCGGGAACCCGGTGTGTGTCCGCCCTTGCCTGGGTGCCGGGTTCACTGCAGAGGATCGACCGCATCTGGAGGAGGGGTCACAGTCGGTGACCTCAGGTGACATCACCAAGGACCTGCCCAAAAGCTGCTTGTGAGCCATATCGCCGGTCTGTGAGTGAAGCCGTGTCTGAATGATCAGTTGTTCCTGTTCTCTCTCTCTCTCTCTCCCCTCACGTTGTCCCTCGCCATGGCAACGATTACTGCGAACTGAACTACTAAACTGGACTGAACTTTGAGTCACTTTGAAATTTGGTCATTTACCCCTAGACAACGATAGAGCTTGATTGATGCTGTTATCTTAATTCTGTGCACATGTGTGTTTATCATCGCTGAACTGCTGCATTTATTATCCTTTCGATTACTGTGTTGTTTGTTTCTTTAATAAAACTTTCTTAGTTCTAGTACTCCAGACTCCAACTGAGTGATCCATTTCTGCTGGTTTGGCAACCCAGTTACGGGGTACGTAACAATACGCTGAGCAAGAGAGAAGTTTCAACAGCTTGCATGTAAAGTGCCTTTGTCACATTTTGGGCATCTCCTGGAGAGACAGAGTACCTAATGCTGAGGTTCTCTCTTGTGCAGCCTCCCAAGCATCTACACCCTGCTCAGGCAGTGTAGGCTGCACTGGCTGGGCCATGTCCGCTGCATGCAGGATGGCCACGACTCAAACGACGTCCTCTATGGTGAGCTGGCTTCAGGCAAGAGAGCCGCTGTCCACCTGCAACTGCATTACAAGGATGTCTGCAAGCAGGACTTGAAGACGTTGGATATCAACACTGAGTCCTGGGAGGAACGTGCAGCAGGCTGCACCAGGTGGAAAAACATCCTGAGACAACATCTGAAGTCAGATGAGGAAAAATTCCTGAAAATGGCAGAAGACAATTGTGCCCATAAAAAGGAATGCTGCATCTCCAGGAGAGATAAGACAACTTATAGATGCAACCTTTGCAACAGAGACTGTCACTCTCATTTTGGTCTTGTCAGCCCCAGACAGCACTGCTCCAACAACGTAGATAGCTAGGATGCAACATCCACAGTCAACCTCAACCAATGGAAGGAGACGTAAGCCACACAATCCTGGGTGTATGGAGAGCAATGGACTATGCTCATCCTTGGGGTACACGGTTGTTGATTTTCAGTGAGGAGGAGATGTCATTTTTGATCCACCCTGACTGTGGTCTCCTGATTGACACTTCTTGCTGGTTTTCTCTGATGATACTATATATGACTTTTTGATTTTAAAGATCCTTATCAGGTTTTCTGGCAACTTTTTCTGTTCTGTTTTCATTAGCAAGTCCCTTTATCCTGGAATGATTTGAGCAAATCCCTTCTGTACCCTTTCGATAGCCCTTGCATTCTTCCTGAAGTCATGGCTATCCCTCGAGGTCGAGGATGATGGTCTTCGTTCTGAAGTGGCCCACAGAGTGAAGACACCTGTGTGTGTATTTGTTTAACGTGTACTTGCTGTTGCACTCCAAGAAGCACACGATACTTCACAAATCAACCAACTGATTCCAATGGCATGGAAACCACGATGATTTCCTCCTGAAGTATAGTGCCCAGAACTAGACAAATTCCTACACTTATAGATAAAGAAGCATTTTAATAAGGTTGATCATAATCTCCCGCTGTTATCCTCATTGTTTACAGCACAAGGTCCACGATCCTGTTGTTTTTTTTCTTTTTGACCAGTTTCTCAACTTGCTCTGTTATCTGCTGTGAATTATAAGCAGCTTTGTCCCAATTCCACTGTTCTTGTAGTCTATTTACAGTGTAACTTCAGGCTTGTACTCCAAAGATAAATGTTGCATCCCTGTGCAATGGTGAGGGGAATGCCTCGCTGTTGAAATTAAAAGAGACCCTATCTGAACTTGCAGTTGGGTGCAATGTAATCTAGAACAGTGCAGTGAAGACGAGCAAAGAGGATATATCTGGTTTCCAGGCTAAGATTTACCCCTTACTAAATATCCCTGAAAAGACTTTTTGACTATTTATTAAATTGCTGTTTATGGGAGCCTGCTGAGTGTAAATTGGCTGTTTGGTCTGTCTCATTACTATGAAGTACACTCCAAAAGAGTACTTCTGGTTGTAAATTGCTTTGAGATATCCAAAGGTTATGAAATAAGCTATAAAGGCAAGCTTTTTTCTTTCCTTGTTATAGTCAAGACTGAAATTAATGGATCTTTTTAGATATTACTAACAAAAATATAAGCCATTGTGAGCAAGCTATAGTTTATATTAAAACTCATTGCAGCTGTACTATCAGAGCAAATTTAAGGGTCCACATAACCTTCTTCAAGCACTATTCCTTATTACTTATTTATCTTGAGTCCCTTAAGTTAATCGTAGAACTGCTTACCGTATCACGAAAAATTTTCACTTCCTAACATATCCTTATGTTTAGATTATAAATGAATACAGGTAGATTCCAGTTACATGAGCCATCAGTTAATTGGGGCAGCCATTTATTTAGGACAACTCCTAATAAACAAAAATTAAAATGAGAAAATAGCCGTGATTTCCTTCATTTAATTGAGCCAATATGACATTAAATTGGGGCAGAGATTGTTGCCAAACTGTTTCTAATTAACATTAGTCTTGTGCGCTTGCGTGGCTATTGGATGCTATACCATGCTTAGAGCAATCATTTTTTAAATAGCATCAGTACTGTGTGCTTGTGTTCAAAAGGCAGTGACTTCTGTCACTGGTGATTGATGAGAAGTAAGCAGTAATGCAATTCGGAACTGTTTTACTCACTACAGTTTCAGACCTGGCGATGCCAGAAATTTCACTACTTCAAGAAGTTAGGAATTATGAAGGTATTGGCAATCATCTTGAATGTTACAATTAAAATGAAGATTTGGAGGATGCAATCATTTAAAGTAGTGTACGAAAGCAGTCCATTATCTGTACTAGGTGTCTGCACTGACTTCGTTCATTTACAGTCAATCAAAAAAACATGGCAGATTAATTCCTCTGCTATTTACTCAACTAAATGGTAGTTGTCCTTTTTTATGCCTTTTAAGTATTTCAATGAAACTTTGGCTAATTGGGGCCAAATCAAATCACTTAATTGAGCCAAAATATACTGGCCTGATATATTCCTTAAACCAGAATCTACTGTACCTGATTATTATTATTATAATTATAAGATAATCATGAGAGAGATCTCATTGAAACCCATCAAATATTGAAAGGCCTAGACAGAGTAGATGTGGAAAGGATGTTTCCTACAGTGGTAGAATCTTGGACCATAGGACACAGCCTGAGAATAGAAGAACATCCCTTTAGAACAGAGACAAGGCGGAATTTCTTTAGCCAGAAGGTGATAAAACTGTGGAAATGATTTCCATAGATAGTTGTGGAGGCAAGGTTATTGGGTATAATTAAAGCAGAGGTTGATAGATTTTGGATTATTAAGGGTGTCAAAGGTTATGGGGAGAAGGCAGGAGAATGGGGTTGAAGGGGATTACAACTCAGCCATGATGGAATGGTGAAGCAGAATCAATGTGCCGAGTGGCCTAATTCTGCTCCTGTGTATTATGGTCTTGTGGTTTTATTATTGGGTGGCGGGGTGGAGATACATCTCTACCAAAGGAGGCACTCTTTTCCTCCATTGTCTGCAGGTCTCCTTTTGGCAAGGGTGTAGCACCTGCTTAGACCCCGATCAGGGTCACGTGAAGCCATCGGAGCAGGTGGTGGATGGTCGTCTGAGCAGCTGGTGCACAATGTAAGTCCTGGTTAAGCAACCATCGATGCCAGGCAGGCAAGCTTTGGAGAGTATTGAAAATGGTTCTGGTCACCTGATTTGTAAAAACACTGCCCAGAGGAAGTCAATGGTAAACCACTTCTGCAGAAAAATTTGCCAAGAACAACCATGGTCATGAACCATAATTGCCTACATCATATGACATGGCACATAATAATGATGAACTTAATTATGGATATTCTCTTAAACATAACTGAAAATTACCAGTATATACTGTATTTTATAAATAAGCATTAAATATGGTAGGCCTTCATCATGAAGAGCAAAACATCAACATAGGCCTGAGCAAAAGACATTGGCATTGAAAGTAGTAAAACTCTTTATTTAGTACTGAAATTTATTTTATTACAAATGCAAAGGCAGATGACTGATCTCTGTATCTCTTCCATGATAGTTTGCCATGCCAGATTCAGATTCAGCTTTGTTTATGACATGTACATGGAAACATACAGTGAAGTGCATCAAGGATGTGCTAGGGGAAGCTTGCAAATGTCATCAACATCGCATGCCCATCTCACTCAACAGAATGGAACAAACCAAACATACCAAGTGAAAAAAAAACAACAGAAGCCTATTTTCTCCCACCAACTCAGCCACACACATACGCAATCCTTTAACCTTAGGGCAGACCATTTTTTGCTTCCAGCCTCCAGTGGACTTCTGGATTTGTAGACACTGGGCCTTCAACTTTCTCAATGGACTCGTAGAGATTTGTAGCCCACGGCTCCAGTTATCAGGCCTTGGCTTATGGACTTCCAATCAACCTTTAGGATTCCGTATGAACTTTTAAGGCATCAAACTTTGGTATCAACATAGGATTCTCCATGACAAAGAATGAGCACCCTGGATGACGACTCGAACTCCAGACTCACCATTGATGGAATCCCGATCACTAGGCCTCAATCTGTGATTTGCTATAACTGTTAAGTTATAACCTCAATTCTGAAATATGCCATCCTATGACAGGACTTAAAGCAGCTCTGCCCGTAGAAATCACTCACTGGCCGTCCCCCAGGTGAATCAGCTGTCACAACTGTTAGAGAGCTTGAATGTTTGTCCGTGTGAGTGCTACCACAGTTGACACATAGTGAAGAACTTCCACGGTGCCCTGAGAATAAAATGGTGACATATGAAAGTAAATTAATTCACTTTCACATTAGACAGTAACAATTGAAATCTGAGGGAAATTGTACATTTTTTTGTGACCTTAAAGACACATAGTGGAGCTTTTTTTAATTTAAAATTACTGTTTTCCAAAACATATTCACACTTTTGACATCTGTTCGAGGTTCCTTTTGATAAGCCATTTTTTATTATTTAACCTTTGTGCTGCACAGGCATAGCCAAAAGAAATATCACCTTGACCTTGACACCCATTCTGCTTATAAATTGATTAATATCTCCTCCAGAAGTTAATTCTGCCGTAAACTACTTTAGCCTTGAAACAGATTGATGTTGGCCATATTGATAAGATGTATTTGAAATAGCATTTTGCTGATATTTTGATATATAGAGTAGAGCAGGGGAATGATATATTGTCCGCAAATTCTGAAATGGCTCAGAGCAATCATTTCACTGAGGGTCAGGTCAAGGGCTTTGTTAATCCAAAATCCAA
Source organism: Mobula hypostoma (assembly GCF_963921235.1). Lineage (NCBI taxonomy): Eukaryota > Metazoa > Chordata > Chondrichthyes > Myliobatiformes > Myliobatidae > Mobula > Mobula hypostoma. Next base: position 235,240,842 of record NC_086097.1, on the reverse strand, counting down.
TAATAAAAAATGCTGCTCGTAAAATACTATCACGCAAGTGTTACTGATGTCACTGGAACAATTAATAACTTGAAATTACATTTGAAGTAAGTGGTCAGACTCTATCTACCAAAGTTTTTCAATAATACTGTTCATTTCCATAAATATAAAAAAATCATAAATAAAAATTGTCGCAGACAGAATGTGAATATTAAAGACAAAGGCAATGTATATGATTTGGCAATAAAGATAGATTCCAGAAATGAATGTTTAACAAATTCATAACTGTGAAGTATAAGAATTTCAGGTTGTATACAGTATATATACCCTGTTATTAAAAAGGAATCTTTGAACTTTTGAACTAAAATTTTCTGTATTGGGGAACTTGTTTGTGCATGTCCTGACCTTTCTGTATTGCCAAGAGAACAGAGTGTAGCCAAAGAGACAAGTATTTATTGTCCATTGTCAAAGGCCTTTGAGCAAGTGTTGGTAAGTCAGCTTTTAAACCACTGAAATCTTTCTGGTGAAAGTACTGTTATGATATATCGGTTTTGACTGATGATAAGATGGCTGGAGACACTTAGCACTTTCATGCAAGGGTGTTAATTAAGTGCATCAAAAATCAAACTTAGAAAAATTAGTGAAAATACCAAAAAGAAAACTGCCAATACTTACAAAATACTATATACCAGAAAATGCAATAATTAGCTCCATATTATTTTTGTCTAGTGTGAACTCCCGGCAGCTTTGATCTCTCTCTGCCAAGAGTGAACCACCAATTCTTTTAGGCACCAGGACATACCATCTTTAATTACCCACAAAGTTAACTTAAGACTACACATAAATGAGAATATGATGCACTCACAATGTAGTTACAACCATATTACAAAATAAACAGAAGTATCGACCTTAAATACAGTATACAAACAATATATAGACATTTACATCTCCCCATTACTAAAATGGAATATTCTACAGTGAGTGGAATAAAAGCACTATGGTGTGTGTGTGTGTGTGTGTGTATATACAGAGTACATTTACCGAGCACTCTCCGTCACAGGTACTCTCTCAATATGGTTGGGCAGGAAGTTCCAGGATTTTTCCTAGCAAATGCAATGAGCATATACAAAGTTCGTCTTGTGTGACAGGAGAACACACAGATGCTGAAAATCTTGAGCAACACACACAAAATGCTGCAGGAACTCAGCTAATGTAGGCCTTTGACAAGATGCCACACAGGAGGCTACTTAAGATAAGAGCCCATGGATTTATGGGAAAGTTACATATGTGGATAGGGCATTGGTTAATTGGCAGGAAACAGAGAGTGGGAATAAAGGGATCCCATTCTGGTTGGCTGCTAGTCACCAGTGGTGTTCCACAGGGGTCCGCGTTGGGGCCGCTTCTTTTTACGTTGTACATCAACGATTTGGATTATGGAATAGATGGCTTTGTGGCTAAGTTTGCTGATGATACGAAGATAGGTGGAGGGGCCGGTAGTGCTGAGGAAACAGAGTCTGCAGAGAGACTTGGATAGATTGGAAGAATGGGCAAAGAAGTGGCAAATAAAATACAATGTTAGAAAGTGTATGGTTATGCACTTTGGCAGAAGTAATAAACGGGCAGACTATTATTTAAATGGGGAGAGAATTCAAAGTTCTGAGATGCAACTGGACTTGCGCGTCCTCATGCAGGATACCCTTAAGGTTAACCTCCAGGTCGAGTCGGTGGTGAAGAAGGTGAATGCAATGTTGGCATTCATTTCTAGAGGAATAGAGTATAGGAGCAGGGATGTGATGTTGAGGCTCTATGAGGCGCTGGTGAGACCTCACTTGGAGTACTGTGGGCAGTTTGGGTCCTCCTTTTTTAAGAAAGGATGTGCTGACGTTGGAGAGAGTACAGAGAAGATTCACTAGAATGATTCCAGGAATGAGAGGGTTAACGTATGAGGAACACTTGTCCAGTCTTGGACTGTATTCCTTGGAGCTTAGAAGAATGAGGGGAGACCTCATAGAAACATTTCAAATGTTGAAAGGCATGGACAGAGTGGATGTGGCAAAGTTGTTTCCCATGATGGGGGAGTCTAGTACGAGAGGGCATGACTTAAGGATTGAAGGGCGCCCATTCAGAACAGAGATGTGAACAAAATTTTTTTAGCCAGAGGGTGGTGAATCTATGGAATTTGTTGCCATGGGCGGCAGTGGAGGCCAAGTCATTGGGTGTATTTAAGGCAAAGATTGATAGGTATCTGAGTAGCCAAGGCATCAAAGGTTATGGTGAGAAGGTGGGGGAGTGGGTCTAAATGGGAGAATGGATCAGCTCGTGATAAAATGGTGGAGCAGACTCGATGGGCCGAATGGATGACTTCTGCTCCTTTGTCTTATGGTCTTGTGGTCTAATCGGACAGCATTTGTGGAGGGAAATAAGCAGTTAACATTTCAGGCTGAGACTCTTCATCGGGACTAGAAATGAAAGGGGCAGAAGCCAGAATTGACAACATCTGTCTCTACAACCTCTCCTCTATCTGTTCTGGCTCTCTGGTCCCCATCCCCCTTCAATCCATGTGGCAACATACCATCCAGGAATCTCATTCTCACCCGCACAACCTCCTGTCCATTCTCCTAACAGATCCCCTATCACTATAGTGCGCCTCTTCTCCTTCTGTGTCACAGAGCCAGACTCGGTGCCAGAGACCCGACCACTGTGACCTTCCTTTGTTAGGTCATTCCCACCCAACAGTATCCAAAATGTTGTTGTTGAGGGGAATAGCCACAGTGGCATTCCGCCCTGGCTGTTTATAGCCTTTCCCCTTCCTGACCGTCACCCAGTTTTCTGTATTCTGCTTCTTGGGTGTAACTACCTCTCTATATGACCTACCTATCACACTGTTAGCTCCCAAATGAACTGGAGTCCATCCAGCTCCAGCTCCAGCTCTTTAATGGGAATGTTACAAGTGGCAGCCACTTCTCACTAGTGTAGTTGTCAGGGACACTGGAAGTCTCCCTGCCTTCCCACATCCTGCCTGGCATCTTTACTGTTCTCACTAAGCAAACATAAAAAAGGAAAAATAATAAATAAGTTGTGGGAAAAGACCTACCTACAGTTTTTCACTTTCTCTGACTGAAGCTTCACCTCGCTGAAGCCTCGAAGAGCTAAAGCATTAAAATTCCCACTCTTAACACTGCCCACTTCAATCATGGCTCCTCCAACAATGGTTGCCCTACTTGTCTCTGCCTTATTTTAATTTGTCTTGCCAATCAAACCCGATCTCTGACTGGCCACACACCAAACTGCCGTGAGTCAATGCCTTATGTACTCTGTCGGTGAATGTGAGTGATCTACGTCTTCTCACGCTTTGGATCTCCGATCAGCCACTGCACAAAACCACAAACTGCTGTGAGTCGATGTTTGTGTACTCAATTGTCCATCACGATACTGATGGAATACAATCCTTGAATGAATCAGCAACACACACAACATGTTGGAGGAACTTAGCAGGCCAGGCAGCATCTATGGAAAAGAGTACAGCAGACATCCAATCTCTGAATGAATCAGCATCATTTCCCGGGTAGTGTAAGTCTGAGGGAGCAAAATTCATCTGCAGTCATGAATGTAAAAAGCACAATGCTGTGATGGCTAAAGAGCTTCTCTGTTACTGAAATTAATTTCCATTGACATATTAGAAGTTATGCAATTCTTAACTGTAATATTTAACACTGACTGATTTATACAGATTTATACCTTCTGATCGTCTCACATAGGCTAAACATTTAACCTAGCTTTCCTTAGAATTAACAAGTAATTGCTGCTATGAAAATAATTGTCTCTCTGTTAAATAACAACTGCAGTGCCATTGTGAAATGTAAACATTGTTTGATTTAAATTACCTCTGCATATCTCTCTGTATTGACACATAGAATGAAATGACTAGCAACACTCACTTTCTGGATGCTCAGGAAACAAATTGTTTTTCCAGCGTAGTTGTTGACAACACATTGCTGCTGACTGCCATCAACAGCACTTCAGCATGTGTGGAACCCAGACACTTTAGAAAACTGAATGGCTGCCTCCCTTCCACTTCACTCAATTCCACCTATCTACATAGACACAACGTGTCTCTGACCTGCACATTCCTGACATCACCTCTTATTCTCCAGTTGTCACCTTTTTAGCCAAAGCCAAGGAGGCTCTCTGGCTAGAAAAACTGCAAGTAGACTTCAACAGATGACACATCTCCGTCATTCTGGCTTCTATCCCCTTCTTTTCCAGTCCCGATGAAGGGTCTTGGCTAGAAAATTTGATCGTTTATTCCCCTCTGAAGATGCTGCCTGACTGGCTAAGTTCCTCCAGCATTTGGTGTGTGTTACTCAAGGTTTTCAACATCTGTAGAACCTCTTGTGTCCTTATCATGGTGCCAGGAGACTGTTTTGCCTTTTCACGACTGTCCGAGGGTAATTTCTCATTCGTTCGTTTGTTCGTTCGTTTGTTTGTTTGCTTATTGATTGATTGAGTTACTGCCACATGGCCCAGCAATCCCCTGATTTAATCCTAGACCAATTATCCCACCAACTGGTAGGTCTTTTGACTGTGGGAGGAAACCAGAACACTCGGAGGAAACCCATACAGTAAAGGGAAGAACATACACACTCCTTACAGGCAGCAGCAGGAACTGAGCCCAGGTTGCCTCTACTGTGAAGTGTTGTGCTACCGTGCCGCCCCTGTATTAGTGCCGTGTTGTCTGCTTTTGCTTGTTCTCAAGTTATTCCATCTGCCATTTTTTTCTCATTCTCCTTATCAAATCATGAGAATAATTGGATACAAACAGAGAGGGCATTATTCCATCACGCTGAACTTAGTTATGCCCACAGACCTTGGACAATGAAAACAGCGACCAGGGCCCCCGGTGTGGCCTACTTTACACTGGCGAGACCCCAGCATTTTGTGTCTGTTGCAGTAAAAGGGAGGACTGTTTGGATCACAGATACATGGAGACATTTTTGGCTGCAAGTCCACAGTTCTTTGAAAATGGCAGCACAAGAGGAAAGGATGATAAAGAAGATGTACAACATGATTCCCTTCATCATTCGGAGCAGTGAGTGTATAAAAGTCATGGAATCATGTTGCAGTTGGATCAAACTTTAGTTTGACTATATTTAGAGTATTGAATGCATTTATGGAAACCAGGAAAGTGCCATAAATCAGGCTCAAAAAAGTAAGTTTTTAGGTACAAATCTGAGCAGAGGCAGGTGAATCCAGAACAAGGAGAAGGAAAACTCTCGACAAGACTCATGAAACCGAGATGCAGCATCTAACGGGGTACCGAAGTGCTGAACTCAAGAGATTAAGTCTGGACTGGCTACTTTGGATATCAGTCCTTCACCTCTGATCATTAATACCATACATGTCCTATTTCCATCTTTAATATCTTTATTTTTCCCTTTTAGGGTTCTTTTGAAGACCCTGATCTGGAGTTACATGTTGATTTCGGTTCTTTGTGGGAATGGGACCCATTTCAGGGTTTCAGGACTGGCCGTTGATCAGCACGCCAAGGGTTCAGCCCGAGAGTCCGGCTCCAATTTGGAAGCCTAAGATCTCGGGGCTCTGGAGACGGGTGGATCGAGGGTCAGTATCATGGCCAGAGACCCGTGTGTCATCGGAGGAGTCAGAAAATCTACTGCTGTGGGCCTGAAGACCCGAGATCTTTGAGATCTTTGGGAACAGAGCTTGGAAAAGGCAATGTAATGGACTTTTAACAACGTAAACCAGCGAGTTGTTTGTTATGTCTCCCCGCTTGCTGGGGAAAATGGAGACACCCCCTTCTCCATTATTAGGGAGAGAGAAAACATGTGGTCTGTCAATGCCGGGTGAAACGCTAAGTCTTTAGGGTAACTGCAAATCTATGTCTTTGCTATTGCTTTACTCACGCTTGAGTGCTTGGTGGTGGGTACTGATGCTATTATTTGCCGGTGGGGGGAGGGGGGTTTGTTGCTTAGTGCCACTTATGCGCAGGAGGAGGGTAACTGGGGGAGGACATTGGGGTTCTTACATTTAACTGTCATTCATTCTTTGGGGCACTCCTCTGTTTTTGTGGACGTTTGTGAAGAAAAAGCATTTCAGGATGTATATTGTATACATTTCTCTGACATTAAATGGGACCTTCGAACCTTTGAACCTTCTATCTTAGCTACATTTTAGAGCTACATTTAATTCTAAAAATTAGAGCAAATGGTATTGGAGGTAGGGTACTGACATGCATAACAAATTGTTGGCAGACAGGAATCAAAGAGTAGGGATTAATGGGTCCTTTTCAGAATGGCAGGCAGTGACTAGTGGGGTACCGCAAGGCTCGGTGCTGGGACCATAGCTATTTACAATATACATTAATGATTTAAATGAAGGGATTAAAAGTAACATTAGCAAATTTGCAGATGACACAAAGCTGGGTGGCAGTGTGAAATGTGAGGAGGATGTTATGAGAATGCAGGGTGACTTGGCCAGGTTAGGTGAGTGGGCAGATGCAGTTTAATGTGGATAAATGTGAGGTTATCCACTTTGGTAGCAAGAACAGGAAGGCGGATTACTCTCTGAATGGTGTCAAGTTAGGAAAAGGAGAAGTACAATGAGATCTAGGAGTCCTCGTCATCAGTCACTGAAAGTAAGCTTGCAGGTACAGCAGGCAGTGAAGAAAGCTAATGGCATGTTGGCCTTCATAACAAGGGGAGTTGAGTATAGGAGCAAAGAGGTCCTTCTGCAGTTGTACAGGGCCCTGGTGAGACCACACCTGGAGTATTGTGTACAGTTTTGGTCTCCAAATTTGAGGAAGGACATTCTAGCTAGGAAGGTAGTGCAGCGTAGGTTCAGTGGGTTAATTCCAGGGATGGCGGGACTGTCATATGTTGAAAGATTGGAGTGACTGGGCTTGTATACACTGGAATTTAGAAGGATGAGAGGGGATCTGATTGAAACATATAAGATTATTAAGGGATTGGACACGCTAGAGGCAGGAAACATGTTCCCGATGTTGGGGGAGTCCAGAACCACAGTTTAAGAATAAGGGGTAGACAATTTAGAATGGAGTTGAGGAAAAACTTTTTCACACAGAGGGTTGTGGTTCTGTGGAATGCTCTGCCTCAGAAGGCAGTGGAGGCCAGTTCTCTGGATTCTTTCAAGAAAGAGATAGAGCTCTTAAAGATAGCGGAGTCAAGGGATATGGGGAGAAGGCAGGAAAAGGGTACTGATTGTGGATGATCAGCCATGATCACAGTGAGTGGTGGTGCTGGCTCGATGGGTTGAATGGCCTACTCCTGCACCTATTGTTTATTGTCTATTTTCTTGCAGTTTTGGATACTCCTTGATTCCTATAGTATCTTAATATTAACCCACATATGATTGGATTACAGATACGGGAAACTAAGGACACACATTCATTTTATCAACACACACAAAATGCTGGTGGAATGCAGCAGGCCAGGAAGCATCTGTAGGAAGAAGTACAGTCGATATTTCGGGTCGAGACCCTTCGTCAGGACTAACGGAAAAAAGAGATAGTAAGAGATTTGAAAGTTGGTGGGGGGGGGGGGGACCCGAAATTATAGGAGAAGACAGGAGGGGGAGGGATGAAGCCAAGAGCTGGGAAGTTGATTTGTTCTTCATATAATTGTCTATTTAAAAAATATTTTGCACTTGGACTTGTAATGAAATGATTAGACATTGTCCTGGGTTTGGAGTCCTGTCTGTGTGTGTGAGTTGGTGGGGAGTTGGGAAGGTGGTAAATGGCAAACACGAGGAATTCTGCAGATGCTGGAATTTCAAGCAACACACATAAAAGTTGCTGGTGAACGCAGCAGGCCAGGCAGCATCTCTAGGAAGAGGTACAGTCGACGTTTCCGTCCGAGACCCTTCGTCAGGACTAACGAGCTTGTAAGTGGGCTTGTTTTGTTGCTGCTGTTGTTGTTGCCGCTGCTTGTGTTGTTCTGCTGAACATTATGGACATGCTATGTTGGTGCCAGAATGTGTAGCGACGTGCGTGGGCTGCTCCCAGCACATCTTTCATTGTTAACGCAATTTCACTGCGTGCTTCGATGTGCCAGTAGTAAATCTGAAGCTGAATCTGATACGTAACATGAATAAATATAAGGATTATTTTCAATAATCAGAATCAGGTTTAACATCACTGACGTATGTCATAAACTATGTTGTTTGTGGCAGCAGTACATTGCAATACATAAAAATCTATAATTACACAAAGAAATGTATATGTAAAATTAAATGCCATGCAAAAGGAGAGCATAAAATGTCAAAAAAAAAGGTGAGTTAGTGTAGTTGGGTTCATTGTTCACTCAGAAACCTGATGGCACTGGGAAGAATCTGTTCCTAAAACACTGAGTATGTGGCTTCAGACTCCTGTATCTCCTCAATGGTAGAAATAAGAAGAAGACATATCCCAGATGATGGGGGTCCTTAATAATGCATCCTGCCTTTTGAGGATCTCCTCAATGCTTGGGAGGCTGGTGCCCACGATGGTTGAGTTTACAACTTTCTGCAGTTTTTTCCGATCCTGTGTAAATGGGCACTTCAATTATACTTGCAGATGACAAGAAAATATGGAAATTACCCTTTGCTCTTACCTAATTGATATACTTCTAACTTCAATGGATGCTATGGGGTCAAATGTGATTACATATGCAGTTAAGTTCCTGATATATAATTCACCATCCACACAGCTCCAGTAGATTTATGAGCAGGACATTTAAAAGGCTTCAGCAGCAATTTAAAAGGTAACAAATCTTCTGCTGATACATGCTTGGAAGAAAAAAAATCTTCTATTTGGTTTACAGCTGGTCTATTTAAGGGTCTGTCGACAAAGAGCACCTGAATTTTTAGTGACTGGAAAAGCTGTTTTTCTGGAATTCCAAGATGCCTACATCTCGGTAGTACACACGTCTCTGAATTAAAGATGAAGCATTTTAATTCATCGTGTCCTGCACAGCAATACCATATATTTATAGAAATATGCAAAAAAACTGTGTAGTGTAGTCATTAGCGTAATGCTGTTACAGTGCCAGTGACCCAGGTTCAATTCCTAGCAGTAGTAGTAGTACTTTATTGATCCCGGGGGAAACTGGTTTTTGTCACAGTTGCACCATAAATAATAAATAGTAATAAAACCATAAATAGTTAAATAGTAATATGTAAATTATGCCAGTAAATTATAAAGTAAGTCCAGGACCAGCCTATTGGCTCAGGGTGTCTGACCCTCCAAGGAAGGAGTTGTAAAGTTTGATGGCCACAGGCAGGAATGACTTCCTATGACGCTCTGTGCTGCATCTCGGTGGAATGAGTCTCTGGCTGAATGTACTCCTGTGCCCACCCAGTACATTATGTAGTGGATGGGAGACATTGTCCAAGATGGCATGCAACTTAGACAGCATCCTCTTTTCAGACACCACCATCAGAGAGTCCAGTTCCATCCCCACAACATCAATGGCCTGAGTTTGTCGATTCTGTTAGTGTCTGCTACCCTCAGCCTGCTGCCCCAGCACACAACAGCAAACATGATAGCACTGGCCACCACAGACTCATAGAACATCCTCAGCGTCGTCCGGCAGATGTTAAAGGACCTCAGTCTTCAGGAAATAGAGACGGCTCTGACCCTTCTTGTAGACAGCCTCAGTGTTCTTTGACCAGTCCAGTTTATTGTCAATTGGTATCCCCAGGTATTTGTAATCCTCCATCATGTCCACACAGACCCCCTGGATGAAAACAGGGGTCACCGGTACCTTAGCTCTCCTCAGGTCTACCACCAGCTCCTTAGTCTTTTCTACATTAAGCTGCAGATAATTCTGCTCACACCATGTGACAAAGTTTCCTACCGGAGCCCTGTACTCAGCCTCATCTCCCTTGCTGATGCATCCAACTATGGCAGAGTCATCCGAAAACTTCTGAAGATGACAAGACTCTGTGCAGTAGTTGAAGTCCGAAGTGTAAATGGTGAAGAGAAAGGGAGACAAGACAGTCCCCTGTGGAGCCCCAGTGCTGCCGATCACTCTGTCGGACACACAGTGTTGCAAGCACACGTACTGTGGTCTGCCAGTCAGGTAATCAAGAATCCATGATAACAGGGAAGCATCCACCTGCATCGCTGTCAGCTTCTCCCCCAGAAGAGCAGGGCAGATGGTGTTGAACGCACTGGAGAAATCAAAAAACATGACCCTCACAGTGCTCGCTGGATTGTCCAGGTGGGCGTAGACACGGTTCAGCAGGTAGATGATGGCATCCTCAACTCCTAGTCAGGGCTGGTAGGCGAACTGGAGGGGATCTAAGTGTGGCCTGACCAGAGGCCGGAGCAGCTCTATGTCTATTAGGAATTTCTATGTTTTCCTCATGACCGCTTGTGCTTCTTCTGGGTGTTTAGGTTTCCTCCTACGTTCCAAAAACATATGAGTTAGTAGGATAATTGGTCACATAGATGTAATTGGGCTCATTGGGCTGAAAGGGCCTTTATTTCTCAAATATTAAAAAAAATTAAAAATTAAAAAATCAAAGCAGGCAGAACAATGTAGGCATCCATTAATCTCGTGAGACCATGGATTTGCGCCTTGGAAGGTTTCCAGGGCGCAGGCGTGGGCAAGGTTGTATGGAAAACCAGCAGTTTCCCATGCTGTAAGTCTCCCCTCTCCACGCCACCGATGTTGTCCAAGGGAAGGGCATTAGGACCCATACAGCTTGGCACCGGTGTCGTCGCAGATCAACGTGTTGTTAAGTGCCTTGCTCAGGCACACACACGCTGCCTCAGCCAAGGCTCAAACTAGCAACCTTCAAATCATTTGACCGATGCCTTAACCACTTGGCTATGTGCCAACACAATATACTGTATCCTGAACAGACAGCTAGATTGTGCCAGTCCTGTTGCACAATCATTGTTACACCATTCCAGGCACCAGGAAAAGACCCACAAACAGTGCACCTCTTTGTAACAGTTCACAAATTCCATCCAAGCCTGTCACTGAAATAGTTGACACCCCAATGTTTCAAAATATTTAAAACCTTCTCCATAGAAATAATTATCTGATATGCAAAGAGATGGATGCATATACTGCCAACACCTACCAGTCCACAGCAAACTTAAATCAGAAATTGGCCGAATCCAGACTGAAGTGTCGTTAGGGTATTCAGCACTCACTTTAAATACAAACGTTAGACCTGGGCAATTCCCAATGGAATCTTGCCAAATTTCTGCTCTACTGAGAATGTTCCACACTGTTGTCAGCTTTCATATCCACTTTGTGTTGTTAGGAATGGAAAAGAATGCAACAGAATTAAGAACATCGTTTGTTGTCTGCCTTTCTGGACTTGATATACTTTAGGATCTTTCTTTAATCCTGTTCCTCTAGTTTATTGCAATTTACCCCCAGATTCATTGAGAATATCTTTCTTTGCCTAGAAATCTAATGCATTGTTGGAAACTTGTCCAGATGGTCAATAGGAATAATGATATTTTACTTTTTTATAATTCAGAGACACAGTGTTGGACAGACCCTCTGCCCAACGAGCCGCACCACCCAGCATCCCACCTATTTAACATTAACTAAATCACAGGACAAGTTACGATTGTTGTGTATTCAATATTTCATTAATATTTGAGTAATCTTTTTAAATTTATTGTTTATTTGATATACAGGGCAGACTAGGCTCTTCCGGCCCTTCGATCCACGCTGCCCAGCAACACCTGATTTAACCTAATCATGGGTCAATTTACAATGATCTGTTAAACTACCAACTGGTACGTCTTTGGACTGCGGGAGGCAACCAGAGCACCCAGAGGAAACACACATGGTCTCGTGGAGAACGTGCAAGCTCCTTACAGACAGAGGAGGGTAATTTGTGTGTGTGTATAAATATATATTGCTTGATTGATTAAGTATTCTTTCTCATAAATATGTGAATTGCATAAGTCATCATGCTACTATGTGATAAGTGCGTGCCTTGCTTAAAGTAAACTTGAAGTTAGACTCGCATTTTGGACTCTGGTGTTCTCTTTTGAATTAATTTAATGTTTATGAAGTCATAAAACATACAATGTTCTAATAACCTGCTAACTGGTATATCTATGGAATGTGGGAGGAAACTGGAGCACCTGAACAAAATCCACAGGGTCATGGTGAGAGTGAGGAAACCTTACAGATGTCACTGGAATTGAATTCCAAACTCTGTATCACCCCAAGCTGAAAGAGTGTTGTGCTAACCTTTACATCACCATGGCACACTTTGTTATTATTTTTATTATTTATTATTATTTATTAGATTCCTCTTCTGGTTCTGGTTGACGTCCTCTTCGCAGCATACCTTCCACCCAACCTGACATGACTTAGGACTCTACTCCAGAAAATGACCATTGTGGAACCATCTTACAAGAACTAGGATCTGTTCAAGGCATACTCTTGCAGAACTGAACTCTTCCCTACATTCATACAGATACATTGGGTCAGTAATCGAATTACTTCCAGCTGTACATAAGTGATAAAAGGGGTTTTAGTAATGACCTCCTCATTCTTGTGGAAATAATTTTGAGGTTGAGAGATTAGAATAATGTTACTATTGCAGGTGACAGGGAAAAACATTTTCCCTTCTCTTTATTCTTCTGTGCTAGAAGATAAAACCTGTACACATTGGGAACAATTCAGAGAAAATAAATTTTGTTGACAGAATCATAGAAAAGCAAGCACAGAAACAGGCCTTTCGGCTGTCTAGTCCGTGCCAAACCATTTAAACTGCCTACTCCCTTTGACCTGCACCGGGTCCATAACCCACCTTACACCTACTATCCATGTAACTATCCAAACCTCCCTTAAACATTGAAATTAAGCTTGTACTAGCAGCGTGTTGCACACTCTCATGACCCACTGAGTGAAGAAGTCTCCCTTTAAACTTTTCACCTTTCACCCTTAACCCATAACATTTAGTTGTAGTCCCTTCCAACCTCAGTGGAAAAAGCCCGCTTGCATTTACCCTATCTATACTCCTCATAATTTTGTATACCTCTATCAAATCTCCCCTCAATCTTCTATGTTCCTAGGAATAATGTCCTAACCTATTCAATCTTTCCTTATAACCCTAGACCTCCAGACACAGCAACAACTTTGTCAATATTCTCTGGACTCTTTTTTGATTGACCATATCATCCTTCTCTGATTGTAGTCAAATACAATTTTTTAGTGGGTGAAATGACATTTCAGAGAGAAAGGCTGCTTCTCCCTTATTGTTATTCCCAGATGTTAGTTGGACCATTGAGTGGGAGGTCTCAAATTCCTGGACTTTGTTTGATCAGCACTACGTAAAAATCTCAATGAGTTCTGACCAGGAGAAGGTGGTGAGTCTGTTGCCCTCTATTTCCCTTTAGAAGCTATTTGTAATTTTATTTAAAATGACTCTTTTGACCACTTTCCAGGGCTTGAGGACCTGAGTTAAAGGGAAAGGTTGAATAGGTGAGGACTTTATTCCCTGTAGCAGAAGAGAATGAGTGGGGATTTGATAGAGGTATATAAATATATTTGGGGTTTGGATAGGGTACATGCAAGAAGGCTTTTTCCACTGAGGTTTGGTGAGATTAGAACTAGAGGTCGTATATTCAGGGTGAAAGGTGAAATGCTTAAGAGGAACATGAGCGGGAACTTCTTCACTCAGAGGGTTGTGAGAGTATGGAATAAGCTTTGAGCGGAGTGGTAGATGTGGGTTTGCTTTCAACATTTAAGAGAGTTTGGATGGGAGGAGAATGAAGGGCTATGGTCCAGGTGCAGGTCGATGGGACAAGTTTGATATGGACTAGATGGACCACAATGTCTGCTTCTGTGTTGTAATGCTCTATGACTTTTTGTAATATTTCCCCTATCATGGTGCTTTTAATTCCAGCTTGCTGTTTTTCTTCCTACAGCCATGTTCTCACAGTTTCCTGAATTTCTTCCGGGTTAAAAATAAGGAGAGGGGAGAGCGACTGTGGAACTGCACTGCTGGAGGTCAGCAAGGATCAGATGGGTTGAATGGCCTTTCTCTGTGTTGTTGAGAATAAGTACAGTGTATAGACAATGGATGGTGAACCTTTGGAATTCTGTGGAGGCCTGCTCATTGATTTCATTCTAAATAGAAGATGTTTGGATATTAAAGGAATAAAAAGATATATGATTACTAGAAGAAAATGTGGCTGAAGTAGAATGTTACCCTGATCTTGAAAAATGATGGAGCAGTCGTGAAGGGCCAGATGAGATATTTCTGCTCTTAATTCTTATGCAGTAACTCTGAGCATGTGAGAACTGTTCAAAAATTGAGCCGTAAACAATTATCTCCGAGCATAGAAAAGTAGTGGAAGTGGTTGCCCACTCTAAGTAATAACATAGAAGCATAGAAAACCTACAACACAATACAGGCCCTTCAGCCCACAAAGTTGTGCCGAACATGTCCCTATCTTAGAAATTACTAAGCTTACCCTTAGCCCTCTATTTTTCTAAGCTCCATGTACCAGTGAAATAAGTAAAGTAGAATCTCGAGTTTGGAATAAGTTTTCATGGTAGAACCACAATCACAAACCAGATTACCATTACTGAACGAATAAAATGCTGGAGGAGTTCAGCAGGCCAGGCAGCATCTATGGAAAAGAGTAAACAATTGAACATTTCAGGCCGAGACCCTTCATCAGGGCTCCTAGTGTTCAGAGGTTCAATTGATGACCCAGGTTCAATTCCCATCGCTGTCTGTAAGGAGTTTATACGTTTTCCATGTTTCCACTGGGTGCTCCAGTTTCTTCCCATAGTCCAAAGACATGCCAGTTGGTAGGTTATCTGGTCTTTGTAAATTGTCCTATGATTAGGCTAGGGTTAAATTAAGGGTTAGTGGGCAGCACACTTGAAGATCTGAAAGGGACTATTCTTCATCACATCTCAATAAATAAATAAATAGAATTTTCATCTTTGCATTTTCAAAAGATGCAAACCAACTAATTGGAGGCTCATGACCATCCCAATAATCTTCTAATCATCTTGATACAATTGTCTCATACAATGCCGAGTGACACTTAAAGATATCATTCTGAGAGACATAGATTTAAACAAACAACATAGATTTATGAATGAAAGATCACATTTATTAATAATGTTATATAGGTTAGGCTGACTTGAATGCTCAGGTGGCATGGAGTTTGATTCTCACTGCTGTCCGTAAGGACAAGAAGAGCAGAGTGAACTGCCTCAGTGACAATTGCTCAGTGACACTCACATCTACCTGATGAAGTGCTTTGAGATGTTGGTCATGGCTAGAATCAATTCTTGCCTAAGAAAACACCTGGACCCAATATAATTTGTCTATAAACACAATAGGTGTACAGCAGATTCAATTTCACTGGCTCTCCATTCTGCCTTGAACACCTAGACATTAGTAATACCTACATCAGCCTGCTGTTTATTGACTACAGCTCAGTGCTCAACACATCCATGCCCTCAGTTCCAATCAAAAACTTCAAAACTGGGCCTCTGTGCCACCCTCTACAACTGGATCATTGACTTCCTCGCCAGGAGACCACAGACTGTACAGATCGGAAATTGTATCTCCTCCTCACAGACAATCAACACTGGCACACCTCAGAGATGTATGTTTCACCCAATACTCTACTCCTTCTACACCCACGATTGTGTGACTGGGCACGGCTCAAAAACCATCTACAATTTGCTAGTGACACAACTATTGTTGGCAGAAGAGTACTGTAGCAAGAAAGATCATCTGGTTGAGACCTGTTGCGACAGCCTTGTGCTCAATGTCAGTTAGACTAAGGAATTGATTATAGACTTCAGGAAGGGGAAGTTGTGGGAACACATACCGGTCCTCATCGAGGGATCAGAAATGGAAAGGGTGAGCAGTTTCAAGTTCCTGGGTGTCTACATCTCTGAAGATCTATCCTCGGCCCAGCATATTGATGCAATTACAAAGAAGGCACAACAGCAGCTATATTTCATTAGGAGTATGAGGAGAATCAGTTATGTCGTCAAAGACACTCGTAAACTGCTACAGAACTACAGTGGAGAGCATTCTAACTGGTTGCATCACCATCAGAAATGGAGGGGGCATTGTACAGGATCAACTGAAGCTGCAGAAATTTGTAAGGTCAGCCAGCCTCCTCAGCATCCAGCACATCTTCTAAAGGTGATACCTCAGAAAGGCAGCATCGATCATTAAGGACCTCCCTCGACAGGAAGGAAGGAGGTACAGGAGCCTGAAGGCACACACTCAACATTTCAGTAGCAACTTCTGAATGGGCAATTAACCCATGAATGCTACTTCTGTATTTTTTTGTATTACTTATTTAACTTACTTACATATATATCTTACTGTAATTTATAGCTTTGATTACCATGTGTGGCCTGATTCTGATTCTGAAGGAGTTTGTACATTCTACCTGTGACCACGTGGATTTTCTCCAGCTGCTCCGGTGTCTGTCCACATTCCAAAGACTTACGGTAAGGGTTAGTGAGTTCTGGGCATGCTATGCTGACAATGGAGGCATGGAAACACTCGCAGGTGGCCTCCAGCACAATCCACGCTAATATGATTTGATGTAAATTATGCATTTCGCTGTATACTTCAATGTTCATGGGACAAATAAAGCTATGCGAATCTAATTCATGGTAGGTATTATCATTGTAGGCAGCTGCATTAGAACTCCCTTTTCTTAATCTTGAATTTGATGTTTTCCACCTTATGGTTAAGACCATAAGATATAGGCCATAATGTCCATCAAGTCTGTTACACCATTTCATCATTGTGTACAATTCTGGTCACCGAATTATAATTGTGTACAGTTCTGGTCACTGAATTATAGGAAAGATGTCAACAAAATTGAGAGAGTACAGAGAAGACTTACTAGAATGTTAACCTCGGTTTCATCTCCTAAGTTACAGAGGAAGGTTGAACAAGTTGGGTCTTTATTCTTTGGAGCGTAGAACGTTGAGGAGGGACTTAATAGAGGTATTTAAAATTTTGAGGGGGATAGATAGAGTTGACGTGGATAGGCTTTTTCCATTGAGAGTGGGGGAGATTCAAACAAGAGAACATGAGTTGAGAGTTAAGGGGCAAAAGTTTAGGGGAAACATGAGTGGGAACTTCTTTACTTAGAGAGTGGTAGCTGTGTGGAACAAGGTTCCAGCAGAAGTTGTTGAGGCAGGTTCGATGTTGGTTGTCATTTAAAGTTAAATTGGATAGTTATATGGACAGGAAAGGAATGGAGGGTTATGAGCTGAGTGCAGGTCAGTGGGACTTGGTGAGAGTAAGAGTTCGGCACAGATTAGAAGGGACAAGATGGCCTGTTTCTGTGCTGTAATTGTATGGTTATATATCATAGCTGGTTCTTTTCCCTCTCCTGCCTTCTCCCCATATCCCTTCATACCCTGACTAATCAAGAATCTAACAACCTCTGCCTTGAATATACCCAATATATTAAGTTGAAGAAAGTGTAGAGGTTAGGGGGGTGAATTTAAATAAAAATAGATCTGACACTTTGCCACTTCTGGAGGCATAATTGTCAGTCTTGTATACGAAATGAAATGCATCAGAACAAATAAAAATCTTTAAGGTAACTTTCAGTAGATATGCAGGTACTTGGTCACTGTTGCTATTGACCAGATAGGTGCCTTCATATATACTAAGAGGTACCTTATAGATTTTTTACTTGTTCTAATGCACGTCATTATTATATGGTGATACTGCAGTTATCATGACAGTCAGGCATTCTCATAGAGGGATCAGTGGTTGATACCTTTTCAAAGCATCTGTTCTTTCTTCTCTCACTTAGTGATGAAACCACCATGAAGCACACGTTCAGTGATTGGCTCATCTGCTTATGGTGGGCCAAAAATTGACACAGCCCAGTAAAGTTAAACTGTTCCAGTTTGGAGAGATAAGCCAATGCGAAATATGCACCAAGATATACAGGAATTGCCAAATAAACCTGATTCTAATTCTGAAGGAGTTTGCATATTCTACCTGTAACCATGTGGGTTTTCTCTGGGTGTTCCGGTGTCTACATACATTCCAAAATTGGAGAATAATCATGGGTTACTAGCAAATCATTAACTGACACTATGCGTCTAGAGCTCTCAGCTTATAGACAAGCACAGAAAACATTGGGCTATACAATAACCAGCCTCGCATTAACAGAATAATTTATGTTTCTACAATGTGAGTACAACGCCATAAAATTCACATTACAGATGTAAAGTTTTAACTTTAAAATTATAAGTAGTTACATATGAGATAATGAGAAGCTTTTCATCTTGTCCTCTCCATTATTATGACCAGAGGCTGTCTACAAGAAGGGTCAGAGCCGTCTCTATTTCCTGAGGAGACTGAGGTCCTTTAACATCTGTCGGATGATGCTGAGGATATTCTACGAGTCTGTATTTACCAGTGCTATCATGTTTGCTGTTGTGTGCTGCGGCAGCAGGCTGAGGGTAGCAGACACCAACAGAATCAACAAGCTCATTCGTAAGGCCAGTGATGTTGTGGGGATGGAACTGGACTCTCTCACGGTGGTGTCTGAAAAGAGGATGCTGTCTAAGTTGCATGCCATCTTGGTCAATGTCTCCCATCCACTACATAATGTACTGGGTGGGCACAGGAGTAAATTCAGCCAGAGACTCATTCCACCGAGATGCAGCACAGAGCGTCATAGGAAGTCATTCCTGCCCGTGGCCTTCAAAATTTACAACTCCTCCCTTGGAGGGTCAGACACCCTGAGCCAATAGGCTGGTCCTGGCCTTATTTCATAATTTACTGGCATAATTTACATATTACAATTTATAGTTCTATTACTATTTATTATTTCTGGTGCAACTGTAACGAAAACCAATTTCCCCCGGGATCAATAAAGTATGACTAATGACTAATGTCTGGAGTAGTGTAGCCAATAAACTTGGAATGTCCTCTTGAGATGATTTTAAGTTCTTGATTGCACAAGGAACTTTGTGAGATTGGTTACCAAAGAACTGAGAAGCAATTCTGGTCTGAATTTGTTTCTCCCTCTCTCTCCTGAGGAAAGGAGGAGATGTTGATTAAAGAAAAATCTATTTTGAAAGTTCAGACAAGCCAAAAAGTTCACTATTTTATGTTCTTTCCAGAGCAGGGACCTATAACTTTGGGATGAGTAAGATTACCAGGAAATTTCGGTGACATTTCTCAGCAACAGAGGGGTCAATGGATAAAGGATACATCTGTGCAAGTGAGTCTACCACAATCTTTAAGGGACATTGGAAGCTACTGGATGAGTTTTAGACACCAGGAAGGATCAATATTTATTAAGATTCATGGATTATAGTGCAATGCCCCCAGGAAAGTCAAAGGATAATGAAATATGTAAGTTAGGTGGAGCAATATCTTGTATTTGAAGGAAGTTTTCTATAAGCTGTATATTGGACTTGCTAAATCAGTAGACATATGGGTTAAAAAATTTACATTGCTGTTTGTTAACTTAATGTGGGTTTTTAATCATGAATTAGCATTTTAATATTCCTATTGAAAGACCCCTTATCTGATGAATTATAAATGTGCGCAGAAAGTTTCCATCTGTAAGGAATGAAGTGGAGCATGAAATTCATTTTAGAATCGATCTGCAGACCTCCTGGTTGCTTTAGAAGTGCCATGTAACGACATAGTAGTCTTTGTGACTTTTGGGAAAGGAACATGATACAAAAAATAGGGGAATAGCTTTATCCTCCGTACTGAGATGTGAATAAAAATGTCAGGCACAAACCCTCTGAGTGATCAAAACCAGAATTGGGATGATTGCTGTTTCTTCGTGTTAAATGATGCTCTACAGCTCGCTGCTTATCAACTTAATCTTTGTAGTGTTCACTTAACAGCAAATGTTTTTAGATGGAGGATGCCCCTCCTGTATTTCTTGAAATATGTTCATTGTTGTAAACATCAACATTTTCATAACCAGCAATATTAATCAAGAGATTCGGCAGATGCTGGAAATCTTGAGGGATGCACACAAAGTGCTGGATGAACTCAGCAGGTCAGGAAGCTTCTGTAGACTCCAGGATATTTCCTGGATATGGTCCCCCCATGTGGAAGAAGGAATCTGCAAAATTCTGTACGGAATATACTTTTCATTTGGAAGTGTTTTCAGTGGGTGCGTACGGATAATTACACAACTAATGACAAGAAATTAGGTCCAAATTGAACATGCAATGCATAAATCTACCTCCCCAATGCACTTCTATGGTTGCACCTTCAAAACTGAGAAAAATAATCTTGTCTTTCTCAATGAATTTGGTTACGGACCTTGTTATTCAGAGCAAGTTAAGAGCTCCACCATTAAGGCTCCAAGTTTTAATTCCTGGCTTTCAGCGAACAAGAGTAATATAGCAATGAAGCCCTGAATTAAAAATAACCTACTGCGCACTGTTAAATGGAAGAGGCCTCTTATGTGGTGTTTGGTATTTGTGACTGCAGAGATAAAAAATCTGCTCTTCAGATCATACTTGCAATATATAATGCAGACTTCTTTAATCTGAATTAAGATTGGGACCTTTGTAAATTCTGTGGAGATTCCAAGTCTAATAATATGTTATACTGAAACAGCATATAGCTGACATTATATGCACAGGACATCGGATCTGCATCCAGGCTCAGATTATAATTGTACAGAGTCCCAGCAAAAAAATTTGCAAGACAGAGATGCAAATTCAAATTGAGTGTTTGTCCATTTGGATGATACTGGAGGAAACATACGTGCTCTACTGTTTCTATATCTTGCTGAATCAAAATAAATATCCAATTTGTTGACAACTTGTGATGCAGCTTGCATAGAAATACCAAACAACAAGAATTCTGCAGATGCTGGAAATTCAAGCAACACACATCAAAGTTGCTGGTGAACGCAGCAGGCCAGGCAGCATCTCTAGGAAGAGGTACAGTCGACATTTCAGGCCGAGACCCTTCGTCAGGACTAACTGAAGGAAGAGTGAGTAAGAGATTTGAAAGTTGGAGGGGGAGATCCAAAATGATAGCAGAAGACAGGAGGGGGAGGGATGGAGCCAAGACCTGGACAGGTGATTGGGATACCAGAGGATCATGGGACAGGAGGTCCGGGAAGAAAGACAAGAGGCGGGGGGGAACCCAGAGGATGGGCAAGGGGTATAATCAGAGGGACAGAGGGAGAAAAAGGAGAGTGAGAGAAAGAATGTGTGTATAAAAGTAAGTAACAGATGGGGTACGAGGGGAGGTGGGGCATTAGCGGAAGTTAGAGAAGTCGATGTTCATGCCATCAGGTCGGAGGCTACCCAGACGGAATATAAGGTGTTGCTTCTCCAACTTGAGTGTGGCCTCATCTTTACAGTAGAGGAGGCCGTGGATAGACATGTCAGAATGGGAATGGGATGTGGAATTAAAATGTGTGACCACTGGGTTTCCGTCAACCAATTAATCTACTAACTGGTACGTCTTTAGACTGCGGGAGGAAACGTTAGCACCTGGAGGAAACCCATGCGGTCATGGGAAGAAAGTACAAACTCCTTACAGACAGCAGTTGTAATAGAACCCAGCTTGCTGGTACAGTAAAATATTGTGCTAACCACCACGATACCGTGCCATCCCTTCCCTGCATCCGGGCCAGTTTAAATTCAAAGAATGTTTGACGTAAGTCTTTAAACGATCTACAAAAACATCAAGTATCCAATCACAAGACACTGGTGTCCCATACAACAACTTTGATGTGTGCTGCTTGAATTTCCAGCATCTGCAGAATTCCTCGTGTTTGGTGTCCCATACATGTTGTTTTCTTTGGTGAGATTTAATAACGTTTAGTTACTAATTTCTGCATTTGAATTGCAGTGAAATGGTTTTGAGATTTGTGTTAAAACTAAGTCAATTATGGGATATAATTAAATTTCTGCACCCCCTTTTTTCAGGTGTGTGGACTTGTAGTTACATGGCATTGGTTTAGTTTTAATAATGTAATAGAATGGAGTTCCAGGCCAGTCAGAGCTCTGAACTGATCATCTGCTCTTCTGTTGTAATGACCTTGCAATGTCCTGTCAGTACCAGAGGAGTCTTTGTCTTCTGTCTTCCATTCAGAGTTCAGAGAAGAATATGAAATTCTGCCTTATGGGTAATAATCAACTTCTGCCTTTTGGGTCCCAACCCAAACTCACTCGACAAGCTAAATGTCTGTTTTCTCCAATGATCTTGAAACTTGCTGCAGTACAGAAGAACGAAAGGGAATTTCATTGAAATCTATTGGATATTGAAAGGACTAGATAGAGTGCACTTGGAGAAAATGTTTCCTATAATGGGGGAGTCTAGGACCAGAGGGCAGAGATTCAGAAAACAAGGACATCCCTTTAGAACAGAGATGAGGATGATTTCTTCAACAAGAGAGTGGTGAGTCTGTGGAATTCATTGCCACAGATGGCTGTGGAGGTCAAGTCATTGAGTATATATAAATTAGATGTTGATGTAACCATTAGCAAGGGTATTAAAGGTCACTGGAGAAAGCAGGAGAATAGGATTTAAGGAGATAATAAATCAATCGTGATGGAATGGCAGAGCAGATGCAATGGGGCAAAGGGACTAAAGCTGTTCCTGTCTTACGATCTCATGGTCTCACCATTATGAGTCTCAGAGCTTCTACAACAATCAGCTCTTTCAGAATTCCTGTTATGAAGTTTCTGACTTGAAGGTTATGGGGAGAAGGCATGAGAATAGGATTGTGAGGGGAAATAAACCAGCTATGATCGAATGGCTGAGTAATCTCCATGGACTAAATAGTCTAATTCTGCTCCTATGTCTTACGGTTTTATGGATTAAGCAATATTCTGTAAAATGAGCATTAATATACTTCAGCAGAATACCTCTGTTTTTCCCCTTTGTTTCCTATAATGAATTAATACATAATTTTAGAAACATTGAGCTCATAATCTCTGTCACAAAGCATCAGAAACTCATACTTCTTTTCTTTTTGAATATACTCTTCCTTTAGAAATATGCCAATGATATTGCTGTAGTGAGTAGAAATGCTTTCAGGTCAGAAAGAGACATTTTTTAATCTCTGTATCTGACGATGTGCATGGCTGAGCAAACAGCTTCAGGAGAATAGTTAAAGAGATCCATTAAGTAATTTTGCTTACATCCCATGGCATCATTCAGGCCGAGAGAGGAATATGAAAAATAGTTGACTGAGCAAATATTCTTCTTTTCATTTTTATTTGAGTAAGAATCATAAAAATTAGAAACTACTTCACAATTAGGAAATTTTATTAGTTGGGAATAGTCTTCCAGTTCTATAAATTTATAGTCAAATAATAAAAGCATGTATCTATGTTTAATTTAGTATGGTGACACTAGAACCTTGCTGTTGATAAAATACAATTGGTTGAATTCCTCTGACATTATACCTAAGGAAGGATGTGATTGCATTAGAGAGGGTCCAGAGGAGGTTTACGAAAAGGATCTTGGGAATGAAATGGGTGGGGTGGAGATATGTCTCTACCAAAGGAGGTCTAAGGCACTCCATCTCTCCGTTAGCCTGCAGATTAACCTTCGGCAAGGTGTAGCACCTGCTTAGCCCCACCAATCAGGGTCATATGAAACCATGAGAGCAGGTAGCAACTGGTGTGTATCACAAGTCCTGGCTACGCAACCATTGACAACAGGTAGACAATCTCTGATAATGATTGGGGAACCTCTCTTATAAAGACATTGCCCAGAAGAACACAATTGCCAAGAACAATCATGATCATTGACCATGAACGCCCACGTTATACAACATGGCACATAATGATGATGATGAATGTATGAAAAGAATCAAATATCGTTGTGATGATTGTACATTCTAGTATTAATTGTTTGGCGAAAATAAAGTATAAAGTATGTTCTAGACTTATACTCACTGCAGTATAGATGAATGAGAGGTGATCTCA
Organism: Mobula hypostoma; assembly: GCF_963921235.1. Taxonomy (NCBI): domain Eukaryota; kingdom Metazoa; phylum Chordata; class Chondrichthyes; order Myliobatiformes; family Myliobatidae; genus Mobula; species Mobula hypostoma. Next base: position 235,216,906 of record NC_086097.1, on the reverse strand, counting down.
TTGAAATCTACTGAATATTGAAATGCCTAGAGTGAATAGACGTGGAGAGAATGATTCCATTAGGACATAGCCTTAGAACAGAGGTGATGAGGAATTGTTTTAGCCAGACAGTGGTGAGTCTGTGGAATTCATCACCACGGCAGCTTTGGAGGCCAAGTACTTAGAGTAAAGGCATCAAAGGTTATGAGGAGAAGACATGAGAACTGGGTTGAGAGGGAAAATAAATCAGCCATGATCGATGGACTGAATGGCTGAATTCTTCTCCTATATCTTATGGTTTTGTGGATCAAGCAGTATTCTGTAAAAGGAGCATAAATATACTTCATCAGAATCTCAGAATCCTGGGCCCAACACATTGATTTATCATGAAGAAGGCACACCAGTGGCTCCACTTTATTAAAGGTGTGAAGTAGTTTGGTTTGTCACCAAAGACTATTGCAAATTCCAACAGTTATGCAGCAGAGAGCATCCTGACTGGTTGCATGACCGCCCAACAATGCGCATGATCAAAAGTGGCTGCAGAGGGCTGTAGCCTCAGCCAGCACAACTCTCCCCACCATCGAGGATACCTTTAGATGGTGGTGCCTCAAGAATGCTGCATCCATTATTCAGGATCCTCACCACCTGGGATATTACTCATCACTACCATCATGGAGACCATATTAACAGACAAAAAGATGAGCACATACATTGAAAACAGACTACTGCCATGCTACATTTATTCTATCCTGACTTATGGAAGTGAATGCTGGACCACTTCTCCAGCAATGGAAAAGAGACTAGAAGCAGCTGAATTATGGTTCTACAGGAGAATGTTAAAAATATCATGGACCATACACACATCAAGTGAAGAAGTTCTCAGAAGAACCCAAGCAGTTTGATCACTCATACCAACAATAAGAGAAAGACAACTCAGATTCCTAGGACACATCATGCGGAAAGATGAACTAGAAAAACTCATACTCTCTGGAAAGATTGAGGGAAGTAAACCTAGAGGAAGACCTCGGCTTATGAACATCAAAAGCATAGCCAGGTGGCTACACAACGAGGAAATGGAAGTCATCCAAAAAACGAAGGATAGATCTATATGGAAAACTATGGTCACCAAAGTCCTCATCGGATATGGTACCTAGACAGACAGATAGACCATCATGGAGGAGGTACAGCAGCCTGAAGAGCCGCACTCAATGTTTTAAGATCTGCTTCTTCCCCTCTGCAATTAGATTTCTGAATAATCTGTGAAATCATGCTTTTGCTCATTGATTTTCCTTATTTACTATCTATCTATCTGTCTGTCTATATATCTATCTGACGTTGCAGTGTTCACTCAGCTTGGCGTATAGCTTGCAGACGTTCCAATACCAGTCGAAGTGACATCCTCAGCGCGCAGTTGTTGGTGTTCCTCTCCAGGAGTGCTCACGTTTATCTAGGCCCCTGTTCAAGAAGGCAAATGGGATGTTGGCCTTCATTGCTAGTGGGATTGAATTTAAGAGCAGGAAGGTTATGCTGCAACTGTGCAGGGTACTGGTGAGGCTGCACCTGGAGTACTGTGTGCAGTTCTGGTCTCCTTACTTGAGGAAGGATATACTGGCTTTCGAGGCAGTGCAGAGAAGGTTCACGAGGTTGATTCCAGAGATGAAGAGGTTAGCCTATGAGGAGAGATTGAGTCGCCTGGGACTGTACTTGCTGGAAATCAGAAGAATAAGAAGAGATCTTATAGAAACATATAAAATTATGAAAGGGATAGATAAGATAGAGGCAGGAAAGTTGTTTCCACTGGTAGGTGAGACTAGAACTACGGGACATAGCCTCAAGACTCGGGAGAGTAGATTTTGGATGGAGATGAGAAAGAACGGATTTTCTCAGAGAGTAGTGAATCTGTGGAAATCTCTGCCCAATGAAGCAGTGGAGGCTATCTCAGTAAATATATTTAAGAGAAGGTTGGATAGATTTTTGCATAGTAGGGGAATTAAGGGTTGCAGGGAAAAGGTAGCTGGGTGGAGATGAGTCCATTGTCAGATCAGCCACGATCTTACTGAATGGCGGAGCAGGCTCGATGGTCCTATTTCTTATATCGTTATGTTTGCTTGCCTCTATAAAAGTGGGACCTTTGTAAACACGAGTACTCACAGAGAGAGACACCAACAACTGTGCACTGAGGACTGGTGATGAAATGTCTACAAGCTAATTGCCAAGCTCGGTGAACACCACGACATCAAACACTCTACCCGAGCTACCAATATTCACCACTATCCTAAGCATACTGTATCTACCTATCCTACTCACTTATGGTGACTTTCCTGTCTTACACTGTACTGCAGCCAACAACTTTCCCAACATTTGTCAGTGATAATAAACATGATTCTGATTCTGAGAAATGTTTTAAAAATGGTGATGTATTTCAGTCTACTGCTGTTTCCCACATCTGTTAGCTTATCATGAATTACATGCCGGATGACCACCCGTGTCCTGGAAGGCTGCAGAGTTACATGCAGGGGAGCATCAGAAACAACACAGAGCAAATGAATCATGTCAAAGCTCTGGACCCGTGCTGATTTTAGTCACGAATAGCGGGGAACAGTTAAACAGCAAATAAGCGGAGGCGTCTCCATTAACATCGACACACTTGTCAGTAGCACAGTCAACACACTAAGGCAAACAGAATCAAAATCAGAATCAGGATTAGTGTCAATGACATATGATAAGAAATTGATTGTTTTGGGGCAGGACTACAGTGCAATACTTTAAAAAAAAATCACTGTAAGTTACAATAAGCGACGCATAAAAAATAGTGAAAACAGTGAGCAAAATAGCAACACACACAAAATGCTGGAGGTATTCAGCAGGCAAGGCAGCATCTATGGAAAAGAGTACAGTCGACGTTACAAAGTAGAGTCCTGCCAAGGGGTTTCACACCAAAATGTTGACTGTACTCTTTTCCGTAGATGCTGCCTGGCCTGCTGAGATCCACCAGCATTTTGTGTACATTGCTCGGATTTCCAGCATCTTCCGATTTTCTCTTGTTCAAAATAGCAAGATAGTGTTTGTTGGTTCATTGGTTCAGAAATTTGACAGCAGATGGGAGGAAGTTGTTCCTAAAACTTTGTGTGTGCATCAGCAGGTTGCTGTGTCTCCACTCTGATGGTTTACTGAGAAGAAGGAATGGCCTGGATGGTGATGAATATTATCTTCTTGAGATGTTAGTGAAGTGATGTAATTGAAATCATCATCAACTAGACTCTACGAGCAAATCAGTCTTCTCAAGAAATTGTCATTCGTACAGCTATCTGTCTTTAGCCAATTTATTTCAAAAGATATAGACTGAAAGTGGGATGTGGCATTGTCTGAAGGGATAAGCGTGGCCACAGTGCACTGCATGTGTACCTATATCATCTCCATTGATCTATATCAGATCAAGAAATGACCAACAGCACTCGAGGTGGCAAAGTCTATGAATCTGACAACATGGCAAAGGTGAGGTTGAAGAATAACTCGCACAAAATGCTGGAGGAATGCAATATCTATGGGAAGAACTCAGGTCAGTCAATATCTATGGAAAGAACTCAAGTCAGAAATGTTGACCCTGTATTCCTTTCTGTAGATGCTTCCTGACCTACTGAGTTCCTCCAGCATTCCAGCATTTTGTGTGTGCTGCTCCAGATTTCCAGCATCTGCAGAATCTCCAGAGAAGTGTGAGGTGGTACACTTTGGAAGGACAAACTCCAAGGCAGAGTACAAAGTAAATGGCAGGATACTTGGTAGTGTGGAGGAGCAGAGAGATCTGGGGGTATTGTTGCCTCACAGGTGGATAGGGTAGTTAAGAAAACTTATGGGGTGTTAGCTGTCATAAGTCGACGGATAGAGTTTAAGAGTCGTGATGTAATGATGCAGCTCTATAAAACTCTGGTTAGGCCACACTTGGAGTACTGTGTCCAGTTCTGGTTGCCTCACTATAGGAAGGATGTGGAAGCATTGAGATTTACCAGGATGCTGCCTGGTTTAGAGAGTATGGATTATGATCAGAGATTAAGGGAGCTAGGGCTTTACCCTTTGGAGAGAAGGAGGATGAGAGGAGACATGATAGAGGTGTACAAGATAATAAGAGGAATAGATAGAGTGGATAGCCAGTGCCTCTTCCCCAGGGTACCACTGCTCAATACAAGAGGACATGGCTTTAAGGTAAGGGGTGGGAAGTTCAAGGAGGATATGAGAGGAAGGTTTTTTACTCAGTGGTTGGTGCGTGGAATGCACTGCCTGAGTCAGTGGTGGAGGCAGATACACTCGTGAAGTTGAAGAGACTACCAGACAGGTATATGGAGGAATTTAAGGTGGGGGAGTTATGTGGGAGGCAGGGTTTGAGGGTCGGCACAACATTGTGGGCCGAAGGGCCTGTAATGTGCTGTACTGTTCTATGTTATGTTGAAGACTTTAGCTCAGTCCTAGCTAATGTTTTCTAGTACAGCTACATTTGACAATATGATCAGTGGTGTGGCTCTACAAAAAGCAGGGTTAATCTTCCTGTTACTTAACAATAATATTCTCATTGTTGCATAATTTGAAAATTGTCAAACATGAGAAAAAATGTCGAGTGCTGACAATCTGAATGCCCAGAAATGGAAAAACTTACTGAATATGATGGATAAAGCTCAGTTCATCATACGCAAAGCCCTCACCACTATTGAACACATTTACAGGGAGCACCGCCACGAGAAAGCAGCACCCATAATCAAGGATCTCCACCATCCAGGTCATTCTCTCTTCTCACTTCTACCATCAGGCATGAACTGAGACTGCAGGGCCCAGCCTTGCATCAAAACAAAACCTCATTTTTCTCTCTCTCTCCCCGTCTCAAAGTTAAAGGTTCCCACACAACCAGGTTCAGAAATGATTACTGCCCTACCACCAGCCTCCTGAACCAGTGTGGATAACATTATTCATCGCAACTCTGATGAGATTCCATGATCAACAGACTCACTTTTTAGGGCTTTTTACAACTCAAATTCTCAGTATTATTTCAACTTCTTTTGCACATTGGTGTTTGGCAGTTTTAGTCTGTTCGTGTAGAGCAGGGAACCCCTGATGTAGAGTATTTTTTTACATAAAATTCCATCATATTTCTCTTTTTCCTGTACATGCCTGCAAGAAAATGAATCTCAAGGTAATGTATGATAACGTATACATTCTTTGATATAAATTTACTCTGATTTTGACTTTGAGAGGGAGAGAGAGAAATCTGACGGTGGTGTCTGAAAAGAAGATGCTGTCCAAGTTGCATGCCATCTTGGACAATGTCTCCCATCCACTACATAAGTACTGGGTGGGCACAGGAGTACATTCAGCCAGAGACTCATTCCACCGAGATGCAACACTGAGCATCATAGGAAGTCATTCCTGCCTGTGGTCATCAAAGTTTACAGCTCCTCCCTTGGAGGGTCAGACATCCTGAGCCAATAGGCTGGTCCTGGACTTATTTCCTGGCATAATTTACATATTACTATTTAACCATTTATGGTTTTATTACTATTTAATTATTTATGGTGCAACTGTAACGAAAACCAATTTCCCCCAGGATCAATAAAGTATGACTATGACTATAACTATGAAATGCAAGGTTTTGTTTTGAGAAAGGCCATGCCCTACAATCTCAGTTGTCGTTTTCTTTCTCCACAGGTGCTGCCTGGCCTGCTGAGTGTTTGCAGCACTTCTTGAAATTCTTTCTGATGCCTAGTTTTGGCTTTGCTAGAACTACTTGGCTCCAGTTCCTTTGGTCAAACGGCAGATCAAAGATCTGTATTCCAGAAGTAACATAAAGCGACTTGACAAAATTATGACCACATTTGGAAAAAAGGAGCACTGATGAAAACGAGGAGTTACTCCATCAAGCTATGAGTCATAATTAACACAAAGGAGGCGGCTGCAAATTACTTAAGCCTCAGGAGTTCACTGCAGGAGTTACACAGACTGTGCCCTAGATCTAAAATTCACCAATTCCCTCCCTCATATCATCATTAGTGGGGATGTTTGCTGATGAATGTGCACTGCTCAGCACCATTTGCAAGCCCTGAGATAATGAAATATTCATGGCTGCGCACAGCAAGACCTAGCCAGCATTCAGGCGTGGGCTGGTAAATGGCAACTAACACTGAAGCAAGACAAGTGGCAAGTAATGATCATTCATCATCTCCAAAAAGAGAATGTACAAACACTTCTTTTTTTTTAACATTTTGTGCAATATTGTTGTGAAATCTCCCACCATAACATTCTGGGAGCCATCACTGACCAGAAATTTTAAGTGCAGCAGCTCCACATATATCTTGCCTATAATTGGTTATAATAATTCAGCTTCTGTTTCTGTTGCTTGCTTGCGGTAGTTCAATTTCTGCCTTAAGGTTCTGCTCTATAAAATATTTAAAAGTATTGTTGGAAAGAGTTTGAAGTCTGTGAAAGTTTTCAAAGTGACTTCTTGTTCCAACTGCATGACAAGACCATGAGACATAAGAGCAGAATTAAGCAATTTATTGTGCTCCGCCATTCTACCATGGCTGATTTATTATCCCTTTCAACCCTATTCTCCTGCCTTCTCACCATAACTTTTGACACCCTTACTTATCAAGAAACTTTAAGAATACCCAATGACTTGACCTCCACAGCCATCTGTAGCAATAACTTCTATAGATTCACCCTATGGCTAAAGAAATTCCTCCTTATCTCCATTCTGAAAGGACACCCTTCCATTTTAAGGGTGTGCCCTCTGGTTCCAGACTCCCACACTATAGGAAACATCCTCTCCATGTCCTCTCTATCTAGGTTTTACAATATTTCATAGGTTTCAAAGGGATCCCCCCTCATTCTTTGTTGCTGGGGATGAACCCAAGTGCGGGACA